>NC_064637.1:121223416-121545147 GCF_023864275.1 Schistocerca cancellata | reverse complement strand
TATTTAATTTAATATTTTGGTTCTATGTTTCTTGAAACTGAGGGAATCACAGTTTTTAAGTCTTTGTTCGACTTAATAGGAATAATAACCGAAAATCGATTATTTCAGAAACCGGTTATTTTGAGTGGTTTTAGCAGTCGGGTTTGATGTTGAAGAAAAAGATACAGCCGAAAACCGGTTGTTTCAGGGATAGCTGCCATTCCTACCGTGGGTTAGGCAACCCTTGCAACACCTCTCAGATTTTCCGTATGGCCAGCAACTGCTAGAGTGGGTCGTGGTGACACTCAACTGTTTTGTTTTCACGCATTATCAAATAATTTTAGGGAAGTCTAAGAAAGGTACACATTCAAATTATAATTTTAATTATTTAGTTCACATTGTGAAGTGACAGATCAAGATAAGGTGGATAGTTTTTATGATGCACTCAGTGATGTAGTTGTTAGAGTAAAGGACAAGGACAGTGTTCTGCTCATGGGTGATTTTAATGCCAGGATTGGAATCGAACAGAAGGGTATGAAAAGGTTATGGGTAAATTTGGAGAGGATATGGAGGCCAACAGGAACGGGAAACAACTCTTGGATTTCTGTGCCAGTATGGGCTTGGTAATCACAAACTCCTTTTTTAAACATAAGAACATTCACCGGTATACTTGGGAAGGCAGGGGAATCAGATCAGTCATTGACTATATAATAACAGATCAGGAATTCAGGAAGGCTGTGAGGGACACACGTGTATTCAGGGGATTCTTTGATGACACTGATCACTATATAATCTGCAGTGAAATTGGTATTGTGAGGCCGAAAGTGCAGGAGGTCAGGTCCATATGTAGGAGGATAAGAGTGGAGAAACTTCAAGATAAGAAATCAGGCACAAGTACGTAACAGTGATCGCAGAAAGGTACCAGTTAGTTGAATGTAGTCAATTACAGTCATTGGAAAAGGATGGACAAGGTACAGGGACACAGTACAAGAAGTGGCTAAAGAATGTCTCGGAACAGTAGTGTGTAAAGGTAGAATGAAGCAAACAGCTTGGTGGAATGACACAGTCAAGGCAGCCTGTAAAAGGAAAAAGAAGGCGTATCAAAAATGGCTACATACTAGAACTCAGGTAGACAGAGAAAGTTATGTTGAAGAAAGAAACAAAGCCAAACAGATAACTGCAGCATCAATCTTGGGAATACTTTGGAAACAGCAAGATGCTGGAAAACCATTCTGGAGTGTAATTAGCAGTCTTCGAAAGGGAGGTAAGAAGGAAGTGACAAGTATTTTGGACAGGTCAGGAAAACTGCTGGTGAATCCTGTTGATGCCTTGGTCAGATGGAGAGAATATTTTGAAGAGTTGCTCAATGTAGGTGAAAATACGATCAGTAGTGTTTCAGATTTCGTTGTACAATTGGATAGGAATGATGATGGAAATAGGATCACATTTAAGGAAGTGGAGAAAATGGTCAATAGATTGCAGTGCAATAAAGCGGCTAGGGTGGATGAAATTAAGTCGGAACTCATCAAATACAGTGGAATATCAGGTCTTAAATGGCTACACAGGATAATTGAAATGGCGTGGGAGTCGGGACGGGTTCCATCAGACTGGACGAAAGCAGTAATCACACCAATCTTTAAACATGGGAACAGAAAATATTGAAACAACTACAGAGGTATGTCTTTAATCAGCGTTGTGGGTAAAATCTTCTCAGGTATTGTTGAAAGGAAAGTACGAGTATTAGCTGAGGACAAATTGGATGAAAATCAATGTGGGTTTAGGCCTCTTAGAGTTTGTCAGGACCAGATCTTTAGCTTACGGCAAATAATGGAGAAGTGTTATGAGTGGAACAGAGAATTGTATCTATGCTTTATAGATCTAGAAAAGGCATATGACCGGGTTCCTAGGAGGACGTTATTGTCTGTTCTACGAGATTCTGGAATAGGAGGAAAACTTTTGCAAGGAATTAAAGGTCTTTACATAGATAGTCAGGCAGCAGTTAGAGTTGACGGTAAATTGAGATCATGGTTCAGAGTAGTTTCAGGTGTAAGACAATGCTGCAGCCTGTCTCCACTGTTGTTCATATTATTTGTGGATCATATGTTGAAAACAATAGCCTGGCTGGGTGAGATTAAGATATGTGAACACAAAATAAGCAGTCTTGCATATGCGGACGACTTAGTTGTGATGGCAGATTCGATTGAAAGTTTGCAAAGTAATATTTCAGAGCTAGATCACAAATGTTAGGTCTATGGTATGAAGATTAGCATCTTCCAAACGAAAGTAATGTCAGTGGGCAAAGAGATATAAACGGATTGAGTGCCAAATAGGAGGAACAAAGTTAGAACAGGTGGACGGTTTCAAGTACTTAGGATGCATATGGCTCAAATGGCTCTGAGCACTATGGGACTCAACTGCTGTGGTCATAAGTCCCCTAGAACTTAGAACTACTTAAACCTAACTAACCTAAGGACAGCACACAACACCCAGCCATCACGAGGCAGAGAAAATCCCTGACCCCGCCGGGAATCGAACCCGGGATAGGATGCATATTCTCACAGGATGGCAACATAGTGAAAGAACTGGAAGCGAGGTGTAGCAAAGGTAATACAGTGAGCGCTCAGTTACGATCTACTCTCTTCTGCAAGAAGGAAGTCAGTACCAAGACTAAGTTATCTGTGCGCCGTTCAATCTTCCGACCAACTTTTTCATATGGGAGCAAAAGCTTGGTAGATTCAGGTTACCTTATCAATAAGGTTGAGGTTACGGATATGAAAGTAGCTAGGATGATTGCAGGTGATAGTAGATAGGAACAATGGCAGGAGGGTGTCCGCAGTGAGGAAATCGAAGAAAAACTGGGAATGAACTCTATAGATGTAGCAGTCAGGGCGAACAGGCTTAGATGGTGGGGTCATGTTACACGCATGGGAGAAGCAAAGTTACCCAAGAGACTCATGGGTTCAGCAGTAGAGGGTAGGAGGAGCCGGGATAGACCAAGGAGAAGGTACCTGGATTCGGTTAAGAATGATTTTGAAGTAATAGGCTTAACATCAGAAGAGGCACCAATGTTAGCACTGAATAGGGGATCATGGAGAAATTTGATAAGGGGGACTATGCTCCAGACTAAACGCTGAAAGGCATAATCAATCTTAAATGATGATGATTATTATTCAGTTCAATGGCAGGATGCGATCGTCAGTCTGCATAGGAGACTGCTTACAAAACACTCGTGCATCCTATTTTAAAATATTGCACAAGTGAGTGGGATTTAAACCAGGCAGAACTTACAGAGAATATTGAATGTATCAAAGGAAGGGCGCCATGAATGGTCGCAGGTTTGTTTGATGCACGGAAGAACTACGTAAGAAATGCTGTAAAACCTAAATCAGCAGACTTTAGAAAAAAGAGGTCATATATGCCCGCAAAAGCCTACTTGTGAAGTTTCAAGAACCAGTATCAAGTGAAATATGGAGAAATTGTCTCCAGCTCCCTATATATCACTCATGTAGGGACTGTGAAGACAATGTGGCTGCTGAGCTCGGTCTCTAGTTTATAGTCGGCGTTAGCTGTCTGGACTGCTCGTGGAGGCAATACACCAAATGAAGCTGTACTGACATTATAGGCTCCCACTTCGTTGCAGCTAGTGCCTGCACAGATTATTATTTCTCCAGTTCTCAAGTAGAGAGCTTTTATATACACACCAAAAACAGTTTTGTGTCGTCCAGGTTCCCAAAACTCCTGAAGATAGACGTTGACTGTGGATGTTGTATCACAGACACAGTCCCTTTGACTTTTCAGAGATGTCACTTGTAACGGAACATATTAAAGGCTTTACTTTACCGAAGTATGCGATACCCTCCAAATTCAACCAGTTTAACGAGTATTTATGATTATAGAAAAGTTATTGTGTATGTTAACAATGATTGCGTAACATGTCTCCATAAACAGTCAACCCATTAAATTATACTGAATAACTAACCCACACAAAAGTTAATATCACTTGATCACTGATACAGCAAATGTCATCATGTAAAAACACTGAGTTCATCTTAAATAATTAATATGAAGTACGAAAAATAGTGTACAACTTAGGTATTTTGGATCTCCTTAAATAAAAATCACCCAGTGAAACCTATTTGTTCACTAGGAGCGGTTTCACTTAGTATTCACGAAATCAATCCTGTTTTAGACGAAAACCAATGTATTTCTTAATAATTCATGTTAATTACTTATTTATGCAAATTAGAGAAGTCAGTTGACAAACTTCTAAAAAACGGACTTTTTGTAAGAAAGAATTATTCTGTCAAGTCAACAAATCTGTCTGTCATTTTAATAACATGTTAAATTATGTCACTCGATGCAAATTAATAACTTTTCTGCACAAATTATGATAACAGATGTACATGTGACTTGTAAACTATATCTCTTTTTAGTAGTTCTTTGACAATGTTATAAATACGAGCAGCAAGAAGGGTCAAAAAAGCAGTCGGAATGTCACTTTGGTACAGTGTGTTAGTGTGTTATTGTTTGAGATGGATAAACAATGCAAAGAACATGTAAAGGAAGTTGTGTTGTGTCATAGTCTTTGGTGGACAGTGGAATTAAGATGGCCACCAGAGAAATAAATATTTGAAGTTTACATATTTGTTGGTTTCGTTCATTCTTTATCATCAAAAGCACATAAAAAACACGGGACCTCATGTTTTCAACCCTAGACAACGAGATTTAGAGCCAGCATCAACATCGAGACACAGCAGCGATCCAGCAAGCAGCAGTGATTACTACAATGCATTGTAATGGCGCCAACCTAACATCAAGTGCTAACAAGCTCCGTAAATGGGAGTGAAATAGTGCGATTATAGCAATTAGCAATATCTACGACCAGGCGACCATTACACACTAAACCCCTCCCAAAGATGTAAACAACCATGCATGAGCAGTGCCTATTAGACGAAGGGGTTTCGATAGCCGATCAGTTCCAGTCATTCCACCAGGAAGGAGGTACAAGGCTTGTATTGTCTGTAGTTCAATCATGCCTAGACGGTCAATACCGCGGTTCGATCGCATCCGCATTGTTACTTTGTGCCAGGAAGGGCTCTCAACAAGGGAAGTCCAAGCGTCTCGGAGTGAACCAAAGCGATGTTGTTCGGTCATGGAGGAGACACAGTAACTGTGGATGACATGCCTCACTCAGGCCGCAAAATGGCTACTACTGCAGTGGATGACCGCTACCTACAGATAATGGCTCGGAGGAACCCTGGCAGCAACGCCACCATGTTGAATAATGCTTTTCGTGCAGGCACAGGACGTCGTGTTACGACTCAGACTGTGCGCAATAGGCTGCATGATGCGCAACTTCACTCCCGACGTCCATCGCGAGGTCCATATTTGCAACCACGACATCATACAGCGCGATACAGATGGGCCCAACAACATGCCGAATGGACCGTTCAGGATTGGCATCGGGGTCGCTTCACCGATGAGTGTCGCATATGCCTTCAGCCAGACAATCGTCGGAGACTTGTTTGGAGGCAACCCGGTCGGGCTGAACGCCATAGACACACCGTCCAGCGAGTGCAGCAAGGTGGACGTTCCCTGCTATTTTGGGGTGGCATTATGTGGGGCTGACCTATGCCCCTGGTGGTCATGGAAGGCGCCGTGACGGCTGTACAATACGCCGATAGCACAACCACATCGACAGCTTATTGGCGAGGCATTCGTCTTCATGGAGGACGACAAGTCGCGCCCCAATCGTGCAAATCTTGTGAATGATTTTCTTCAGGATTACGATGTCCCTCGACTAGAGTAGCCAGCATGTTCTCCAGATATGAACCCTATCGAACATGCTTGGGATAGATTGAAAAGGGCTGTTTATGGACGACGTTAGTCACCAAACACTCTGAGGGATCTGCGCCGTATCGCTGTTGAGAAGTGGGACAATCTGAACCAACAGTGCCTTGATGAACTTGTGGATAGTATGCTACGACGGATACTGGCGTGTATCAAGCCAGAGGACGTGCTCCTGGGTATTAGAGGTACCGGTGTGTACAGCAATCTGGACCACCACCCCTGATGGTCTCGCTGTATAATGGTACAACATGCAATGTGTGGTTTTCATGCGCAGTTATGTTGATGTTGATCTCTGTTCCAATTTTCTGTACAGGTCCCGGAACTCTCGGAACCGAGGCGATGCAAAAGTTTGTTTGATGTATGTAGAAATGCACACACTTTCAAGGTCACTTATTTTATTGGACAACTAGTTTAGACCCTTTTTAGGACATCCTCAGGTAAGTTAATTACTTAAAAGTGAAAAAAAGGGTGCGCAGTAGCACAAAAACAATCGTAAAGAAACATAAAATACATGCAGAGGCAGTAACAAGAAACATAATGACTTGAAGCAAACGTAGTTACTGTGGGTATAAATTTGTTAACCAGCAGAGATTCAGTTAAAACTTATGAACTTACTGAAACTGAACTACAAAAAAAGTTACACACATATTGTATTGTCACGTGGGTAACAACATACTCCGACGCCCTCATATTGTTTCCATTTACGTCTTTCAGTGCTCTGTGTAATTCTTCTCGCAGTATCATATGACCTATCTTGTCTTCATTTACTACTTCTTCCCTTTTTAATAATACGTATTATCTTCAAACTTATCTCCTTTGTATAACCGTTCCACACTGCACAACAGAATTAAAGTATTACTTTCTCGAAACACCGGAATTCCCTCTCATTGCGATGCGTTAGTGTGAAATTCGCATGAAATCAGCGTACAACATTCCTCTGTAATGTTGCAAAAACGTGGCATACTGCGACGTCACCTTCGGACTCGACGCCGCTTCAGACGGGGAAGGTATGACTCTGCTGACACCCTCTGGCGTTTCAACCCTTCTCATAGCACATTGTGGGGCTGCATCCTATTGTACGTGCTGGCGCCCCTTTGTAGTGCAGCATGACTACAGTTGTTGCTCTCGTATAAAGATTGGAAGGACTAGGGCCCATTCTATACCGTACGACGAAATTTAAACGTGATGCAAGGCAGCAAAGGGTACTTACACTTTTTCAGCTCATCTGTCTTGCACGCTCCTGTGACCAAATATCAGGTGAGTGCAACATTAACTTGTGCTTGAATGAAACGGCAAAGGGTCCCTCTGAGACCTCAAAGTCATCCTCGGAGCCACCCATGCACCTTTGTTGAGCACGTTACAAATGTACGAGGGCTGTTCAGAAAGTAAGCTCCGATTGATCGCGAAATGGGAACCACAGTGAAAATTAGAAATGTTTTATTTTTAACAGTTAGCTACACCATCCAGCTACTTCTCTACGTAGTTGCCGTTCTGACTAAGACATTTGTCGTAGCGTTGTACCAACTTTCCAATACCCTCATCATAAAAGACAGCCGCCAGTGCTTTCCGCCAATTCTCTACGCTGGCCTACAGCTCGTTTTCTGTGCCAAAATGTTGTATTCATAGCCAGCGGTTCATGTGAGCAGAAATGAAACGCAGGGGGAGTCAATTACGGGCTGTATTGTGGGTAGTCAAACATTTCCAATTGAAAACGATGCAGGAGCATCTTCATTGCCCCTTCAGAATGCGGCTGAGAATATTGCCTTGTAGAAGAAACCGCACGACAGTTATGTAATGTTGGCTGTATAGCTTCAGGCGAAATTTCTCACCAGGTCCTCGTACTTGGCGGGAGACACTATTCTCTAGACAACTTTACGCGATCACTGTGAGCTCAGAAATGAGAGGAGTGACGTGATGCTATCTAGAGTCATACTAGAGACACTGCCCAACACATCTGTGCAAAGCTTTATCGGATTATCATAGTCGTTTCCATTTCGCGATCAATTGGAGCTTACTTTCTGAACAGCCCTCGTATATGACTGAAATTTTGGCTTTAATTAGGTAACCCTTCGACACCCATTAGGTGGAGTTCGCCTCTCTACAGACCTAGAGCAGCCACGAGTTTCTGACTGGTATTTTTGTAACGTTCTCAACAAAGAAGCCTGGGTGCGTTGCGAGTGTTCCCGAACTAGGGGCTTTTAAAGGGACGCTTTGCCGTTTGATTTTAGTCACACGTTAATGTTGCAGTGCCGCGTGATTACTCCACTTCAGAGCGTCGGAAAATGAGGGCTGAAAAAGCATAATACACTCCTGGAAATGGAAAAAAGAACACATTGACACCGGTGTGTCAGACCCACCATAGTTGTTCCGGACACTGCGAGAGGGCTGTACAAGCAATGATCACACGCACGGCACAGCGGACACACCAGGAACCACGGTGTTGGCCGTCGAATGGCGCTAGCTGCGCAGCATTTGTGCACCGCCGCCGTCAGTGTCAGCCAGTTTGCCGTGGCATGCGGAGCTCCATCGCAGTCTTTAACACTGGTAGCATGCCGCGACAGCGTCGACGTGAACCGTATGTGCAGTTGACGGACTTTGAGCGAGGGCGTATAGTGGGCATGC
Source organism: Schistocerca cancellata (assembly GCF_023864275.1). Taxonomy (NCBI): domain Eukaryota; kingdom Metazoa; phylum Arthropoda; class Insecta; order Orthoptera; family Acrididae; genus Schistocerca; species Schistocerca cancellata. The sequence continues at coordinate 121,536,696 of NC_064637.1, read as the reverse complement.
GGGAGGCCGGGTGGACGTACCGCCGAATTGCTCAACACGTGGGGCGTGAGGTCTCCACAGTACATCGATGTTGTCGCCAGTGCCCGTCGACCTGGGACCGGACCGCAGCGACGCACGGATGCACGCCAAGACCGTAGGATCCTATGCAGTGCCGTAGGGGACCGCACCGCCACTTCCCAGCAAATTAGGGACACTGTTGCTCCTGGGGTATCGGCGAGGACCATTCGCAACCGTCTCCATGAAGCTGGGCTACGGTCCCGCACACCGTTAGGCCGTCTTCCGCTCACGCCCCAACATCGTGCAGCCCGCCTCCAGTGATGTCGCGACAGGCGTGATTGGAGGGACGAATGGAGACGTGTCGTCTTCAGCGATGAGAGTCGCTTCTGCCTTGGTGCCAATGATGGTCGTATGCGTTTTGGCGCCGTGCAGGTGAGCGCCACAATCAGGACTGCATACGACCGAGGCACACAGGGCCAACACCCGGCATCATGGTGTGGGGAGCGATCTCCTACACTGGCCGTACACCACTGGTGATCGTCGAGGGGACACTGAGTAGTGCACGGTACATCCAAACCGTCATCGAACCCATCGTTCTACCATTCCTAGACCGGCAAGGGAACTTGCTGTTCCAACAGGACAATGCACGTCCGCATGTATCCCGTGCCACCCAACGTGCTCTAGAAGGTGTAAGTCAACTACCCTGGCCAGCAAGATCTCCGGATCTGTCCCCCATTGAGCATGTTTGGGACTGGATGAAGCGTCGTCTCACGCGGTCTGCACGTCCAGCACGAACGCTGGTCCAACTGAGGTGCCAGGTGGAAATGGCATGGCAAGGCGTTCCACAGGACTACATCCAGCATCTCTACGATCGTCTCCATTGGAGAATAGCAGCCTGCATTGCTGCGGAAGGTGGATATACACTGTACTAGAGCCGACATTGTGCATGCTCTGTTGCCTGTGTCTATGTGCCTGTGGTTCTGTCAGTGTGATCATGTGATGTATCTGACCCCAGGAATGTGTCAATAAAGTTTCCCCTTCCTGGGACAATGAATTCACGGTGTTCTTATTTCAATTTCCAGGAGTGTAGATGTAGATGTAGACGTTTAGTAGACAATGCAGTGGTCGGGTACTCCCAATACATTGGCCAGCGCGGTTCCCTGATCATCCCTTATAATTTTGGTTATGGGGATACTTGGATTGTCTGGTGTATGCAAGCTCCATTCATGATGTACAAACACTTCAGGAGCACGTCATCTATCCCTGCCAGCGCATCCTCGGCCATCCTGGAGTTTTCTGAAAGTGCGTGATTCCCTAAGACGTTGGACAGAGGAAGCATTCTTACAGTGAGTGAATATCACATTGAGTACCTCCTTTAGCGATGGCTCACAAGCGTAGGTCGTATGTAACAGCGAACGGGTTACATTAGAAGCTCTGCTGTTTTACAGTAATCGCATAATCCAGTTGTTTAAAACTGCATTTTCTTGATTGTCCATAATAGCAAAGAGCTTTCAGTAGAAGAGATGCGTTTCACAGTACTGAAGATGAACAAGTGCTCATAGATCGTAAGATAAACGGTTTTGTGCCCATGTTTACACGACATTTTTTCTTGTTTTTGTCCATACTGCCACCTCTAAAAAATAGAATACTTTTTCAACTCCCTGTGCTTTCAATTATCAATTCCTTCACCTCTGGCAATGTTTTTTGGCGTAAAAAGTTTCGAACTGCTCATTGGTTCGGAATCCACGTTAAGCAGTCCTCCTATAATATGTTGCTGGGAGAATCAGTTCTAAGGTTGGAGGAAGGCAACAGCATACCACCTCCAGCAGGATCAGGACAATGCCTAGTAAAGTATTGTGGTGTTCAAAACAGTCTGTTGCCAGCATGATGGCAGCACACTCATGCATCGTTTGCACAGAGAGCGCACAAGTTCATGGAGTATGTGTACGACATGTATTGAAAAATTAATGCAGATTTTGTAATTTCGCATTTTGTAGTAGTCTGGATCGTGCGAGTTTTCGTTGCAGTGTTGATAGACATTAGTGAAATGTATCCTACATCGTTAGCCATGTCGGATATTTAGCCTTCTGTCAGCTGTCAGAAAGTTTACATGTTTTTTTTATAGTGACGGCGATTATTTGTTTTGTATAAAAAGAGGAAGCAGTGGTTGAGAAGGGAAGTGAGACAGGATTGTAGCGTATCTCGATGTTATATAATCTTTACATTGAGTAAGCAGTAATGGAAACCATAGAAAAAATTGGAGTAGGAATTAAAGTTCAGGGAGAGGAAATAAGAACGTTGAGGTTTGCTAATGACATTGTAATTCAATCAGAGTTAGCAAATGACTTGGAAGAGCAACTGAACGGAATGGACAGTGTATCGAAAGGAGGACATAAGATGAAACTCAGCAAAAGTAAAAGAAGGATAATGAAACGTAGTAGAATTAAATCAGATGATGTTGAGGTAGTCAGATTAGGAAACGAGACACTTAAAACAGCAGATGAGTTTTGTTAATTGGATAGCAAAATAACTGATGATAGCCGAAGTAGAGGGGATATGAAGAGTGGAGTGGCAACGGGAAGAAAAGTGTTTCTGAAGAAGAGAAATTTGTTAACATCGAACGTAGATTTATCTGTTAAAAAGTCTTTTCTGTAAGTATTCGTATGGAGTGTAGCCATGTATGGAAGTGAAAGATGGACGATAAACAGTTCTGACAAGAAGGAAATAGAAGCTTTTGAAGTATGGAGATACGGAAGACTGCTGAAGATTAGATGGATAGATCACGACACTAATGATGATACGTTGAACAGAATTGGGGAGAAAAGAAATTTGTGGCACAACCTGACTAGAAGAAGTGATCGTTTCGTAGGACACATTCTGAGCCATCAACGGATCACTAATTTAGTATTAGAGGGACGTGATGGGGGTACAAATTGTAGAGAGAACCTATGACATGAATACAGTAAGCAGATTCAGAAGGATGTAGGTTGCAATAATTATTTGGAGATGAAGAGGCTTGCACAGGATAGAGTAGCTGCCGCAAACTAGTTTTCGGACTGAAGACCACAACAACAGCATAAAAAAGCATCAACAAATTTATATTAAATATTGGCATGAGACCCACTGTAGTCCTGGTAGAGATTATGGTACTGGTGGGCCACCAGAGGTGCAGACCCACTGCAGTTCTTGTAGAAATTTTGGACAGGCACACTGTAGTCCTGGTAGAGATTGTGGTATTGGTGGGCCACCAGATGTGCAGACCCACTGTAGTCCTTGTAGAAATAATGGTATTGGCGGGTCATCAGAGATGCAGACCCACTGTAGTCCTTGTAGAGATGGCCAGCAGCCATCTGTTGTGACTGTGCGGGTGCACAATCACCATTGAAGAGTCTTGCAGAGAATATAGCAAGTCCATAATCACCACTTGTGCACTCACAAAGTTTTTGGAATTGACCTTAGAACCAGCAATGCTGTTATCCAGTCCCTTGCTGAATTATCAACACACGTGCAAACACTATCAGTCCCTACTTCTCACATATTGCCCATATACTATGACCAACAGAAACGTGTGCAGTGAAATGTAACTTACAAGTTACTTAAATTGATGAACTGGTGTCAATTACAATATTATAACATGAGAATACAGGTTCAGACTGACAGTCAAAGGGAACGTGGAGTTGAGACTTGTGCTTTGAAACAACCGCTTAAAACTGATCCAGATTTTCTGTCAGAGGTCATTACTGGTGATGAGTCATGGTGTTATGGTTAGAAGCAAGAATCAAGCCAGTGGAAAACATTATCATCACGCCGTCCAAAAAATTTCGCAAAGTCAAATAATTATCAAAACAAGGCTGATTTGCTTTCAGGATGCCAAGAGCGTGGCTCACTCAGCTTGTTCCCCCCGGTCAGACCGTCAACGAAACCTTTAATGTGAAAGTTTCAAGAAGATTGCGCAACAATGTTCGTCAACAACCTGACTAGAAGAAGTGATCGTTTCGTAGGACACATTCTGAGCCATCAACGGATCACTAATTTAGTATTAGAGGGACGTGATGGGGGTACAAATTGTAGAGAGAACCTATGACATGAATACAGTAAGCAGATTCAGAAGGATGTAGGTTGCAATAATTATTTGGAGATGAAGAGGCTTGCACAGGATAGAGTAGCTGCCGCAAACTAGTTTTCGGACTGAAGACCACAACAACAGCATAAAAAAGCATCAACAAATTTATATTAAATATTGGCATAAAAACGGAGTAAAGAAGCGCAAATGTTAAAGAAAGGTTTCCATGAGTCTTCTGTGAGAAAATCAAGGGTTTACGAGTGCTATAAGCGTTCTGAATACGACGCACCAACACATCAACAGCCGATGAAACACTTGGAAAAAGTGAAAGAAATTGTTATAAGCAATCACCCAATCGCAGTCAGAGAAGGTGCCGATGATGTTGGCATATTGTCTCGTACCTTGAAATATTTTCGGATATTTTGGGCTTGAAGTTTCCGAAAACGAAATCTGTTAAAAGACTGTTCGATTTCGAGCAAAAACAGCGGCGAATGTAAGTAACTCAGTACTCGACAGGTAAAGTTAACAACGATGCAGAACTTCTGAAGCAGGTCATAACAGGAGGTGTCATACGGGGTTTACGGATATGACGTCGATATTAAAGCTCAGTCGTCCCACTGGAAGCATTCTGGGTCGCCAAGACCGAAGAAAGTTCGAAAGTTGCGGTCAAATTAGCGGCGTAGTCCACCATGAGGCTTTAGCACAAGTCGAATCATAAATGAGGAGAATTACTTACAAGTTCAACGCTGTTTGCATGAAACGGTTCGAAACAAGCCCCTGGATTCCTATCGAAACAGTTCAGCCCACGATAATGCACCTGCTCTCACTCGCTGCTTGTTCGTCAATTTGTGGCCAAATTTTGAAAAAAACGCTGGCATTCGAGTGTAATATCTTGTGGCAACTGGTTTGAAGGGATATAAGTCTGGAGTAGACGAGCAGTCGTTGGACCTTTTTGCTTAAGAGCCAGTACTGACATAGTGGGATCTCACCTCGGGCCGCATGCGTACCGATCTTATTGCTAATTGGTAACATACGAGAAAAAGTAATGAGCCTTCAGTATTAAGGGGGCGATATGTTGTCCGCCTATCCCAAACTACGTACTAATGGATAAGACTTGGCACCATTCAGAGCACGTCGTGTCGACTATTCTCTATTTCAGTTTGCTGCCACCCTCAGCGACGCCAAAGGCATGACTGTAATTACCTGACGAATTTCTGTTGTGCTGTCTGTGTGAGTTGATGATTAATTGATTTATAACAGTAACTGGACCAATTTTTAAATACATTATACAATAAGAGACACGATCACAAATGTTTATAAATGTTCTGTACATATATTTTCTTTTACTATGCTCATTGTGTTGCACTACAATAGTATTAACTTAATTTCATATTCCGTGCTTCAAATAAGTATCCCATTTTAATATGGCCGTCTCTGCAATTCATAGACGTGAATCCATGTTACTTCTATATCAAAATTTATGCCGTAGCAGCTGATCGGTAGGACCTGTGCGTGAGTTGTCAGTTCTGCAAGACAAACAATAAAGCATTCCTCCTCTCAGCTGTTAGCTTTGAAACTTTTACCGTTAGTTCGCGTTTCTGAATTCGACTGTTACTTGCTAATAATGGAAACTCCCCATCGCAGCCGCCGCAGATTTGTTGGTAAAATGGCACAGTGGACAGCCCGTCAAAAACTGAACACAGGTCAAGCACGATAACAGGAGGAAGGTGTACTGAACTGCGAAAAAAGAAGCACAATAGAAACAGTGAACGATCAGAACCACGGCGTCGTGGTTGTGTGGTCACTATGTTGGACTGCAAAGTAGAAGATCCGTGTTAAATCACTCTCCTGCCCTAATTTTTTTTCACAATATTATGAACTTTCCATTCGATCATTGACGTGTTTGTTTTTCTTCTGTATTCTCGGCAACCGTCATACTATACATTGGTTATAGAATATCGGTCAAGTGGTAAAAATATATTACCGTCGCAAGTAAATGTGACGATTAGTGAGAGCATGCGAGATGCCGCATAGACCTTTCACAGAAACGAAAACAACAATAGACGGCTGTGAACTACGTTACAACAAGGAAATTCAAGAGTCAAAACTTCCAAAACGGAACGCAAGAGTCATGTACTTGGTACATTCGTAGATTAAATAGGAGGCACGTACGTCTGGGGGTCCCATCCTTACACCGTACTGTTGCAAACCGACGTTACACGACGACACGACAGATTTGAATACAGCGGAGAGACACGCCAGTGACCGGACGCAAAGTTCATAATTTTATATAAGGTGCGAGGGAGATTTGAAAGCGGATCTCCCCCTTAGCAGTCCAACACCGTCACCGTATAACCATGACGCCGTGGCTTTTCATGGACCTTTTTCTGTTTCTATTTTGCCTGTTTCTTCACAGTTCAGCACGCCTTCTTCCTGTTTTCATGTTTATTTGTGTTCAGTTTTTGACGGAATGGGAAGTTTCCCTTGTAAGAGTCTATTATCCTCAAATACGGCTGCGAACAACGGCCGCACGGATACCTGCTACGGGCCGCATTGTAGATCACTGACGAAGACGAATGTCGGTTAAGTAAAATTCTGTCAAAATAAATAAATAAATAATGTTTTTTTACGTCGCGCCGTAAATCGTAAGCTATTGAAGGTTGATTTCTTATATCCTCTTCGCCCTTAAGAGTTTGCTACAATTTGTAAGGAAATAGTTCTCTCTATGAATTACCAAGGTACTGTAACCTCACTTCACCGATTTGACAAAATTTACGAACACCATTCGTGAAAAACGATTAATGTTTGTAGAACTGTTTTTTGATAACACAAGCAAAATCGATTCAAGTGTAACACGGAAATACGGCAACGAAAATTTTTTCCCGAAATTCGGTTTTCGTCTTCCGCAAAACGTGTCACGTGTAAAGGCGCTGGCGCTGCGGTGGTACTCACCCGAGCTTCATGGCTGGTTCCGACGTGCACGGAGGCCGACGGAGATATGAAGGGAGCAGCTCAGGCCACTAGGCTGAGGAAACAGCGCAGGCGGCGGAGGCGGTAAACACCTCTCCACCCCCCCCCCCCCACCCTGCCCCACCCACGCTACAGTGCAGGCGTTGCGACGCGAAGCTCCTGACAAGACGCCACCGCCGTTCAAAATAGCCCGCCTCGTGGGTCACCACCTTCACTCCGCGCTCTTGCGGAACTGGAGACCACCAGACCTAAAGCCGTCCTCACACGACCATGTTTCTCATCGTTAAGCACGCCAGACGTGGCTTACGTCGGGTTGGTCCACGCACAAAAACGAGCTTGCGACGTGCACATTATCATTACAGAAGGGATTTTTAGGTGCAGCACATTTCCAATAATATAGTCATTTTCAAAGCGACAGATCAATATACACTCCTGGAAATTGAAATAAGAACACCGTGAATTCATTGTCCCAGGAAGGGGAAACTTTATTGACACGTTCCTGGGGTCAGATACATCACATGATCACACTGACAGAACCACAGGCACATAGACACAGGCAACAGAGCATGCACAATGTCGGCACTAGTACAGTGTATATCCACCTTTCGCAGCAATGCAGGCTGCTATTCTCCCATGGAGACGATCGTAGAGATGCTGGATGTAGTCCTGTGGAACGGCTTGCCATGCCATTTCCACCTGGCGCCTCAGTTGGACCAGCGTTCGTGCTGGACGTGCAGACCGCGTGAGACGACGCTTCATCCAGTCCCAAACATGCTCAATGGGGGACAGATCCGGAGATCTTGCTGGCCAGGGTAGTTGACTTACACCTTCTAGAGCACGTTGGGTGGCACGGGATACAGGCGGACGTGCATTGTCCTGTTGGAACAGCAAGTTCCCTTGCCGGTCTAGGAATGGTAGAACGATGGGTTCGATGACGGTTTGGATGTACCGTGCACTATTCAGTGTCCCCTCTACGATCACCAGTGGTGTACGGCCAGTGTAGGAGATCGCTCCCCACACCATGATGCCGGGTGTTGGCCCTGTGTGCCTCGGTCGTATGCAGTCCTGATTGTGGCGCTCACCTGCACGGCTCATCGCTGAAGACGACACGTCTCCATTCGTCCCTGTAATCTGTAAGTAATCTGTCTAGATGCATGTAATGTTTGTAGCTTTAAGTTAGTTATGAATAGTAACCTACGTATGACTTACTGTTTACTAACTACGGTACCGTAAATGTCACTAATTCTGTGTATAAGTTTAATACATGCTTCACCAGTTTAATTCCGCCGGGAAGCGAGAGTTTGAAGATGTGACGATTATACACCATCTGCGTGCCATCATATGCATATTTACAGCCTTTCTCTTAAAACCTGCAGCCTAAATTGTTCGTCATACGAAGTCTAATTATTCTCGCTGTGCACTGCGATATGTTTTGTCGCATTGTGTTGCATGTTAACATGGTCAACCATCACACAACTTACTGCTCTCCTACAGCGATCTCTGCACCTCACTTCATTATAACAGAAAAAATAATGGTAGCAATGCGGTGAATCAGTTTCAGCAAGGGGTTTTGTTTGGATCCTATCTTAGCTGCAAACTAGACAAGATCATTTTCAATCCTACTGCAGCCATTGTGATTTATCCCACCTCAGAACAATTAGTATTCTGAGTCACAATACAGTTTAGCATACCATCTTTTTGATGTGATTTGCAGGTTGAAAAACCACAACAGCCGGACAAAAGAAGTGAAGCATCCAGAAGGGGAAGAGGAAATGAAATAGCACTCGAAACGTTGGGAGGTAAGTGACATTATTTCAGTGATTACAAAATCGAGTCAAATTTACAAAGAAGTTGACAGTACGAACCCGCTTATCAGTATACCGTTGCACCCCATCTCAGCCGGATGCATGCACTTATTCAGTTGAGAAGGGTTTGATAAAGCCGTTGTATCCTCTCCTGCGTCAGGCTAGCCTACAACTGTCGTATCTGTCCCTGATAACCTCGCCGGCCGCGGTGGCCGTGCGGTTCTGGCGCTGCAGTCCGGAACCGCGGGACTGCTACGGTCGCAGGTTCGAATCCTGCTTCGGGCATGGGTGTGTGTGATGTCCTTAGGTTAGTTAGGTTTAAGTAGTTCTAAGTTCTAGGGGACTTATGACCTAAGATGTTGAGTCCCATAGTGCTCAGAGCCATTTGAACCATTTGAACCTGATAACCTCGGATAGTGGCATTGGAACGGAGATGACGTCCTAGACGATCCCACAGGGTAAAGTTGAGGCAAACAGACAAAACGTAAGAAAATGCCTGGTATCATCTTGTTGAAGTTGGCAATAGCATTGGAGCAAAGGGAACACCACCCCTCTCTGCATTGTTGCCAGATGTGTGCAAGATGGCGGCGATGACATCATCCAAGGTGGTGGCATGTAGACTTGGCAACAGCACATGACGTCAACCAAGATGGCGGCTATGACGTCATATAAGATGGCTGATTTTGGTGGGAAATTTGAATTTTGGCGGGAGATAGGTCAATTGGGCTACCTCCATTAATGTAACCACCTCCCCCAGAAAATGGCGGGAAATTCAAATTTCAAGAGGATAATGCATCACACCACAGTTATCTCTTCTAACCTAAGAAAATCGAAGGAAGATAGGTCACTTGGGCTACATCCAGATACCAAAGTCACCTGACTGCCACCTCTTCCTAGGAACTGGCGCCAAGTTTGAATTTTGGTGGTAAAGAAAGGTCAATTCTCGTATCTCGACTAAGCTGAGAAAATGGCATGAAAGAAAGGTTACCTCCACTAACCTAAGTCACATGAGCACCACCTCTTCCTAAGGATTTGTGGGAAAAGAACTCAACCAGTGCTGGATATAAGTCTTTATTTCAACAATTTCATGCAGTACAGCCATCCAGTGTGTTCACCACAAGGTCCAGACTCCAACTGACATAGTAAACAGTACTGCAGCCAGTGGGCGCTCTCATCTGTGATGTAATCCAAGATGGTGGGAAACAGTGTGTTGGCCACGAGGTCCTGACTCAAACAGACCTAGTACACAGTGCCACCACCAGAGTGCGCTATAGTCCAAGATGGCGACCATGACGTCAGGGAAATATGCAAGTACCATTAGACCTGTGATGTACCGGGCACACTGATAAGGTTCCCACCACAAATCCAAGATGGCGGCGGTGGGAAGTTAAAAAAGTGCCACATCCCCCACCCAGGTGGGAAATTCCAATTTTCACAGATTTTTGTGAGTGCCACACCTACCTGGACTTAGAAGGAAGTAGTTAAAGTCTCCACCACAATCATCAACTGACCACCACGTCCCCTTACCAACCCATGTTGGTGGGCTAACGTGTACTAATATGCACAGTGAATGACGTCATCCAAGATGGCGGCTATCACGTCAGTTGATGATGCAAGTGTCACACCCCCCCCTGGTGAGAAGTTTGAATTTTTGTGGGAAGATAGGTCAATTGGACTACTTCAACTAACCTAACCCCCCTTCCCTCCCACAGAAAATTAGCAGGAAGTTCAAATTCCAATGGGATAATGCATCACACCACTGTTATGTCTACTAACCAAAAAAAATCGAGGGAAAATATGTCATTTGGGCTATCCCCACTATCCTAACTCACCAGACCACCACCTCTTCCTTGGAACTGGCGCCAAGTTTGAATTTTGGTGGTAACGAAAAGTCAATTCGCATATCTCTACTAAGCTAAGAACATGGAGTGAAAGAAAGGACACTTTGACTACCTCAACTAACCTAAGTCATCCAACTACCACATCATCCTAGGAACTGGCGCCAAGTTTGAATTTTGGCATGAAGGTATGACAATTGGGCTACCTCTGCTACCCTAAAAAATGGCGTGAAAGAAAGGACACTTGGATTACCTCCACTAACTTAAGTCACCCGATCGCCACCTCCTCCTAGGGATTCGTGAGAGAAGGACTCAGACATGCACTGGGCTGGTGGAGAGAGGAACGAGTGTACTTCATTTATTTTGGAACAATTTATTTAGGGATGGAGTATATTTATTACGCTGATACAAAATACACACTCTGACATGCTTGGGGTCACGTCACACAGCTTTCAGACATGCAAACCACTAGAAGACCCTGCAAACATGCTTGCTAATCGTCAACTGTCGAAATCATGCTGCTGTCTTTTATTTAAACAATTTGAGCCACTACCGCCATCCAGTGTGTTTGCCACGAGGTCCAGAGCCCAACTGACCTAAAGCACAGCACCACCACCAGAGTGTGCTATCATCCCTCTCTTATGTTTGACCGCTTTCTCTCTATCGTCATTCTAACGGAACACCTCTGATGCATGGATACCAATGTCACAGAGTGTGCTGTTCCACCGCTCGTGACATGTGTGTGACGCCCATACTGATGTTACAGATCATGCTGTCCCAACACTCATGATGTGTTTGTGTGTGTAAGGACATATGGATGTCACAGATCGTGCTAAACAAAAACTGTTCCACTACTTCTAAATAATTCAGTACACTGATGTGCAGACACGAAATTGTAAATTGTCTAAATAACACATAGCACAGCCTACAGACTGCTTGCAAAATAATCAAACAGACATGCGCAAGCTCCGTTCGCCACCCCCTGTCCACTAGACAGCTCAAGAGGTTAACGATAGCCCCTGCAAAGTGACGTGGCCGTGAGCAGTCAAATCACACACATGTGCCCATTAATGTCCCACACGCATGAGGTGGTGGCGCCCCTTTCATACTAGACACTTGAGAAATTCCTTGCAAAATACTTCATCACCTAGACACTGGACGTACGCATCATCACAGCTGTGTGCCGCTGTTGAACTCAGGTGAAAGTTGCCTCTATTTCAAGTATACAGTCACTGTTATACTGACGTCACAGAACTGCAAGGCGCACTCAGACAGCCTCCAAATGCAAGACACCACCGGGCAGCACGTGTTCGTACCATTCATCACAGAGTAGCTACAAACCTTCGCAAACGCATCTAACAAAGTTCTCAATCTTATACTCATGTCACGTGACTATGTAAAAAATAAGAACCGTGGAAATTGTACGGTGTCCCAGAAATAGTTAACGCTCGCTTTCCTGATGTCTCAGCTTGTATGCAGGAAAACTTTTGCCCTAACAGAACGTGTTACGAAAATAACGCATAATAAACGTCGAATGCAGTCTTCGTCATGGACCTAACATGGTACCCACTCCATCATATGTTACCTTTCCTGCTTTCAACATACACAAATGGTCCCTGGGATAGGTATATCACAGCATAAAGGATGTGAATGAACTGAGCATTATAATTGGCTCTTACCGAATTTACCCGCCGAATTACTGATGCCTCCGGTATCAAAGCACCATGCACCCTTTCTTTCATTTTGCAGATGGGACTTTCATCGGTAAAATTATTTCTACAGATCATCAAGTACATACGAGACTCACAAGAATATTGGAAGCCAGGAACATATTTGCCAGTCTAACTACAATTAAATATTATTACAATTGCTGCAGCAGTCCGACACCAATCGATGTACACATAATTTCTGCTCTTGACGGTTGTGCTTTTGGATCGAATCTCAGTATCTATAGTGCACATAATTTTCCACATAAAAAATCTCTCTCATGCCCTGGTGGTTATCGATGTTCTGAAACTATACATCAATGCACTATATACATAGTTTACACAATGTAAGCCACAATAACTTTACAATACAATATATATACATTTTACACAAACAGTGCAGTATCTTTTGTACCTGTACATCACCTGAAAAAATTATGGTATGCCGACACTCACACCAGTTATATGTCTCGGTGCTCCTCAGTCCTAGGCAAGCACTGTCAGCCTTTTCTTTTTTTCTACAGACATGACATTCAACGGCAATAAACTACAATCCTGGAAACTGAAATAAGAACACCGTGAATTCATTGTCCCAGGAAGGGGAAACTTTATTGACACATTCCTGGGGTCAGATACATCACATGATCACACTGACAGAACCACAGGCACATAGACACAGGCAACAGAGCATGCACAATGTCGGCACTAGTACAGTGTATATCCACCTTTCGCAGCAATGCAGGCTGCTATTCTCCCATGGAGACGATCGTAGAGATGCTGGATGTAGTCCTGTGGAACGGCTTGCCATGCCATTTCCACCTGGCGCCTCAGTTGGACCAGCGTTCGTGCTGGACGTGCAGACCGCATGAGACGACGCTTCATCCAGTCCCAAACATGCTCAATGGGGGACAGATCCGGAGATCTTGCTGGCCAGGGTAGTTGACTTACACCTTCTAGAGCACGTTGGGTGGCACGGGATACATGCGGACGTGCATTGTCCTGTTGGAACAGCAAGTTCCCTTGCCGGTCTAGGAATGGTAGAACGATGGGTTCGATGACGGTTTGGATGTACCGTGCACTATTCAGTGTCCCCTCGACGATCACCAGTGGTGTACGGCCAGTGTAGGAGATCGCTCCCCACACCATGATGCCGGGTGTTGGCCCTGTGTGCCTCGGTCGTATGCAGTCCTGATTGTGGCGCTCACCTGCACGGCGCCAAACACGCATACGACCATCATTGGCACCAAGGCAGAAGCGACTCTCATCGCTGAAGACGACACGTCTCCATTCGTCCCTCCATTCACGCCTGTCGCGACACCACTGGAGGCGGGCTGCACGATGTTGGGGCGTGAGCGGAAGACGGCCTAACGGTGTGCGGGACCGTAGCCCAGCTTCATGGAGACGGTTGCGAATGGTCCTCGCCGATACCCCAGGAGCAACAGTGTCCCTAATTTGCTGGGAAGTGACGGTGCGGTCCCCTACGGCACTGCGTAGGATCCTACGGTCTTGGCGTGCATCCGTGCATCCGTGCATCGCTGCGGTCCGGTCCCAGGTCGACGGGCACGTGCACCTTCCGCCGACCACTGGCGACAACATCGATGTACTGTGGAGACCTCACACCCCACGTGTTGAGCAATTCGGTGGTACGTCCACCCGGCCTCCCGCATGCCCACTATACGCCCTCGCTCAAAGTCCATCAACTGCACATACGGTTCACGTCCACGCTGTCGCGGCATGCTACCAGTGTTAAAGACTGCGATGGAGCTCCGTATGCCACGGCAAACTGGCTGACACTGACGGCGGCAGTGCACAAATGCTGCGCAGCTAGCGCCATTCGACGGCCAACACCGCGGTTCCTGGTGTGTCCACTGTGCTGTGCGTGTGATCATTGCTTGTACAGCCCTCTCGCAGTGTCCGGAGCAAGTATGGTGGGTCTGACACACCGGTGTCAATGTGTTCTTTTTTCCATTTCCAGGAGTGTATTTTACACTGATCACCATATTGCACCGACAACTAAACCTCACAAAGTGCCTCACATATTGTCAAATACAGAAAGATTCTTACTCAATTACGGTGCTCTAACACAGGACAGGAGCTTGAATATTAGAGGGTGAAACTGATATCCAACCCAGCAATATATTACCGCGTACTGTGTCGTTGTAGTAAACGTACAATTCATATCCTCTGCCATACAATATCATCCCTTTTACATCAGAGCACCCTAAGCGGACCGAACTCTCAGAACTGCTCTACAAATTCGGGATTGTTTCCTCTCGGCATAAACACGTTACTGTTCCTGATCTGAACCTGATTCCTTGCTTTTCGCTTTTCTACGCACATGTCCAGACTCGGGGATTACAAGAACACACGTATTTTCACATAGTTCGCCATAATAGGAGACCATTTTCGCGCTACTTCTCAATATCAAGCACTAGGCAGCATCCTACCGATCGCTGGCGCAACATAATTCCCAACATATAGACTGGAAATTATTTCTCTACAAACCCAAACTTTAGCGATGTTCAGTGTGCTATAGACCACTGAGTAACTTCAAACAAATAGAGGAATGTGATATTTCGACTTTCGAATACCGATGTCGTTGATGTGACACATTCCAAATCATACCTATAATTTACAATCCGACTAAGGTCTTTCCCATGTCTAGATAACAAACGTGTCTTCCACATGCTAGATGCATACTCCACAATCGATCTTCTCTCAACTAGATAAAGGTGCGAAATGTGCAGAACCAATCAACTGAACAATTTACATGGGAGCGAATAATGGTCCAGCACAAACGCACCTCCATACACATTCTTCTCAAATTTCCACTTGATCACAAAACCGCCCAACACATATTTAGTATTAGTTCGCTATTTGGTTGTCTAGACGATGGCAAAGTTAACTAAGATACATTCACATACTCCAACAGGCATCTGCATTCGGACAGCTGCTGCCGTTAATGGGAAACGTGAATCATTGCCTCCATAGTCGATGCATACACTTAATCATTTTCGAAAACCGATCATATGTATGTTTTATAATTATACTTAGAATTAAATGTTATGATCGTGGTCTCAAAAGAATGGTATTCGACAATGACTGAAGTATTGGAAATACACCCTGTTGAAGGCTGTGGCTCTGGAAATGGCAACATCTGCACATTCCTTACGACTGACCATAGTCATCTCCTTTACATACATCGGAACACAAACACATACATTATAAGCCTGATGCTCAATTGCGAACATATCACGCACTGCACACTACCACTAAGTGTATTAATACTTGCCCAATAAAAGATTCCACACAATGCAAAGTAATACTGATCGAAAATCAATGATGGGTGGGCATGACTCTTAGTTTTCTTGCGAGTATCCATGTTAAAAGCTATACCCACTTTAGAAATCAAGGTGCTACATTACCTCTGAATGAGGTGTTTTTTCCGGACAAATACCATGACGGCGATGGTAGGAATGTGTATTATTAGACCAACATGTAGCCCACGATGCAACCTCGTGATAAAATTAACGCATTTTGAAAGTGATTCGGCTAAGGAACGTGGTATGTAAGCGGGATTTGCGACTCCCTCACACCGTACAGCTAGATAATTCTATAGTATTTGTAGTGCATTCTGTCCCGATACTATATCAGAAGTTCTGCGATATATCCACTGAGTTATAGGCGACGACTGATTGAGAAGGAACACAACTGTATTAGTAGATGATGTGCTCATTGAGGTTGTAAGAAAATGTACACTATGTTGTCAGATTAGTGTCACACTATCCGCTAGAAATGATCTCCATGATTTCGAATCAGGTATTTCCATTCAAGCACTTACCTGCATCGGATTACACCCGCATGTGAATCATATTTCTGGCACACTCATATCTCGCAATGAGTCACCTTCCTTGAAACTGTCTGTTACAGTAAAATTACAATCTGCTTGTAGCCAGTCCCTATGTGTCTTGCAGCTGACCCCATTTCTACAGCTCCGTGCATGTTATCATTCCATTTTAAGTCGGAACTGAGCAGAAGGCAGAGAAAACCATACCCACCACCTCCTGCAACCTGTGTAGAAACAGAGCGACCTGAGTTAGTGCGACAGGAGTATGTTTTGACCATTCGATGGAAATGCGCGCATTGTGTAAACTTCATACAGGTACTACCGAGCCACGTCCATTCAAATCTGTCACCCCAACATCCTATCAACATTATTCTCTACACCCAAACAGAGAAAAATTAAGGACTATAGAAGTTACACTAACTTCGTTCAACATAGAACTCACCTAGGCACCATTGCTCGCACGATGACGCATAGATGTGCTGTGGCTCCAGCGCGGAGAGGAAGTTTTGGCAATTGTTCCCCAGAATGGCGCAGCATGCAGCCCTCCAAGCATTCCTAACGGTATAACCAGTCCCTCACCGAATTTACACCTCAAACTGCTGCTGCTACTATCGCCAGTGTTGCACGATCATATCAAAATACAGGCACTGCAGAGGCCACTTTAAAGTTTGATCACCGAACTAGGCGAACGATCATATCCGACAAACTATTGTATGAGACTCTCCGTCTGGTTCTGTTTAGTTGTTTGAAACACTGTCTTATAATACGCTTTTGTGCAATGCTAAAACATTTCGTTTTTCTGCCATTACTTCGAGGCCTGTGCCTGGTTCTAACCTGACATTAATAAGTTCTGAGCCAAGACATTTTGCTGGAATGTAGACGTTGCACGGTGTAAATCATGTTCTTACGGCGGATAGCATAAGACGCCTCACATCGGCTGATATTAAATAAAAGATACTTACAACATAAGGAAATCGGAAGAGTCTTACAGCGTTGGCGTAGGTTTCCAAACTACAGTCCGAAGGTGATTCACGAGCTCTGCATTTATACTTGTCTCGCACAGTGAGGGAATAGCTGATGGCTCTGCGTTCCCTTTGCGACTCATGTACGCGATCAGTGTTTTGGCGTTATCCACCCCAGAAGGTGCTTTCCATCCAGCAAGACTCTTTCCTCATCCCAACCAAGCGATATCAGTCAATCATTATGTGGTAACCAACAGCGTGCCAGTGAACAGATGGGATGGAAAAGACACCATCGATGTATTCTAATAATAAGCATCACAGTTGATAGCGTGAACAATTTAAGCAGTTTCTTCAACTTCAACACAGGCCAATGATGTGACAGCATGTTTCCCCAATTTCAGTATCATAGCTAAACCACCCCTTCTCCACTCTGCGAGTATCATTGCGAATATGTATAGATGACTGTGCAGTACGTCCTTTCCGAGTCGTCACCCATCTGGAGCGGCGCCCATGTCGAGGAGTTTAGCACTCCTTATCTATGTATAGTAACAGATTTCAAAGTGTCGTGATGTAATAGCAGATAGTTAGTGAAGAAGAACAAGATGAGAATGATTTTTATGCACGATGGACCTCTGGATGGATGGAGTTAGACATATTGTTATGTAAATCAACCAAGCTATCAACTCTAAAGTATTGTTTTAGAGTCTAGGATCGGTACCTGGAAGGTATTGGCTACAATGTTCTGCACCTACAACGGTCTATAATGTTAGATCACATGTGTTTCTGACCTCCCATCAGTGGTATGGAATGTAGCATTGTTTTCACTGTGAGAAATATGTTTCAAGTGCACGACATACATTCTTCTGCCCGGTTTCTCTACGATAAACTATGTTATTGAACGTAAAATGAAAAAAAGCTACTTCTCTAAAACACTTGCTCTGTGTGATACGAGCGCAATATAGCTTTCTGGAGATGTATATTGTCCACTGTTCACATCCGATCACGGTTTAGAAATTATACGCTTCCTTCATCAGTCCTATATAAAATGATCGTTAGTAGTGGGGGATACCTCCTACAAGGAAACAGATAAACGCATAGCAGCAGCATCCGACATGTGAAAATTACAAGTCGTTCCGTCACTAACTTGGTAAACAGCACATCTGTCGGTCAAATGTGTACACGGGGATTACTGCACCTCCTAAGCACCTATCGCTATCTTAGTTATGACGCTGAAGTCACTATTTTACACCCGAGATGCGACAGGGGGATGGAGTACATCACATAAATCAAAGTTCGTTTAAAGGAATGTGTCAAGTTTCATCACACATGAGATGGAAGTATGGAAGTTCAAATGGTTCAAATGGCTCTGAGCACTATGGGACTTAACATCTATGGTCATCAGTCCCCTAGAACTTAGAACTACTTAAACCTAACTAACCTAAGGACAGCACACAACACCCAGCCATCACGAGGCAGAGAAAATCCCTGACCCCGCCGGGAATCGAACCCGGGAACCCAGGCGTGGGAAGCGAGAACGCTATCGCACGACCACGAGATTCGGGCATGTATGGAAGTCCTTTGATGACCGACAGGTTTACCGTTAACCATCAAAAGTAGATAGTGCTTTAAACCACATACAGAACACGTGGCTTTATATGACCTAGAACTATATCACGTGACTGATGCATCCGGACAGAACAATGGAAAAATTGATCTGCAGCAACTTTTCCTTGTCTAGAATGCATCAGTCAACCATTAAATTGTACCTCGTTACAACTTCCTCTCAATTGATCACCCTGTCCACTCTCTGTTATCCTATAATGCAGCTGCAAGTTAGTTTACAGGTGGATCTCTCTCTGTCCTCATGAAAAGCATCAAATACAGTAGTCAACTCGCGTGTATACTGGAACCACAATAGACATACAGTATAATGCTGTCTCAACGGGAAAAAATTTACTTCCTCCCTGATTCCCTTCGTTTTGATGTTGACGTTTTCTCGGATTCCTCTTGTTGCCGCATTCTTGTTCCCATGTATAAATTGTTCGGCGCGAACCAGAAGATATGCAAGTACATTCTCAATTTCCCCACATTTGGTCCCCACATTTGGTCAATTTATACCAATTCCCTCATCATTTTTCACAATTCTATCGACTTTATGGCAGATCTATCCATGCAATCACGTCATAACCTCTTGTTCTGTGTTTTAAAATTGGTTGTAAATTGTAGCACAGCTGCCAACACCTAGCCCAAATGCACTGATCGGGAGATGTACTGATCGGAAGGTGTAATATAGCACTGTACTCTACTGTATCCAGTCACCCCCACATTCAGAGAGCGTTTGCTCTGTTTTCTGTATGTCTGTGTATATGCATGCCTTGCGGAAGAATCCCAGAACGAGTCGTGGCAGAAAAACGAAATGTTTGGCATTGTACAAAAGCGTGTTAGAAAACATTGTTTCAAAGAACTGAACAGGACCAGAGGGAGAGTCTCATGTGATTTAGTATAGTCTGTGGGATACGATCATTCGTCTCGAGTGTAGGTGATCAAACTTTAAAGTGGCCTCTGCAGTGCTTGTTTACTTAATATGATCGTGCCACACAAGCGGTAGTAGCAGCAGCAGTTTGAGCTGTAAATTCAGTGAGTGACTGTGTATACCATTAGGAATACTTGGAGGGCTGCATGCTGCGCTATTCTGGGGAACAATTGCGAAAACTCCCTCTCCGCACTGGAGCCGCAGCACAGCTATGCATCATCGTGCGAGCAATGGTGCCTAGATGAGTTCTATATTGATCGAAGTTAGTGGAACTTCTATAGTTCTTAATTTTTCTCTGTTTGGTGGTAAAGAATAACGCTGATAGCATGTTTGGGTGATATACTTGAATGGACACAGACCTATAGTACTTGTATGTAGTTTGCACAGTGCGCACATTTTCATGGAATGGTCAAAACATGCTCCTGTCGCGCTAACTCAGGTTGCTCTGTTTCTACACATGTTGCAGAAGGTGGTGGGTATGGTTTTCTCTGCCTTCTGCTCAGTTCCGACTTAAAATGGAATGATAACATGCCCGGAGCTGTAGAAATGAGCGCAGCTGCAGGATGTGTAGGGACTGGCTAAAACCAGATTGTAATTTTACTGTAGCAGACAGGTTCGAGGAAGGTGACTTGTTGCAAGATATGAGAGTGCCAGAAATATTATTCACTAGTGGATGTGATCTGATGCAGGTAAGTGCTTGAATGGAAATACCTGATTCAAGATCATGGACATCACTTCTAGTGGATAGTGTAACACTAGAGATCTGAGAACATAGTGTACATTTTCTTACAACCTCAATCAGCACATTATCTACTACTACTGTTGTGTTTGTTCTCAATCAGTCGTCGCCTATAACTCAGTGGATATATCGCAGAACCTCTGATATAGTATCAAGACAGAATGCACTACAAATACTATAGAATTATCTAGCTGTACGGTGTGAGGGATTCGCAAATCCTGCTTACATACCACGTTCCTTAGCCGAATCACTTTCAAAATGCGTTAATTTTATCACGAGGTTGCATCGTGGGCTACATGTTGGTCTGATAATACACATTCCTACCATCACTGTCTTGGTATTTGTCTGGAAAAAACATTTCTTTCAGAGGAAATGTCATACCTCGATTTGTAAAGCGGGTATAGCCTTTAACATGTATACTTGCTTGGAGATGTAGAACCAAGACTGCTTATGACAATAACATACAGTGGTTGTTGAGATAGTTTTGTTTTTTAAGCATCTGGCCAATGACGTCTCTCTTTCATAGCACTTGCAAGAAAAACCTTAGAGAGATGCCCACCCATCATTGATTTTCGATCAGTATTACTTTGCATTGTGGGGAATCATTTATTGGGCAAGTATTATTATACTTAGTAGTAGTGTGCAGTGCATGATATGTTCACATTTGAGCATCAGGCTTATGTTTGTGTTCTGATATATGTAAAGGAGATGACTATGGTCAGTCGTAAGGAATGTGCAGATATTTCCACTTCCATAGCCACAGCGTTCAACAGGGTGTATTTCTGATACTTCACTCACTGTCAAATGCAATTCAGTTGAGACCACATTCATAACATTTAATTCTAAGCATAATTATAAAACATATATGTGACTGGTTTTCAAGAATGATTAAGTGTATGTATGGTGGGAATGATTCACGTTTCGCATTAACGGCAGCAGCCGTCCTAATGCAGAGGCCTGTTGGAGTGTAAGACTGTATCTGAGTTAACTTTGCCATCGTCTAGATGACCAAATAGCGAACTAATACGTGTTGGGTGGTTTTGTGATCAATTGGAAATTTGAGAAGATTGTGTATGGAGGTGCGTTTGTGCTGGACAGTTATTCCCTCCCATGAACATTGTTCAGTTGACTGGTTCTGCACATTTCGCGCCTTTATCTAGTTGAGAGAAGATCGATTGTGGAGTATGCATCTAGCATGTGGAAGACACATTTGTTATCTAGACATGGGAAAGACCTTAGTTGGCTTGTAAATTATAGGGATGATTTGGAATGTGTCACATCACAGGCATCGGTACTCGAGAGTGGAAATATTAGATTCCTCTATTTGTTTGAAGTTACTCAGTGGTCTATAGCACGCTGAACTTCGCTAAAGTTTGGGGTTTGTAGAGAAATAATTTCCAGTCTATATGTTGGGAATTATGTTGCGCCAGCGATCGGTAGGATGCTGCCTAATGCTTGATATCGAGAAGTACCGCGAAAATGTTCTCCTATTGTGGCGAACCATGTGAAAACACGTGTGTTCTTGTAATCCCCAAGTCTGGACATGTGCAGAGAAAAGCGAAAAGCAAGGAATCAGGTTCAGATCAGGAACAGTAACGCGTTTATGCCGAGGGGAAACAATCCCGAATTTGTAGAGCAGTTCTGAGAGCGACTTCGGTCCGCTTAGGGTGTTCTGATGTAAAAGGGGTGATATTGTATGGCAGAGGATATGAATTGTACGTTTACTACAACGACACAGTACGCGGTAATATATTGCTGGGTTGGATATCAGTTTCACCCTCTAATATTCAAGCTCCTGTCCTGTGTTAGAGCACTGTAATTGAGTAAGAAACTTTCCATATTTGACGATATGTGTGGCACTTTGCGAGGTTTAGTTGTCGCTTCAATACGGTGAACAGTGTAAAATAGTTTATTGCCGTTGAATGTCACGTCTGTAGAAAGAATGAAAAGGCTGACGGTGCTTCCCTAGGACTGAGGAGCATCGAGACGTATAGCTGGTGTGAGTGTAGGAACACCGTAATTTTTTCAGGTGCTGTGCAATATAAAAGATAACGGCACTGTTTGTGTAAAATGTGTACACATTGTATTGTAAAATTAACAATGGCTTACATTGTGTAAAACGTATACAGGGTGAGCCACCTAACATTACCGCTGGATATATTTCGTAAACCACATCAAATACTGACGAATCGATTCCACAGACCGAACGTGACCAATAAAAAGGTGTTAGCATGTGGACGTAATTTGCTGTTCCAGTCTCTTCTGTACCTAAGGTCCATCACCGTTCCCTTTGCATCCCTACGTAATTCGGTGCTCTCCGATACACACGATCGAACAGCAGTGGATTGGTACTCAAGCGTCAACTTTAGGTTACAATAACTCCAGATGTAATTAACATTTTACAATGCAACAAACGGCACTGATTATGTATTTGTTTATATGTTGAGATGTGCTAACAAAACTAAAGGGGTTCTATTAAAAAAAACGTAGGTTTGTGTTAAAATATACACTTCCGTGCGTTTTTTTATGGTTTGTATTAACCAATTACACTAGCCTGTAGGGAAGCAGCCTACTCACGCTGTAGTAAATTCACATCAGTTTCCATTGTGTGCTAGCCAGTCTGCTGTAACTAGCTCTGACGTCATAAATGTTGCGCAATACCTTAAAAATCAAGCAAATGACCTAAAACTTTTCTAGCATGTCAGGAATAATACTAAATTAATGTGTGTTAAATATCAGTTCGGTAACTTCAGCCATTTTTGAAATTTGGACGTTTTTCTGAAAAAATCATTGGCGCAACAGAAAAGAGCTAGAGACTTCAAAATTTATATTTAGATTCATCTTTCATAATGATTTAATAAAAACAGTACTTTGGATTTCACAGATTAAGACTTTAGTGGAAATTCATGATTTTCTGGTTTTCATCTCAAAACTGGCGAAAGCAAGATAGATTAAGTAGGCTAATAAATAAGGCTAGGATGTTTAGATTTAAATAGGTTGGAGGTCCGCTATGACTGTGAAGATGTGAAAAGTTTCTTTTGAATACCTATAAAATTATAGCGATAGCGGATCTCAAAAGGGCCAGTTCAGAGCTCATCTGCTGCGTGCAGTGTAATTTAATTAATTCTCTCGCCCGAAATATTTAACTTAGCCACGTCAAAATTTTATTATCAATACTTACCTGCGTGCTGAATGCACGTTTAAATTAAGAGCTTCATCGGCCACCAGCAAAAGAAGCTATAAATTATTATGTAACTTGAAGTGGTGCGTTACTAGCCCAGCGGCTAGTCGGGAGAGCCGATTTGATCAGGCGTTCCCTTAGCCGTCCGCACCGCGGCTATATATATAAGAGCGCTGCGCGAGGAAGGAAGGCCCCAGTTCTCTCCAGACGCTGAATAGCACGTCAGCTGTGTCGGGAGCCGCGTCGCTTCGGTATCACTGCTACAAACAGCCTCGGGTGCCGTATTAAGTTACTAGAGATACGCGAAACCATGAAATCATTTCAAGTGAAGGGTTAATTCTGGGATGATTTTCATTATCTAGCTTCAGTTTGCGTATTGTCGTATTTTCACGTGCCGTCGCGGGACAGACATTCTACCAATTATTTAGCGTGGCGTTTGATGAAATATTCTCATCAAATTTTGGCGAGCATTCTTTGTAACATTTAATTCGGACATTTATAGTTGCATCAGCACATTAGACTCTGAACTGCTCTGTTAGTTAGGTTGTAGGGATCCTTGTGTTTGTTATCAGTGAATTTCAGAATATACTCAACTATTTTGGAAAATCGTTTTTGATTAGAAATCCCGGACAATCTCCTAATTCCTCAGAGCTATGAGCTGCAGCTATAATGGTGTTCTCAGATGAAGTGGGCACTAGGAACTCTAATTACAGGCTTCACGTTTTGTTAAATCACTTTCTGGGTGCTAAAAAGGTAAATAGAGAGCCAGTGTTGAGAACGGCGAAAGACAGCATTAACAACATTCTAAAAGCCTGAAACTGATTCAACATTCAAACATTTGTATTTCAAACATTTATACAGCAATTATTTTAATTTTTACGAGTTAACCGCCGCCCCACAAGCCCCTCTCCTCACGTTCGGTCTGTGGAATCGATTCGTCAGTATTTGATGTGGTTTACGAAATATATCCAGCGGTAACGTTAGGTGACTCACCCTGTATATATTGCATTGTAGGGTTACTATACTTTATGTTGTGGCATGACTAGAGAGGATGACTGTGTGTCCTGTCGTGAGGGACGTATAGATTCAGCACATCGATAATTGCCATATGCGCGTCACACACACACATGTCATGAGCGGTGGAACAGTACAATCTGTAATGTCAGTATGGGCATCACACACACGTCATGAGCGGTGAAACAGCACAATCTGTGACGTTGGTATCCATGCATCAGAGGTGTCCCGTTAGAATGACGATAGAGAGGAAGCGGTCAAACAGATGAGAGGGATGATAGCGCGCCCTGGTGGTGGTGCTGTGCTCTAGGTCTGCTGGGCTCTGGACCTCGTGGCAAACCCACTGGATGGTGGTAGTGGCTCAAATTGCTTAAATAAAAGACAACATCATGATTTCGACAGTTGACAATTAGCAAGCATGTTGACAGAGTCTTTTAGTGGTTCGCATGTGTGTAGGCTGTGTGATGTGACCCCAAGTATGTCAGAGCATGTGTTTTGTATCAGTGTAATACTCCCTCCCTAAATAAATTGTTCCAAAATAAATGAAGTACACTCGTTCCTCTCTCCACCAGCCCAGTTCATCGCTGAGTCCTTCTCTCACGAATCCCTAGGAGGAGGTGGCGGTCGGGTGACTTAAGTTAGTGGAGGTAATCCAAGTGTCCTTTCTTTCACGCCATTTTTTAGGGTAGCAGAGGTAGCCCAATTGTCATATCTTCATGCCAAAATTCAAATTTGGCGCCAGTTCCTAGGATGATGTGGTAGTTAGATGACTTAGGTTAGTGGAGGTAGTCCTTTCACTCCATTTTATTAGCTTAATAGAGATATGCAAATTGACCTTTCTTTACCACCGAAATTCTAACTTGGCGCCAGTTTCTAGGATGAGGTGGAGGTGGGGGGGGGTGGTGCGGACGGACGCTAGTCCTTGGGGGCAAATGGACACATTAATTTTTTCTTAAAAAAAGTATGGCTGTCTTTCTGACTACTAATTTTAATAAATGTCAGCAATGGTGATTGGACACTGTATTTAATTACAGAATGGTCCATGATCGTAAGAGGTATGTTCCTTGTTATGAAAGGGGTACGGTTCAATGACAGTTACGAACTAGGTATGCCTCCTGGTACAAAAGTGTTCCTCTCAGAGAGTGGCTACATGAAATGGGACATTCTCACAGTTCCTTGGGCATTTTATTAATGTGAACCCTCCTGGACCAGTAGTTCTTATTTAGGATGGCCATGGCTCACAATGTTCAGATCCTCCAACTCAGGAGAAGGCTGTAACAACAGAATGCGTCCGTTGTGTTAGCCCCCACAGAGCACTCAGAGACTCCAGCACCTCGATGTCTCTTTCTTCACTCTGCGAAAAACATTTTACAATGATGGCTGCAGGGTGTACGTCACAAGAAACCCAAGGAAAGTAATTAACAAACTGACATTTGGGACTATTTTTGCTGAAGCATAGAACAGTTTAACTACAGCCTGGAACGCTGTAAACGGTTTCAGTACTTGTGGTATTCATCATTTCAACCCGAATCCCTAGCGTGTACAAATGTTTGCTCTGGCAGCTGTGTATGAATAATTCACTATTTCCACAATACCAAATCCCGAGAATTAGACAGCAGACCCACAAGCGACAACTGTACCAGGAAATAATCGAGTGGAGGAACTGCAGGCACAGCCAACAAAAGACGTCAACAAAGACACTGCGAATGGGAGAAGTAGTTTCAGGGACTCACTCTTGTGCCATTGGCTTCAGGATCTGCAAACAACAAACAGAAGTTGGGAACATCATTTATTTTGACAGATTCTACTTCTATTATTGATATAAAAGAGAAAAGTGCCAGGCCGGGAGACAAGAAGTTGATAAAAATACAAAATGTGATACCCGTAAAAATGATGTGTGCAATGTGTCTAAAAAAACTGTACAAACATGGTGAAAATCTGCATTGTAACGATGTTCATTCTGGTTTCGTATTGTGTGTGTTACAAATGGAAATGATTCCTACTTTGTCTGCCACAATTGTTCCGATGATGATAGTTATTAAGAAGTCAGTTGACAGAATGAGATTTTCACTCTGCAGCGGAGTGTGCGCTGATATGAAACTTCCTGGCAGATTAAATCTGTGTGCTCGACCAAGACTCGAACTCGGGACCTTTGCCTTTCGCGGGCAAGTGCTCTACCATCAGAGCTACCGAAGCACGACTCACGCCCGGTACTCACAGCTTTACTTCTGCCAGTATCTCGTCTCCTACCTTCCAAACTTTACAGAAGCTCTCCTGCGAACCTTGCAGAACTAGCACTCCTGAAAGAAAGGATATAGCGGAGACATGGCTTAGCCACAGCCTGGGGGATGTTTCCAGAATGAGATTTTCACTCTGCAGCGGAGTGTGCGCTGATATGAAACTTCCTGGCAGATTAAAACTGTGTGCCCGACCAAGACTCGAACTCGGGACCTTTGCCTTTCGCGGGCAAGTGCTCTACCATCAGAGCTACCGAAGCACGACTCACGCCCGGTACTCGCAGCTTTACTTCTGCCAGTATCTCGTCTCCTACCTTCCAAACTTTACAGAAGCTCTCCTGCGAACCTTGCAGAACTAGCACTCCTGAAAGAAAGGATATAGCGGAGACATGGCTTAGCCACAGCCTGGGGGATGTTTCCAGAATGAGATTTTCACTCTGCAGCGGAGTGTGCGTTGATATGAAACTTCCTGGCAGATTAAAACTGTGTGCCCGACCAAGACTCGAACTCGGGACCTTTGCCTTTCGCGGGCAAGTGCTCTACCATCAGAGCTACCGAAGCACGACTCACGCCCGGTACTGACAGCTTTACTTCTGCCAGTATCTCGTCTCCGAGTTCGAGTCTTGGTCGGGCACACAGTTTTAATCTGCTAGGAAGTTTCAAGAAGTCAGTTATCTGTCTGCCCCGTATGAGTGTCCGTTTCCCCCTATACTGGTGGACAAAGGAAATTAGTGAACCGTTTATTTATTTCAGTTTTCGTGCTCTGAAAATAAAATTTGAAAAAAACAGTTAAACTTGCATTGCTTCGGCGTAAGGTATAAGCTTGTTAGTGATATAAAATAAAAATTTGGAATTTGATTTTTTTTAGAAGTTATTTTAAAAATCCCCTTAGGATGCCAATATGCCTCAACTTCACCCTACACTTTCTGTCAAGAACAGATTGACATGTGAGTATTTCAACATCACGCAGACAGTTCATAGAGATATATGCCATGTGTGGATGAGCACTATTGTTAAAAAACGGTATCGCGATACTGTCGGGTGAGAAGTAACACACGAGAACGTAGCTATCAAAAATTACTTTATTTCATGGAAAAGTATCTATTTAGTGAAATAACATGATAGATAATGAAGTTTCGCATAATAACGGTATGGTAAGGTACTGTGCTCTTTGCGTGCTTTCGTTTGCTTAAATCTGTTTTCGGTATCTCCAACCACTTACGAAATATGAGGAATGTTATGGATATTTCACTCTGACTTTATCGCCGCCACGTGCGATCACAAATTCTGTATGTTAGCTAAATTTCATACCCAGTAACATATTATGTAATATGCAACAAATGCAGAACCATAGCGACTCCGTATTGTTCATAGCAAACTTTCTCGAATTTCGTGCTGTGTCTTACTTAAATGAAAATATCCCAATGACTAAGACCATTAACGAAATGATGGGCACGTCATCACGAAGATGAAATTAAAGCTGTAAGTAAAGCAAAAATGAAGTTTTTAACCGAAGTTTCTGTAAAGTCCTTTGAAAAAGACTGCAGGGCTTGCGCATTGATTCTGTCAGCGCAGCATGTCTCCAACCGGCCGAAAGACGGCTAACAATGTCGGCCTTCCCTTCCCTTCCGCCCAGCACTTCGGACGAAAATTGGACGCTGTGCACACGCCACAGTATTCTGCACGGACTCTGCTATTTGGCATGTCTCAACTATGCAAATTATTGTCAAAGGAAAAAGAAGGGATACGTTCCAAGCGAAAATTTAAAAGACTAAAGATCGAATGCTGGAGATTTGGATTTTTAGTCCTTCGTTATGGATTAGATTTCGATTCCCTTAATAAAGAAGAACGACTTACTGAGTTGTCAGTTCCGCTTTCAGAGTTGTCGGTTACGTTTGGATTTGCGATTTCGTCTCAGTGAAGTAGAGAGCGGGACTGCCGCGATAAGATGTTACGAACTACTCTTGGACAAAAGCAGAAGCGACACGGATGTAGCACTTGAGTAATACGCTTTTAATCCCAGGCAATAAATCAGAACGATGGCCTCGCAGACGCCACAGAGATCACTGAACTGCGCAGGAAGGGATGCTCAGTAAACAGCTGTCTCTGGAACTAGCGTGTGTACCCAGATACAGTGTAAAACTTATTCTGTGTTCTGAACCGCCTGCACAAATCTTCTCTTCGTTTCAAACTCAACAGCCACGTAAGAATGGGAAGTAGAAGGGTTTGAGTCAAACTTTGTTAGCACTTTCCAAATATAGCTTCCCGTCACCTTCACTTGTAACAATACATTATTATGATTGTATTAATCAACCAAATCCAAAGTAAAATTTAGAGGAGAAATATCTGAACCATTTACGATTAAAACAGGGTTGAGACAGGGAGATTGTTTATCACCATTGCTATTCAATTGTGCTCTTGAATATGTAATGAGAGAATGGTACAAGGAAAATCCTATGAATATTAAAATTGGAACTAAGAAAGATAAAATAAACCTAAATTGCTTGGGATTTGCTGATGACCTAGCATTACTAGCTAATAATATTCAGGAAGCCACGAAACAAATAACAAGCTTACAAAATATAGCACAAAAATTAGGACTCCAGATATCATTTGAAAAGACTGAAATAATGGTAACGGATCCACTTGTAATAGATCACATCACAGTGAACAATAGGGAAATTAAAATAGTGAAACAATTTAAATACCTGGGTGAAATTATAACACATAAATTGGACGAGAAACCTGCATGGCGAGCAAGAACTAATAAAATGATAAAAGCTCAAAAACTAACATGGTCTACGTACAATAAAAAATGTCTATCAATTAAAACAAAATTAAAACATTACAAGACGGTGGTTCAACCAGAGGTTACATACGGAAGTGAAACTCTTTTTAAAGTCACCCAGAAAAACAGAATTGACAAAATTTTAAAAGTAGAGAGGAGAATTGCTAGAACATGCATAAATAAGAAATATCAAAAAGCTGGGCAATGGCGGATAGTTCCAAATGAAGTGGTATACAGAGAACTGGAGCCCATCACCGATACTATACGAAAGAAAAGAATCTCTTTTTGTGGTCACATTCTGAGGACACCAGAAACCAGATTATCAAGGAAAATTATTGAGAAACTCTGGAATTTGAAACAACAAGGAGGATGGCTTAAGGAAATAAGAGAGGATATGGAAGAATTGGAAATAACTCTGGATGATTTGCAGAACAAAACGCCAAATTTAAAGAAGTTGAGGGACACAGAAATAAGATTTAAACCAAAAATTGACAAACGACATACAATGAAAAGGGTATTTACAGATGAGGAACGACGAAAAGCATCGGAACGAATGAAGAGATACTGGGCCACTTGGAAGGGGAAAATACCAAAGAAGAGGACCAGAAATGATTGACTGAAGTGGTCCAATGAGGCTGTAAAAGCAGAAGAAGAAGAAGATTGTATTAAAACTTTCATAAACCGGTAACATGTTTACATTGCCGCAATGTGTTGTGATTGCACTGTGGCGTAGAGGTTAGCGCCACCTACGTTTTTCCTGGTACTTATCCCATTTTTTCTCTTTGACAATAATTTTCATAGTAGAAAAATACCAAATTGTAGAGTCAGTACAGGATACGGTGGCCGTTGCGTAATGAGTGGTTTTCGTCCGAAGCAGTGTGTGAGTTCATTCGTTTGGTCGAAGCAGGAAATCGACATTGTTTGCCCACTGGCATTCAAACACGAGCAGCAGCTGTTACCGTGATTTAGCATTTATCATCTCTGTAAGGTTCTCTAAACACCTTATGTTTGTAACGTTTGTATATTCTGGAATATTCGATTATTATACAGAGGGTCAGAAATTGTAATGGTGTTGCAGAGGAGATAATGTTGAGAAAAAATTATTACGAAAAAGTTCGATACGTTGCGCCATTCCCGTATTGTATAGCCTTGAAGATAGCCAATCAGGTCGTCGCACGTACAAATTCAAGCAACCTACTAGAGACAGTGTCGCAAACTTGTACTACGTTTGGTCTCCTCAGATCGAACGAACACAGCTTGTACTCATGCAACTTAAATTTATCGCTTCCAAAAACGGCACATTGTAACTGGTAATGAGAATCTGAAGAAATGGCAGAGCACGAACCCGTGGATGTCTGTGCGCCTCCGCATTTTAGCGCGTGGAAGTGCTAACTTTAATAGCTAACTTAAAGGTAAATGGCTAACTTAAATGTAAATAAATCGGAAACGGCACAATATATCAGATTTTTTTTCTTAACAATTATCTTTCAGCGTCGCGTCCCCTGTAACACCATTACAAGTTTTCAGACGGTATCTGACCACCCTGTACAATTAGCAGCACTTCCTGGTTCAAATGGTTCAAATGGCTCTGTGCACTACGGGACTCAACATCTTAGGTCATAAGTTCCCTAGAACTTAGAACTACTTAAACCTAACTAACCTAAGGACATCACACACACCCATGCCCGAGGCAGGATTCGAACCTGCGACCGTAGCAGTCCCGCGGTTCCGGACTGCAGCACTTCCTGTCCAGGATATAAGTTCTCTTCTGCCTATACGTTTGTATTTGTAATAAACGTGCTGTCAGTGCTCAGCGTTGTATTTCATTGGCGACCCTGCCTTCGGATTTGGATTTGAGTGTCAATGCAACACGACAATATCAGTGGTTAGTACATCACCTGAGCATGTGCATCGGTTAAACTGAACTGCCTACTCTAGTATTTTTATTGTTTGCCTGTTTCCTCACAGAGTTACAAATTGATGTCATCACTGCTTAGGATTTCAGTATCCTACATCTTTGCACATTCAAAAGAATACCTTCATTTCTGTGGTCATGAACTTACCTGAACATTTTTGTAGATCATTCTTTCCTCATATTTCTCATGGGACCAAATTTTTTTTCCTTGCCCCTTTTAAAGGACCGCTCCGCTTCATAGAAGTGCCTACTGCTGTATGTCTTATCGCAGTATCCGTAGACTCAGAGAATGTCGAAGCTGTCATCATTTCCTACTACATCAGGATACTGAACGTTTTGTACCTCATTTCTTCGTCAAACACTGGAGTATTTCTTTTGTTTCTTTAATATTCCACAGTTGTCTTCCTTGTACGTAAGTTTCTCTGATTACTGTGATTCTCCCGTTTAGAGTCATCCACTGCTCTTCAACTGAACTGTTTGCTGTAGTATGACTTCTTGCACTACAGATATAATCAATGAATGAATTTCAAACGCATGTCGTTCATCCCAGTATTTTAGTATGCCAATTTTTGCGCATCGATGAAAATACCAATATTTGATTATTCATGAACTGCTCTGATAATTTCGTACTGTATCGTGTCACATCAAGTACCTCTTCTGTTCCGCAAAAAGTCTTGCCAGTTATCTTCCTTCTAGAAATGTTTGTCTACCCTTTGTCACTGTCGTTTTAAGAGACATCCACTCCTTATACAACTCCTATTCAACTCCTTATACAATCAGCAAATTACACAACACTATTCGTAATCCCTCGTTATGTCAATTGGCTTGTCACATTAATTAAAATACCTCTATTACTACACTCCTGGAAATTGAAAAAAGAACACATTGACACCGGTGTGTCAGACCCACCATACTTGCTCCGGACACTGCGAGAGGGCTGTACAAAGCACTGATCACACGCACGGCACAGCGGACACACCAGGAACCGCGGTGTTGGCCGTCGAATGGCGCTAGCTGCGCAGCATTTGTGCACCGCCGCCGTCAGTGTCAGCCAGTTTGCCGTGGTATACGGAGCTCCATCGCAGTCTTTAACACTGGTAGCATGCCCCGACAGCGTGGACGTGAACCGTATGTGCAGTTGACGGACTTTGAGCGAGGGCGCATAGTGGGCATGCGGGAGGCCGGGTGGACGTACCGCCGAATTGCTCAACACGTGGGGCGTGAGGTCTCCACAGTACATCGATGTTGTCGCCAGTGGTCGGCGGAAGGTGCACGTGCCCGTCGACCTGGGACCGGACTGCAGCGACGCACGGATGCACGCCAAGACCGTAGGATCCTACGCAGTGCCGTAGGGGACCGCACCGCCACTTCCCAGCAAATTAGGGACACTGTTGCTCCTGGGGTATCGGCGAGGACCATTCGCAACCGTCTCCATGAAGCTGGGCTACGGTCCCGCACACCGTTAGGCCATCTTCCGCTCACGCCCCAACATCGTGCAGCCCGCCTCCAGTGGTGTCGCGACAGGCGTGAATGGAGGGACGAATGGAGACGTGTCGTCTTCAGCGATGAGAGTCGCTTCTGCCTTGGTGCCAATGATGGTCGTATGCGTGTTTGGCGCCGTGCAGGTGAGCGCCACAATCAGGACTGCATACGACCGAGGCACACAGGGCCAACACCCGGTATCATGGTGTGGGGAGCGATCTCCTACACTGGCCGTACACCACTGGTGATCGTCGAGGGGACACTGAATAGTGCACGGTACATCCAAACCGTCATCGAACCCATCGTTCTACCATTCCTAGACCGGCAAGGGAACTTGCTGTTCCAACAGGACAATGCACGTCCGCATGTATCCCGTGCCACCCAACGTGCTCTAGAAGGTGTAAGTCAACTACCCTGGCCAGCAAGATCTTCGGATCTGTCCCCCATTGAGCATGTTTGGGACTGGATGAAGCGTCGTCTCACGCGGTCTGCACGTCCAGCACGAACGCTGGTCCAACTGAGGCGCCAGGTGGAAATGGCATGGCAAGCCGTTCCACAGGACTACATCCAGCATCTCTACGATCGTCTCCATGGGAGAATAGCAGCCTGCATTGCTGCGAAAGGTGGATATACACTGTACTAGTGCCGACATTGTGCATGCTCTGTTGCCTGTGTCTGTGTGCCTGTGGTTCTGTCAGTGTGATCATGTGATGTATCTGACCCCAGGAATGTGTCAATAAAGTTTCCCCTTCCTGGGACAATGAATTCACGGTGTTCTTATTTCAATTTCCAGGAGTGTACAATCAGCAAATTACACACACACTATTCGTAATCCCTCGTTATGTCAATAAGTATTGACTTGTCACATTAATTAAATACCTCTATTACTATATTCACGAATACCCATGAACGTTGTTCTACTTCAGTCAATTGCGATTGAGCCTGAGTATTTCTTCATTAAACCAACATTTCTTCACTGTCTCTTTCCTAATTAGTATTTTTCTCTGGCTGCTAATATTTTCTTCTAACGTGTACCTTTTAATGACATCCACTCCTCTTCATGAGAACTGCCCACTGTGATATTTCTTTTCGCAAAACGTATATAATCAGTGTATTTCAAACATACGTTTCAAAAATTTCGTACAGATTGTATTATTCCTTTGCATTTCATAATTGAGCGACATGCAACATTGAGTAATATACTTGCAATTCTGTATTCATGAATTCCCATGGACATTATTATAGCTCATTCTTTCGTCAATCATTTGAAGTAGTTCTTTGTTTCCCGTAATTCTTCGCAATGATGTTCCTTGTACGTACGCTAGTGTAATTTCCCTGTTTCCCGTTTTTGAAATATCCACTCCTATTCATTGCAGGTTCTGTTACCCAAAGATTTCTTTTAAGTTACGTTCATTGTACAGATGTTTGTGTAATTTCTCTCATTTTTCCCATTTAAACACATTATCGCTCTTCAACTGGTCTCCGATGGTTTTCTTATGGAAGCAGCCTTTCACAATTTCAAACTCATGTCATGTTTCTTAACTATTTCAGTAACCTATGTATTTGCACATGAAAGAACATTATCTCATATTGTATTGTTGATATCGCTTGAATATCTTCTTCTTCTTGCGTTACGGCCTCTGTAGGGCCACGGGTAGCCCTTTCGTGGACTGCATTATCGCTTGAATATTTTTGTAATTCTTTCCTTCGTCAGTCAGATGAAGTAATTACTGTAGTACCCAAACATTTGACGGTGGTATATTCCTCGAATGCATTTCTCCTTAATTTCTATGATTTTCCCTTTACAACAATGTGTATCAGTTAAACTGAACTACCTACTCTAGTATTTCTTACTGCGTGCCTATTTCATCAAACAGTTACAAATTGATGTCATCTTTCCTTAGGATTTCAGTATTCCACATTTTTGCACATTCCAAAGAATACCTTAATTTCCGTGGTCGTGAACTTTCCTGAACACTTTTGTAGATCATTCTTCCGTCAGCTATTTGAAGCAGTTCTCATGAGACCAAACTTTTTTTGCTTGCCTTCTTTAATGGTCCTATGCTCTTCATACTGTTGTACGTCTTATCGCAGTATCTATAGACTCAGGGAATTACGAAGCTGTCATGTGTCCTGTTGTACTGCTTATCGCAGTACACAAGTAATCAGTGAATTCCAAACACATGCAATTTTTCTGCTGTACTTCACTATGGCAGGTGTTTTTACACTCATTAAAATATCTATAATTCTGTATCCATGATTTGCGCTCAACATATTTCTATGCCATTGTTTCGTCAGTTATCTGAAGTACTTCCTCCGCCATCCAAAATGGCTTCACAGTTGTAATCCTTGTACCTCTGTGTTTGTACTTTCTCCGACTCTCAAGTTTAGAGTCACTGCTCGTCAAATGAACTGAATTACTTGTATTTCTGTAATAATTATTTCCTCTGAACATTTTTGTAGGTCATTCCTTCGTCAATCAGGTGAAGTAGTTCATCCGTTTTCAGTAAATTTGTCGCTGTGATGTTCCCGCTAGGTATGTTTGTCTCACGCCTCTGATTCACCAATTTGAAGACATCGACTGCTGTTCAACTGAACTGCTTTCAGGAAGATTTCTTATTGTGAAATATGTATAAGCTATGAATTTCAAACACGTGATATTTTCCCTGTGTTTCAGTACTTTACATATCTTCACATTGAATAACATATCTTTATGGCAGTAATCAGTAACTGCCCTAAACATTTTGTACGTCATTCTTTCGTCACTCAGATGATGTATTTGTTCTGTTCCCCAAAGATTCCATTTAAGTTTACTTCATTGTAGAGATGTTCGTGTAACTTCCGTCATTTTTCCCATTTGAACACATTATCGCTGTTCAACTGAACTCTCTCCTGTGGCTTTCTTATGGAAGCAGCCTTTCATAATTTCAAACTCATGTCATGTTTCTATACTATATCGGTAACCTATGTCTTTGCACATGTACGAACATTTTTTTTACTTCAGTTTTTCGTCAATGAGTTGAAGACCTTCTTCTGTTACCCAGAATTCTTCCACAGCGATCTTCGCTCTAGTATATTTGTCTAACATCTGTCACTAGCCCGTTTAAATGTATCACTCCTGTTCAACTGGCATTGGTACGCAGTTATCCATTGCTCTCCAAATCAACTGTTTGCTGTGGTACTACTACTTGTAATTCAGAAATAATCAGTGAATGTTAAACACATGTCGTTCTTCCCAGTATTTTAGTATGCCAATTCTTTGTGCATCGATAAAAAAATCTTTATTTGATTATTCATGAACTGCACTGAACATTTTGTACTTCATTCTTACCTGTCACATCAAGTACTTCTCGTGTTCCGCAAAACGTCTTGGCAATTATCTTCCTTCTAGAAATGTTTGGACTTTTGTCACTGTCGCTTCAGGAGACAACCACTCCCCATGAACTATGCTGCTGTGGAATTTGTTCTCTCAGTATTTATACAATCTGCTAATTACATACACTATTCATAATTCCTGATTACATCAATATGTGTTGGCTTCTAACATTAATTAAAATACGTTTATTACTGTATTCACGAATACCAGTGAACGTTGTTCTACTTCAGTCATTCGTGGATGAGACTCAGTATTTCTTCGTGAAACGATCTGTTCTTCACTGTCCTTTTCCTAGTTATGTTTCTATGGCTTCTAATATTTTCATCTTACATATCCGTTTTAAAGACATCCACCCTCTCCATGAGAACTGCCCACAGTGGTATTTCATTTAGCAGAAAGTGTGTCATCACTATATTTCAAACATACACTCCTGGAAATTGAAATAAGAACACCGTGAATTCATTGTCCCAGGAAGGGGAATCTTTATTGACACATTCCTGGGATCAGATACATCACATGATCACACTGACAGAACCACAGGCACATAGACACAGGCAACAGAGCATGCACAATGTCGGCACTAGTACAGTGTATATCCACCTTTCGCAGCAATGCAGGCTGCTATTCTCCCATGGAGACGATCGTAGAGATGTTGGACGTAGTCCTGTGGAACGGCTTGCCATGCCATTTCCACCTGGCGCCTCAGTTGGACCAGCGTTCGTGCTGGACGTGCAGACCGCGTGAGACGACGCTTCATCCAGTCCCAAACATGCTCAATGGGGGACAGATCCGAGATCTTGCTGGCCAGGGTAGTTGACTTACACCTTCTAGAGCACGTTGGGTGGCACGGGATACATGCGGACGTGCATTGTCCTGTTGGAACAGCAAGTTCCCTTGCCGGTCTAGGAATGGTAGAACGATGGGTTCGATGACGGTTTGGATGTACCGTGCACTATTCAGTGTCCCCTCGACGATCACCAGTGGTGTACGGCCAGTGTAGGAGATCGCTCCCCACACCATGATGCTGGGTGTTGGCCCTGTGTGCCTCGGTCGTATGCAGTGCTGATTGTGGCGCTCACCTGCACGGCGCCAAACACGCATACGACCATCATTGGCACCAAGGCAGAAGCGACTCTCATCGCTGAAGACGACACGTCTCCATTCGTCCCTCCATTCACGCCTGTCGCGACACCACTGGAGGCGGGCTGCACGATGTTGGGGCGTGAGCGGAAGACGGCCTAACGGTGTGCGGGACCGTAGCCCAGCTTCATGGAGACGGTTGCGAATGGTCCTCGCCGATACCCCAGGAGCAACAGTGTCCCTAATTTGCTGGGAAGTGGCGGTGCGGTCCCCTACGGCACTGCGTAGGATCCTACGGTCTTGGCGTGCATCCGTGCGTCGCTGCGCTCCGGTCCCAGGTCGACGGGCACGTGCACCTTCCGCCGACCACTGGCGACAACATCGATGTACTGTGGAGACCTTACGCCCCACGTGTTGAGCAATTCGGCGGTACGTCCACCCGGCCTCCCGCATGCCACTATACGCCCTCGCTCAAAGTCCGTCAACTGCACATACGGTTCACGTCCACGCTGTCGCGGCATGCTACCAGTGTTAAAGACTGCGATGGAGCTCCGTATGCCACGGCAAACTGGCTGACACTGACGGCGGCGGTGCACAAATGCTGCGCAGCTAGCGCCATTCGACGGCCAACACCGCGGTTCCTGGTGTGTCCGCTGTGCCGTGCGTGTGATCATTGCTTGTACAGCCCTCTCGCAGTGTCCGGAGCAAGTATGGTGGGTCTGACACACCGGTGTCAATGTGTTCTTTTTTCCATTTCCAGGAGTGTATATTTGAAGAATTTCGCACAGATTGGATTATTCCTTAGCGTTTCAGAATTGAACGACGTTCAACATTCAGGAAAATACTTGTAATCATGTATTCATGTATTCCCATAAGCGTTTCTATAGCTTTTATTCGTTAATCAGTTGAAATAGTTCTTTGTTTCCCGTAATTCTTCGCAATGATGTTCCTTGTACGTATGCTTGTCTAATTTCCCTGATTCCCGTTTTTGAAATACCAATTCCTGTTCATTGTGCAACTGCCTCCTATTGTAGTGCTTATCGCAGTACGCATGTAATCAGTGAATTCCAACCACATTCAATACTTCTCCGGTATTTCAGTATGGCAGGTGTTTTCACACTGATTAAAATACGTATAATTCTGCATCCATGACTTGCGCTCATCATATCTGTACGCCGTTGTTTCGTCAGTTATATCAAGTACCTCCTCCGCTGTCTAAAATGACTTCAGAGTTATCCTTATACCTCTGTGTTTGTACTTTCTCAGACTCCCAAGTTTAAAGAGAGTCAGTGCTCCTCAACTGAACTACTTGCTGTGCTATTTCTTATTGCAATATCTATGGCCTGAGAGATTTCAAACAGATGCGACACTGCTTAGGATGACAGTTTTTGCACATCGATTAAAATAGCTGTGACTGTGTATTAATGAAGCAGCCTGAATGTTTTTGTAGCGCATTTTTTCGTTAAATAGTTGAAGCATTTCTTGTGTTTCCCATAAACTGTTCGCAATTAACTTCCTTGTACGTATGTCTTTCTAAACTCTCTGTATCCCATCTTAAAGATGGCATTACTGTTTTAGTATGTTGATTGAAATTGCTCTGATTGTGTATTTATGAAGCAACGTGAATGGTTTTGAACTGCTTGCTGTAGTATTTCTTATCGCAGTATGTATGCAATCAGCAAATTATAAACACATGCGGTTTTTCCACATTATTTTAGTGTGCTCTTCAGTTGATCTTCTTGCTGTAGTATTTCTTATCGCAGTACGTATGTAACCAGCAAATTATAAACACATGCGATTTTTCCCCATTATGATAGTGTGTCAGCTCTTTGCACACCGATTAAAAAACCTTTATATCCGTGTTCAGGTAATGCCCTGAACATTTTTGTACTTCAGTCTTTCGCCAGTGAGTTGAAGACCTCCTTCTCTTACCCAGAAATCTTTCGCGGCGTTCTTCCCTGTACGTATATTTGATAACATCTGTCAATAGCGCTTTTAAATGTATCCACTCCTGTTGAACTAGCATGGCTACACGGTATGTACAGCCGACACAATTTGAAATATTTGTGATTATTCCTTAGTATTTCATAATCACACGACGAGTCATTAGTTTATTACTTGTATTACTGTTTGATGATGTCGTCCGAACATTTTTGTAGGACATTTCTTCGTCAATCAGGTGAAGTAGTTCATCTGTGTCCAGCAAATTTGTCGCAGTGATGTACCCTCTACGTATGTTTGTCTAAAGCCTCTGATTCTCCGTTTTGTCGACATCCACCACTGTTCAACTGAACTGACTTCAATGGTATTTCTTATCGGAAAGTGTGTATAGGCTATGAATTTGAAGTACGTGATATTTTCCCTGTGTTTCAGTACTTTTCGTACTTACACAATGAATAACATATTTTTATGGCAGCAATCAGTAACTACGCTAAACATTTTCTACTTCATTTTTTCGTCAGTCAGATGAAGTATTTGTTCTGTTACCCGAAAATTCCTTTTAGGTTACCTTCATTGTACAGATGTTTGTGTACCTTGATCACATTATCGCTGTTCAACTGACCTCTCTCCTGTGGTTTTCTTATGGAAGCAGCGTTTCACAATTTCAAACTCATGTCATGATTCTAAACTATTTCGGTTACCTATGTCTTTGCACATGTACGAACATCTTTAACTAGTGTATTGATGATATCGCTTGAATATATTTTTAATTCTTTCCTTCGCCAGTCAGATGAAGTAATTACTGTAGTACCCAAAAATTTGACGCTGGTGTATTCCTGGAATGCATTTTTCGTTAATTTCTATGATTTTTCCTTCAGTTAAACTGAACTACCTACTCTAGTATTTTTCATTGCGCGCCTATTTCCTCATAGAGTTAGAAATTGATGTCATCATTGCTTGGGATTTCAGTATCCCACATCTTTGCACATTCTAAAGGATACCTACATTTGCTTAGTCATGAACTTTCCTGAACGCTTTTGTAGATCATTCTTCCTTCAGCCATTTGAAGTATTTCTCATGAGACCAATTTTTTTTTTTTTTTTTTTTTTTGCTTGTTTCCTTTAATGGACCACTGCTCTTCATACTGTTGTATGTCTTATCGCAGTATCCACAGACTCAGCGAATTACGAAGCTGACATCATTTCGTACTATATCAGGATACTGAACAGATTTGCACTTTATTTATTCGTTAGTCACTGGACTATTTCTTATGGTTGTTAACCATTCCGCAGTTTTCTTCCTTGTACGTAAGTTTCTCTCATTACTGTGATTCTCCCATTTAAAGTTACCCATTGCTCTCCAAATGAGCTGATTGCTGTGGTAGTACTGCTTGTACTACAGATATAATTAATGAATTTTAAACGCATGTTTTCTTAGCAGTATTTTAGTATGCCACTTCTTTGCACATCGATGAAAATATCATTGCTTGATTTTTCAAGAACTACTCTGTACATTTCGTACTTCACTCTTACGTGTCACATCAAGTACTTGTCGTGTTCCGCAAAAAGTTTTGGCAGTTATTTTTCTTCTAGAGATGTTTGTATAACT
Source organism: Schistocerca cancellata (assembly GCF_023864275.1). Taxonomy (NCBI): domain Eukaryota; kingdom Metazoa; phylum Arthropoda; class Insecta; order Orthoptera; family Acrididae; genus Schistocerca; species Schistocerca cancellata. The sequence continues at coordinate 121,495,614 of NC_064637.1, read as the reverse complement.
TCTGTCACTGTCGCTTTAGGAGCCATCCACTACTCATCAACTGAACTGTCCGCTGTGTAATTTGTACTCTTAGTATTTGTACAACCAGAAAATTGCACACACCATTCACAATCCCTCATTACATAAATATGTATTGGCTTGTAACATTAATTAAAATCCGTTTATTACTTTATTCACGTATACACATGAACGTGGTTCTATTTCAGTCATTCGCTGATGGGCAGCAGTATTTCTTCATTAAACCAATTGTTCTTCACTGTCTTTCCCCTATTTCGTATTTTTCTCTAGCAGCTAATATTTTGCTGTGACTTATCCCTTTGAAAGACGTCCACTCCTCTTCATGAGAACCTCCCACTGTGGTATGTCTCCTCGCAGACAGTATATAATCAGTGTATTTCAAACATATGTTCAAGAGTTTCGCACAGATTGCATTATACCTTAGTATTTTATAGTTGAACGACTTTCGACTACTACTTGTAATCCTGTATTCACGAATTTCTATGACCATTTTTGTAGCTCATTCTTTCGTCAATGAGATGAAGTACTTCTTTGTTTCCCGGAAATCTTCGTAATGATGTTCCTTGTACGTATGCTTGTCTAATTTCCATGATTCCCGTTTTTTAAATTCTCACTTCTGTTCATTGCAACTGCCTCCTGTTGTAGTGCTTATGGCAGAACGCAAGTAATCAGTGAATTCCAAACACATGCTATTTTCCCCAAGTATTTCAGTATGGCATGTGTTTTCACACCGAGTAAAATACCTATGATTCCACAGCAGTTAAGTCCCATAGTGCTCAGAGCCATTTTTTCACAGTTGTCTTCCTTGTACCTCTGCTTTTGTACTTTCTCCGACACTCTAGTTTAAAGAGAGTTAGTGCTCCTCAACTGAACTACTTGCTGTGCTATTTCTTATTGCAATATCTATGGCCTGAGAGATTTCAAACAGATGCGATACTGCTTGGCATTACTGGTTTTGCACATTGATTAAACAGCTCTGATTGTGTATTAATGAAGCAACCTGAATGTTTTTGTGGCGCATTTTTTCGTTAAATGGTTGGAATAATTTCTTCTGTTTCCCACAAACTGTTTGTATTTGACTTTCTTGAACGTATGTTTTTCTAATTTCTCCGATTCCCAACTTAAAGACATCGACTGCTCTTCAATTGAAGTGCTTGTTATGGTATTTCTTATCTGAGGAGGTATGTAATCGGCGGATTATAAAAACATGCGATTTTTCCACATTATTATAGTGTGTCGGCTCTTTGCACATCGATTAAAAAACCTTTATGTCCGTGCTCATGTGATGTCCTGAACATTTTTGTACTTCAGTCTTTCGCCAGTGAGTTAAAGACTTTCTTCTCTTACGCAGAAATCTTTCGGACCAGTCTTCCCTGTACATAACTTTGTCTAACATTTTACACTATCGCCTTTAAGGGGCTCCGGAAAGGCTAAAAATCATGAAAAGTTCAATTTTTACTTTTTTGCGTTTTCTGAATCTGCAGACTATTACCTTTTCATAGATATACAATTTATTCAATTCCGAAGACTACAGCTATTTTTAATTTTTTTTTGAAATGTGTTCTACATGGGCGTGACCCACTGTGGCGCTGTTAAACTGCTGTCAAATGGTGTTATTATTAACGTCCGTGTTCATCAGGTGCATTTTAGTGATGTGAGATAAAGTATGTGTTGTGGCTAACCTGAGATGGTTCAATATATATCGCGACTGAGAGCTTCGTACAAAAAACAAAAACTCAGTGATGGTAAAGGGTTGGATGGGAAGGGAAGGTTAACTGACAGTGTAATTGACAAAATACAGAACTATTATGGAATGGCTATTAGGCAAAATACACAAAGTGTCGACGAAATGAAGAAGGCTGTTTGGGCTCTTTTTTTTCATACTTCTTCAACCGATGAAAATCCCCAACATAGCTTGTGTCCCAAAGAAGAAGACAGTTGGTGTAAATATAACAAAAGATTGCTAACTGGTGAAGTGTACACTCATAAGCATAGTCTGCCTCATGCAATAATGGAGGTGATAAAACCTATTTTCAGAGACTTAGCAGCACCTGAACTGTTGAAAAAGTGTATTCCCGGAAAAACGCAAAACCCCAATGAAAATGTGAATAGTGTTATATGGTCGAGAATCCCCAAGACTGTATTTGTTGGAATAGAAACACTTCACTTTGGTGAGTATGATGCTGTTGCGACTTTCAATGATGGCAACATAGTAAGGTGCAAGGTATTTAGAAATATGGGAATGAAGATAGGTTCTAACATGGTACGAGCGATGCTTGCTTTAGACAAGGAACGCCTTCGGGCTGCAGACAGGGCTGTAAAGAGTCTAGAAATACAAGCAAGAGTAAACAGGAGGAGGAACAAGAGGAAGCTGGAGGAGGAGTTTGCAGAGGATGAAGATAATCCGTCCTATGGACCTGGAATGCACTAAAAAGTTAATCCAATCTTTGTCGCTCTATTCCCAAAACTTTTACTTTCTCATACTAATTACATGTTTCTAAGGATCTTACAAACATATTTGTTTCAAACTTTCAGTAAATGTTACACAGTACCTTCTGCATATTTTAACACAGCCTTTTTCCAAAAAACTGTATATTTTTGAATATATAAATAAAAAATTGCAAAACAATGTTGTGGATTTTCATTACAATTGAAAAAAAATCATCTTTAATAACTGAACTAAAATTTTGTAAAATCCCTGTGTTAAGTTATAGCCCATATTCCAATAAATAATCTGTAAAAAGTTCAACTTCCTACCTCAAATACTTTGTGAGGAAAGATGTAATTTATAAGCGTTATTTTAACATTGCAAGTATAGGGCGTTCCGGGGCCCCTTAAATGTATGCACTCCCGTTCAACTACCATGGTGACAGGATTTACAGCCGTCACAATTTGAAATATTTGTGATTATTTCTTAGTATTTAGAATCACACGACTGGCCACATTGGTTAATTACTTCTATTTCTCTAATGATGTTGTCGTCTGAACATTTTTGTGGTTCATTCCTTCGTCAATCAGGTGAAGTAGTTCATCTGTTTCCAAGAAATTCGTCGCAGTGATTTTCCCTCTACGTATATTTGTCTATCGTTTGTGATTCTCCATTTTGAAGACATCCACCACTGTTCAACTGAATTGCCTTCAATGATATTTCCTATCGGAAAAGTATATTAATTATGAATTTCAAAGACGTGATATTTTTCCTGTGTTTCAGTACTTTACGTACTTACACATTGAATAACATATCTTTGTGGCAGTAATCAGTAACTACGCTAAACATTTTCTACTTCATTCTTTCGTCAGTCAGATGAAGTATTTGTTCTGTTACCCGAAAATTCCTTTTAGGTTACCTTCAATGTACAGATGTTTGTGTAACTTGATCAAATTATCGCTGTTCAACTGACCTCTCTCCTGTGGTTTTCTTATGGAAGCAGCCTTTCACAATTTCAAACTTATGTTATGATTCTTAACTATTTTGGTTACCTATGTCTTTGCACATGTACGAACATCTTTAACTAGTGTGTTGATGATATAACTTGATTATATTTTTAATTCTTTCCTCCCTCAGTCAGATGAAGTAATTACTCTAGTACCCAAAAATTTGACGCTGGTATATTTCTCGAATGAATTTTTCTTTTAATATCTATGATTTTCCCTTTTCAAGAATGCGCTTCAGTTAAACTGAACTAACTACTCTCGTATTTTTCATTGCATGCCTATTTCCTCATGGAGTTACAAATTGATGTCAGCATCGCTTGGGGTTTCAGTATCCCACATCTTTGCACATTCAAAAGAATACCTTATTTTCCGTAAACTTTCCTAAACACTTTTGTAGATCATTCTTCCTTTAGCTATTTGAAGTATTTCTCATGAGACCAAATATTGTTCCCTTGCCTCCTTTAATAGACCACTGCTCTTCCTACTGTTGTATGTCTTATCGCAGTATCCATAGACTCAGCGAATTACGAAGCTGTCATCATTTCATACTATATCAGGTTACTGAACATATTTGCATTTTATTTCTTCGTTATTCACTGGTGTATTTCTTATGTTTTTTAAACATTCCGCAGTTGTCTTCCTTGTGCGTTCTGTGTTCTCCAATTTAAAGTCAACCATTGCTTTCCAACTGAACTGTTTGCTGTGTTATTACTACTTGGACTACATGTATAATCAATGAATTTTAAACATGGGTCGTTCTTCCCAGTTTATTAGTATGCCAGTTCTTTGCACATAGATGAAAATATCTCTATTTGATTGTTCGTGAACTGCTCTGAATATATCGTACTTCACTCTTACGTGTCACATCAGGTACTTCTCGTGTTCCGCAAAGAGTCTTGGCAGTTCCTTCTACAAATGTTTATTTAACTTTTCTCACTGTCGCTTTAGGAGACATCCAGTCCTCATCAACTGAACTGCCTGCTTTGGAATTTGACCTCTCAGTATTTATAAAACCTGGAAATTACATACACTATTCATAATTCCTCTTTACATCAATATGTGTTGCTTCCTAACAGTCATTAAAATACGTTTAATACTGTATTCACGAATACCCAAGAACGTTGTTCTATTTCAGTCATTCGCGGATGAGCCTCAGTGTTTCTTCATAAAACCTACTGTTCTTTACAGTCTTTTCCCTATTTCGTATTTTTCTCTTGATGATAATATTTTCCTTGTACTTATCCCTTATGAAGACGTTCACTCCTCTTCTTGAGAACCTCCCACTGTGGGATTTCTTTTCGCAGAACGTATATAATCAGTGTATTTCAAACATCTGTTTCAAGAATTTCGCACAGATTGGAATATTCCGTAGCATTTCAAAATTGAACGATCAACATCGTGTAAAATACTTGTATTTCTGTATTCATGAATTCCCATGAACATTTTTACTATTATAAACAATCCGCCTCGATTGCAAATAGAAACCGGATGGTGACCAAGGTTTCGGCGCGGATAAGTACGCCATCTTCGGTACACTCGAAAACTACAAACTATGGAGCAACATTGATACAGAACGCCCAAAAAATATAATGTAAAATAAACGGTACTTGTGTACCATGTCAATAGCTGTCCTTAGCTCAAACGTCAGATGCGTGCTTCCTCACCCCAGCCAACGTTCTGTTGGCCGCGGGCTGTCAGTTAAACTGAGGTGGCGCCGGCAGATAGGCTGTGAGAGTGTCACTAAGCAACGCGCATGCGCAAATTGAGAAATCGTCTTATTCCATGTGAGTGTCATAAAATGTGCTACGAAAGTGATCCGACGAGTGGGTCAAAGGCGCAGCAAGTTAATACGTGTGTATGTATAATGTCCTAAGGCGAAGGCAATCTTATGTAACTATAGAACGTGGAAATGCGGAAACTGTATATATGGGATAGCAAATTCTACGGATGGTCAAAACGCATCCACGGAGGACAGACAAAATACCAGCAGCTAGAAGCAGGTTGTAAATATATGGGATGAATAACACATTTTTCAATTACTTGGGGTCTGTGATTGTGTTTGATGATTACTCTCGGATAAGCGTGTAGAGTTACTATATGATATACTAAGCTCTATCGACCACAAAAGGGTCAAATTGACAGACTTATGTAATTCCGTGAATGGACGTGCGACGTTGACTTCGTCGCCTTTAATATCTAATGACCGACAGAGGTCATTTTGGATAGTGCTATCGGATATGTAACAAAATACAGTAGAAAGTACCCAAAGCTAAACTAGTTTCTTAAAATCAAGTACTTGAAGTACTGAACTATGAAGCTTAATCAAGGGAGGTCTGAGAACGCATATAGCGTTCAACAGACAAACTACCTTTAAGTTCTAATAGCTGTTGACGTGAAAGGTCAAATAATGTAACGGGCTTAATATACGTGCGTGAAAAGACGTGCAACGTCGGTTTCATCTGCCTTATTGTGTACTGACGGCAGACTTCAAAATTATTAATGGTCTCAGTTGTTCCCAAAATGGTATGCAATTTTATGTATATATCGTGAAGATACGTACAATGTCACTAAAACGTTTTTTTAAAAATGGTTATCGATTTACTTCAATATTTTAGCCGAGAGATCGGACTTGGAATGAATGTGACTAAAAACATCCTTGCATCACCATATTCGACTTGGGTTGTTATAACTAAGTGGGAATGACTATTTGGACCATATTAGAAATGTTCCCTCTTGTAAGAAGTGAGAGTACTGTGAACATGTACAAGTATTACTCATTATAAGGCGTTAAATGAAAGAAAAAAATATGTATTAGTGTGCCCACGTTTGTAAGGGCACCCGTCATAACTTAAGATTGAGGGAACCTAGAGCGTGACTGAACTAATTGACCATCCGGGACACCAAGCAACCGCGTGAATGCATCAACTTTCGTGTATGTCGTATGGTAGAATGTGGAGCACTGAGTAGGGGATAAAATCTTCTAATGCTTTTTTTTAATTTTTTTGTTTTTTATTTTCTTTTAACTAGAAATGGTCGTTAAGGACGCAGTCTTTGTCATACCAGAGATGTTTAAAATCTCTGTTTCTACTAATATGTCTAATTTCATACCCTTAAGTTCAGTTTGAAGCAGCTGGGTATTGGTCGGGAGAATAGGCGCGTGAGCCATTTGTACGAGATGTTCAGCGAACGTGGAACCTCGCGTACCGCTACCACTCTTGGTTATAATACGTTCCTTATATCCATTAGCTAGCGCTCGACCTGTTTGATCCGTATAAAATTCCGGACAGTCACAGGAAGTAATTTTGTAAACCCCAGAATGAGAAAGTTTATCACCAGCGACTTGTAAAGAGTGGATTAGGTTCTTTTTCAAATTATTGTTAGTGGAGAAGGCTACTCTAAATCCAAATGTTTTAAGTAAACGTCCTAAGTTATAACTTATTTTAGCTATGAAGGGAACAGCTTTAATTGCCATTGGTTCGTCATCTACTGCATCACCTGATGTGGAAGCCGTATTATTATTTTTATTTATTTTCTTACTGTACATTCGTCTTACTGAGTGTGAATTGTAACCGTTATTTTTAGCGATAGTTTCCAGCGTACCTATTTCCGTTTCTAGCGCCTCCGGCGAAAGGGGGATAGCCATGGCAAGATGGAGACTTGAATGAAAGAAGACCATTTTTTGGGCTTGCGGATGTGCGGAGACACCAGGATTAATGTTATCAGAATATGAATTTTTTCGATAAATATTAAAAAACAATGTGGCTGTCCACTACAGTCAAGGTGAGATCCAAATAAGTTAAGGACCTGGTAACGGAGTCAATTTAATACGTGAAATTGATGTTTTCATGAAAGTCATTAAATATTGAAAATATGTGGTGTATATAATTTTGAGAACCATTAATGAGAAAGATTATATCGTAAACATATCTAACATAAAATTTTCTTTTACTCAAAATCAAAATCTCTGCATTACCAGATTCTATACTCAGATTCTATAGAGTTGTGCAGAATTTCATAAAGAATACCAGCTAGTGGGATTCCCATAGCTAATCTGAAGGGTTGAGAATACATTTTATCATTGAAATCCACTAGCTGGTATTCTTTCTGAAATTTTTCTGAACTCTATAGAAACTGATTTTTTTCTCCAGTAATGCATAGATTTTGATTTTGAGTAAAATAAAATTTTATTCAAGATGTTTTGACGATATAATCTTTGTTATTATTGGCACTCAAAAAGAAATAGACCACATCAATTTCGTGTATGATACAGAGTCCTCTACGATATCCTTAAATTATATAAATACCTTCACTATAGTGGACGGCCACATTCCTTTTAATACACATCGAAAAAAACAACATATTCTGATAACATAATTCCTGGTGACTCTACACATCCGCAAGCCAAAAAAACGGCCTTTTTTCAGTCAAGCTCCACATTATACGAAACGACATAGAAGATAGCCGATGCATTCATGCGGTCGCTGGATGTCACGGGTGGTCAATTCGTACAGTCATGCTCTATTTTCCCTTTCTCTTAGTTATGACGGCTGCCGTTACAAACGTGGACACACTAATACAATACATAAGCTTTTTTCAATCATTTAAAGCCTTACTATGGATGATTCTTGTACATGTTCACAGTATTCTCACTTCGTACAAGCTCCAATATTTCTAATACGGTCCAAATAGCCATTCGCACTTAGTTATAATATTCCAAGTGGAATATGGTAACGCAAGGATGATTTTAGTCATATTAATTCCAAGTTCGAGGTCTGGCCTAAAATTAGGAAATAAATCCTTAACATTATTTAAAAAAAAAAGTTTACGTGACATGGTACGTCTCTTCACGATATAGACTAACCTTTGCATATCATTTTGGTAACACTTGATAGCACTAATCACTTTGACCTCTGTCGGTCACTAGATAATGAGGGCGATGACAGCGACGTTCCTTTCACGAATGTATGTTTAGCCCGTTACATTATTTGACCTTTCACGTCAACAGCTATTAGAACATAAAGGTAGTTTTTCAGTTGAACGCCATATGCGTTCAAGGACCTGACTTGATTAAACTGCATGGTTCAGTAACTGAAGTACCTGATTTTAAGAAACTAGTTTAGCTTTAGGTTTCTTTTTACACCGTTTTGCTAGATATCCGATAGCACTATTCAAAATAATCTCGGCCGGTCGGTCATTAGATATTAAGAACGATGAAGGCGACGTTGCACGTCGTTTCACGCAAATACATTAAGCCTGTTATACTAATTTGACCCATTCCTAGTCAATAGTGCTTATAATTTAGTATAGTAATTTTACACGCTTATCCATGCGTAGTCATCAAATACTATCACTGACCCCAATTAATTGAAAACTGGGTTATTCATCCCCCATATTTTTAGCCTGCGTCAAGCGGATGGTATTTTGTCTGTTCTGCGTCCATGCGTTTTGACCATCCGTGGAATTTGCTATCCCACATATATAGTTTCAGTCTATCCACTTTCTATAGTTCTATATAATTGTGCTCGAGCTAGGACATTACACATGCACACGCATTAACTTCCTGTGCCTTTGACTCGGTCATCGGAAAACTTTCGTAACTCATTTTATGCCAATCACATGGATGAAGACGATATCTCAATTTGCGCCAGCGCGTTCCTTTCTGACATTCTCACATGCTAGTTCCCGGCACCACCTCAGTTTACCTGAGAACCCGCGGCCCACCAAACGATGGCTGAGGTGACGAATCGCTCCTCTGAAGTTTGAGCTAAGCACAGCTGTTGAGATGGACACACGTACCGTTTGTTTACGTTTTTTTGCGAGTGTTTGGCCCTAAGTTCTCAACATTTTTATAGTCCATTCTTTCGTCAATCAGTCGAAGTAGTTCTTTGTTTCCCGTAATTCTTCGCAATGTTCTTCCTTGTACGTATGATTGTCAAGTTTCTCTTATTCCCATTTTAGAAATATCTACTCCGGTTCATTGCAATTGCCTCCTGTTATACTACTTATCGCTGTAAGCATTTAATCAGTGAAATACAAACACATGCAATTTTTCCCCGGTATTTTAGTATGGGAGGTGCTTTCACACTGATTAAAATAGCTATTTGAAGTACTTCCTCCGCTATCCAAAATCTCTTCACAGTTGTTTTCCTTGTACCTCTATGTTTGTACTCTTTCCGACAACGAAGTTTAAACAGAGTTAGTGCTCTTCAACTGAACTGACTGCTGTGCTATTTCTTATTGCAATATCTATAGCCTGAGAGATTTCAAACATATGCGGTACTGCTTAGCATTACACTTTTTTCACATTGATTAAAATACCTTTGATTCAGTATTCATGAAGCAACCTGAATGGTTTTGTAGCGCATTTTTTCGTTAAATGGTTGAAGCATATCCTCTGTTTCCCAGAACGTGTTCGCATTTGACTTCCTTGTACGTATGTCTTTCTAACTTCTCTGATTCCCAACTTAAAGACATCGACTGCTTTTCAATTGAACTGCTTCCTTTGGTATTTCTTATCGCAGTACGTATGTACTCAGCGAATTATAAACACATGCGATTTTTCTTCTTTATGATAGTGTGTCAGCTTTTTGCACATCGATTAAAAAACTTTTACATTCGTTTCAGGAAATGCCTGTACATTTGTGCGCTTCTTTGTCAGTCAAGTGAAAACCTTCATTTGTTACCCAGAAATCTGGCGCAGTGGTCTTCCCTGCACGTATCTTTGTCTAACATCTGTCACTAGCGCTTTTAAATGCATCCACTCCTGTTCAACTGGCATGGTTGCACAGTATCTACAGCCCAGACAATTTGAGACATTTGTTATTATTCCTTAGTATTTCAGAATCAGACGTGTGGTAACATTGGTTAATTATTTGTATTTCTCTAATGATGATGTGCTCTGAACATATTTGTAGGTCATTCCTTCGTCAAGCAGGTGAAGTAGTTCATCTATTTCCAGTAAATTCGTCGCAGTGATTTTCCCTCCACGTATCTGTGTCTAACGTCTCTGATTCTGCGTTTTGAAGACATCCACCACTGTTCAACTGAACTGCCTTCAATGGTATTTCTTATCGGATAATGTGTATAAGCTATGAATTTCAAACACGTGATATTTCCCCTGTGTTTCAGTAGTTTACGTACATACACATTGAATAAAATCTCTTTATGGCAGTAATTACTAACTACGCCAAAGATTTTCCACTTCACTCCTTCGTCAGTCAGATGAAGTATATGGTCTTTTACCCAAAAATTCCTTTTAGTTTACCTTCATTATAGAGATGTTTGTGTAATTTCTCTCATTTTTCCCATTTGAACACATTATTGTTGTGCAACTGGTCTCCTGTGGTTTTCTTATGGAAGCAGCCTTTCACAATTTCAAACTCATGTCATGATTCTTAACTACTTCGGGAACCTATGTCTTCGCACATGCACGAACATTGTTAACTATTGTATTGTTGATATCGCTTGAATATATTTGTAATTCTTTCCTTCGTCAGTCTGATGAAGTAATTACTCTAGTACCTAAAAATTTGACGCCGGTATCTTCCTCGAATGCATTTCTCTTTAATTTCTGTGAATTTGCCCGTACAACAATGCGTATTCTGAACTACCTACTCTAGTATTTCTTATGCTTGCCTATTTGAACATACAGTTACAAATTGATGTCATCTTTGCTTAGAATTTCAGTGTCCCACATCTTTGCACACTCAAAAGAATACCTTCATTTCCGTAGTTATGAACTTTCCTGAACTCTTTTGTAGATCATTCTTCCTACAGCCATTTGAAGCATTTATCATGACACCCAACTTTTTTTCCTTGCCTCCTCTAATGGCCCAATCGTGTTCATACTGTTGAGTGTCTTATCGCAGTATCCACAGACTCAGAGAATTACGAAGCTGTCATCGATTCCTGCTATATCAGCATAATTAACATTTTTGTACTTCATTTTTTCGTATTTCAGTGCGCCAATATCTTTATTTGATTGTTATTGAACTGCTGTGAACATTTCGTACTTCACTCTTACGTGTCACATCAAGTACTTCTCGTGTTCCGCAAAAAGTCTTGGCAGTTATCTTGCTTCTAGAAATTTTTCTCTAACTTTTGTCACTGTCTCTTTAGGAGACATCAAGTCCTCATCAACTGAACTGCCTGCTGTGGAATTTGTAATCTCAGTATTTATACAACCAGCAAATTACATACACTATTCATAATCGGTCATTACATCAATATGTGTTTGCTTCTAACATTAATTAAAATACGTTTGTTACTGTATTCACGAATACCGCTGAACGTCGTTCTACTTCTGTCATTCGCGGATGAGCCTCAGGGTTTGTTCATTAAACCAACTGTTCTTCACTGTCTTTTCCCAAGTTCTTATTTTTCTCTAGCTGCTAATATTTTCCTCTGACTTATCTCTTATAAAGACGTCCACACCTCTTCATGAGAACCTCCCACTGTGGTATATCTTTTCGCAGAATGTATATATTCAGTGTATTTCAAATATATGTTTCAAGAATTTCGCACAGATTCCATTATATCTTAGCATTTGAGAGTTGAACGACTTTCCACCTTGACTAAAATACTTATAATCCTGCATTCATGAATTCCCATGACCATTTTTATAGCTCATTCTTTTGTCAATGAAATGAAGTAGTTCTTTGTTTCCCGTAATTCTTCTCAATGATGTTCCTGGTACGTATGCTTGTCTAATTTCCATGATTCCCGTCTTTGAAATAACCACTTCTGTTCATTGCAACTGCCTCCGGTTGTAGTACTTATCGCAGTACGCAAGTAATCAGTGAATTCCAAACACATGCAATTTTCCCCAGGTATTTCATTATGGCAAGTGTTTTCACCCTGAATAAAGTACCTATAAATTTGTATCCATGGTTTGCGCTCAACATTTGTGTACGCCGTTCTTTCGTCAGTTGTTTCAAGTACATCCTTTCCTCTTGCCTCCTTTGATGGAGCACTGCTCTTCATACTGTTGTACTTCTTATCTCAGTATCCATAGACTCAGCGAATTACGAAGCTGTCATAATTTCATACTATATCAGGATACTGAGCATATTTGTAATATGCAAGATATTACATATTACATATTGTAATATGTAAGATTGCGTCGGCATCGAGACACACCAGTGTTGAATATGTATCTGTCCTGAGACGCCATGACCGGCCTCATTTGAACTCTTCTATTGGGAGAGTTAATTTGGAGTTGGAACGGCTGCTTGGGTCGGGTGCGGGGGCTCATATTGGTGTGGTTCCTGTTGATTCTCTCAGTAGGTGGGACTATACCAGGCACGGCCTACATCTCAACAGGAAAGGGAAGGGGAAACTGGCTGGGGTAATAGCAGGAAATTTAAGGGGGGGAGGCACTGCCATGAATGGTAAAATACCAGTGGTTACAGGTGTTGGAGCAGCACCTTTTTTAGGATAGGTAAGACAGAAAGATGTCAAGTTCTACGAGAGGTCAGGATTGAAACAAATCTTCAGTTTAGGAAAGAAATTAAACAGCACAATTCTAGCACATTGGATCACCAATCACAGCTGTCAATTATAAATTTTCACCAATCACCAGAAATTTTATCTCCACCAAGTTGTATCTCAGTCCTAGGTAATTGCATTGATGAATTAAAGTCACCCAACCCAGTTGACATAATCTGCCTCTCTGAACACCATGTGACCACTGGTATAGCAACTAGGCCTAAGCACAATGAGAAACTCAGACAGGAGAGTACTGCAAATGTTAGAATAAGGAAAGGTTCTCATAAAAGTATAATTAAAAATAATGTAAGTATATTTCATCAAAATATTGGGAGTTTAAAGAATAAAATAGATGAGCTTCTGGTTTGCTTAGAAGATTTAGAAGCTGAGGATGAAATAGATATACTATGCCTGTCTGAGCATCACATTGTTACTGATATGGATAAGGTAAATGTAAGTGGATATAAGCTTTCTGCACATGTAATGAGAGAAAATATGGAGAAAGGAGGAGTTGCCATATATGTCAAAAGTCATCATTGTGCAAAAAGTATAGAAACAAAAAAGTTTTGTGTAGAGAAACATATAGAAGCATGTGCCTGTGAGCTTAAATTAAATAAAGGCACATTTATAATTGTAACTGTATATAGGTCCCCATCAGGAAATTTTCATCTATTTCTGAAAAATTTGGACTCCTTGTTGTGCTATCTGTCAGACAGGGGGAAGCAAATTATTATTTGTGGGGACTTCAATGTAGATTCTCTGAAAGAGGGTAATTGAAAAAATGACCTTGAAGTATTACTCGGTTCTTTCAATTTGACACCCGTTATTGATTTTCCTACTCGGGTGGTAAAGGATAGCAGCTCACTGATAGATAACTTCTTTATATACCAAGATAAGTTTAACCAGATAAATGCTCAGCCTGTTGAGAATGGTCTTTCTGATCATGGTGCACAGCTAGTTACAATATATGACATAGCTCCATTCAGCAATACTAAACAGTCCTCCAAAGTAGTACGTTCAGTCAACAATTTAACAATTGCAAATTTCAGGGAAAGCCTACAGCAGTTAGACTGGGATGAGGTGTACCGTAAACGTGATGCCAATTTAAAATATAATTTATTTCATGACATTTTTGTAAATGCATTTGAAAACTGCTTCCCCAAGAAAATAGTTAAATATACTCGTAAGAAACCTTGTAACAAACCATGGCTTACTAAGGGTATAAAAATATCTTGTAACCGGAAAAGGGAAATGTATCTGACAGCAAGAAAGAGTAGTGACCCAGAAACTATCAAACATTATAAAAACTACTGTGTTATATTAAGAAAAGTTATTAAAAAATCCAGAAGTATGTGTATCATGTCTGAAATCAGCAACTCTGATAATAAAATTAAAACAATTTGGAATATTATTAAAAGAGAAACAGGTCAACCAAGAGCACAGGAAGACAGTATTACCATCAAAGTGAATGAAAACTTTACGAACAAAAAGTCAGAAGTTGAAAATATTTTTAATAATCATTTTCTAAATGTTGTGGATATAGTAGGATCCAGGTGTTCATTAGAAGATGCTAGGCTGTTAATGGAAGAGGCCATACCTATGCAATTTGATACAATTGAAATCTCACCCACTTCTCCCTCTGAAATTAGGAAAATAATAAACTTGCTTAAAAGCAAAAACTCACATGGAATTGACGGCATTTCCAGCAAAATACTAAAAGCTTGTTCTCAACAGATAAGTAAGATTCTCAGCCACCTGTGTAATAGCTCTCTGGAACAGGGCATTTTCCCTGATAGACTGAAATATGCTATTGTTATACCTTTGCATAAAAAGGTGGATAGATCTGATGTCAACAATTACCGTCCAATCTCCCTTCTAACAGCTTTATCCAAAATTTTTGAGAAATTAATGTATTCAAGAGTAGCTTCACATATCTGTAACAAACAAGTACTAACAAAATGTCAGTTTGGTTTCCAGAAAGGTTTTTCAACAGAAAATGCCATATATGCTTTCACCAATCAAATTTTGAATGATCTGAATAACCGAACACCACCCATTGGGATTTTTTGTGATCTCTCAAAGGCTTTTGATTGTGTAAATCATGAAATTCTGCTAGACAAGCTCAAGCACTGTGGCATGAGTGGGACAGTGCACAAATGGTTTAATTCGTACCTAACTGGAAGAGTGCAGAAAGTTGAAATAAGTAGTTCTCATAATATGCAAAGATCAGCACATTCCTCAAACTGGGGAACTATCAAGAATGGGGTTCCACAAGGGTCAGTCTTGGGTCCTTTGCTGTTCTTAATATATATTAATGACTTGCCATTCTATATTCATGAAGAGGCAAAGTTAGTTCTCTTTGCTGATGATACAAGTATAGTAATCACACCTGACAAACAAGACTTAACTGATGAAATTGTCAATACTGTCTTTCAGAAAATTACTAAGTGGTTCCTTGTAAATGGACTCTCACTGAATTTTGATAAGACACAGTACATACAGTTCCGTACAGTGAATGGTATGACACCATCAATAAATATAGACCTTAATCAGAAGCATATAGCTAAGGTAGAATATTCCAAATTTTTAGGTGTGTCCATTGATGAGAGATTAAATTGGAAGAAACACATTGATGATCTGCTGAAACGTTTGAGTTCAGCTACTTATGCAATAAGGGTCATTGCAAGTTTTGGTGATAAACATCTTAGTAAATTAGCTTACTACGCCTATTTTCACTCGTTACTTTCATATGGCATCATATTTTGGGGTAATTCATCACTGAGGAATAAAGTATTTATTGCACAAAAGCGTGTAATCAGAATAATAGCTGGAGTCCACCCAAGATCATCCTGCAGACATTTATTTAAGGATCTAGGGATATTCACAGTAGCTTCTCAGTATATATACTCTCTTATGAAATTTGTTATTAACAACCAAACACAATTCAAAAGTAATAGCAGTGTGCATAACTACAATACTAGGAGAAAGGATGATCTTCACTATTCAAGATTAAATCTAACTTTGGCACAGAAAGGGGTGAATTATACTGGCACAAAAGTCCTTGGTCACTTACCAAATAGTATCAAAAGTCTGACAGATAACCAACAAGTATTTAAGAAGAAATTAAAAGAATTTCTGAATGACAACTCCTTCTACTCCATAGAGGAATTTTTAGATATAAATTAAAAACAAAAAAACAAAAAATTATTAATAAAAAAATTTAAAAAAATAAAAATAAAAAAACAAAAATGAAAAAGTTGTTATATTAACTTAAGTATATTGTTAAATTAACTTAATTATGTCTTGTATTGAAAATTTGACTCGTTCCACATCATTACGAAATATCGTATTCATGATCCATGGAACTAGTATTAATCTAATCTAATCTAATCTAATCTAATCTAATCTTTGTCATTCGCTGGAGTATTTTTTATGTTTCTTAGACATTCCGCAGTTTTCTTCGTAAGTTTCTCTGATTACTCTGATTCTCCCATTTAAAGTCATCCACTGCTCTGCAACTGAACGGTTTGCTGTGGTATTACTACTTGTAATATAAGAAAAATACGAACTTGGGAAGAAGATTTGGTTTAATGAACAAACCCTGAGGCTCATCTGCGAATGACAGAAGTAGATCGACGTTCATGGGTATTCGTGAATACAGTAACAAACGTATTTTAATTAATGTCGTACTTCCCAATACGTTAGTATGCCAATTCTTTGCACATCGATGAGAATATCTTTATTTGGTTGTTGACGAACTGCTCTGAACATTTTTTACTTCACTCTTACGTGTCACATCAAGTATTTCTCGTGTTCCGCAAAAATTCTTGCCAGTTATCTTCCTTCTAGAAATTTTTATCTTACTTTTGTCACTGTCGATTTAGGAGACATCCAGTCCTCATCAACTGAACTGCCTGCTGTGGAATTTGTTCTCTCAGTATTTATAGAACCAGCAAATTACATACACTATTCATACTCCCTCATTACATCAATATGTATTGGCTTCTAACGTTATTGAAAATACGTTTGTTACTGTAATCATGAATACCCATGAACATTGTTCGATTTCACTCATTCGCGGATGAGCCTCAGTCTTTCTTCATTGAGCCAACTGTTCTTCACTGTCTTTTTCCTATTTCGTATTTTTCTCTAACTGCTAATATTTTCATCTGACTTATCCCTTATAAAGACGTCCACTCCTCTTCATGAGAACCTACCACTGTGGTATTTCTTTTCGCAGAACATATATAATCAGTGTATTTCAAACATATGTTTCAAGAATTTCGCACAGACTTGTCCATGTTTGTCCACCATAGGTGACAATAGGGATGTAATAATTCTTATACATAAGGAGTTTTTCTCTTTATGAAACTTCATTATTCCAAATCAGGTGTTTTATTGTTGGGTAGTAATTGCCTCCCTTTTGTAGCCTCCTATTAATTTCGTTAGTTATTCTTCCATCCCTAGATATTTCACTCCCTAAATAAGTGAAACTTTCTACCACTTTGAAGGGTTCTCCATTCAAGGTAATATTTCCCTTGATTCCTATCTCTCCTTATTTATTTTTTATCCATACCTGTTCATTATTTCCTTCCACGCATCAAGCTGTAACTGTACATCTACCTCTTTATCACCCCATATTACGATATCATCTGCAAAAATCATATTTTTTTTTCTTTTACTATATCTTTAACTGCCCTATTCATTCCCCCCATCACAACATTAATAAGTGCAGGAGATAGAATACTTCCTTGTCTTTTTTCGAAATATCCAGAGTTCCCCAATGGTGTTCCAATTCTACAATCGTGTCCTCTGTACATTGTCTTTATAACATTAATGTATCCATCTTCTGTATCTATCTTCTTCATTTCTTCCCAGAGTCTTTCCCTGTCAACTGAGTCATATGAGAATCCACGAGGGCAACAGATCGAAGCACCGCTGCCACCTGAACGAGTTTCGCCTGCCAAACCATTTGCTATAACCGGAATAGACTTTGCTGGCCCACTATTCATCAAAGTGGGGAAGGAAACGCACAAGTCATATATCACTCTTTTCACATGTGCTACCACACGAGCTGTACACCTCCAACTCTGTACAGACTTGACAACGGACAAGTTTCTTATGGCACTTCAGCGATTCGCCGGAAGACGCCGACTACCCCACACGATATATACAGATAACGAGAAAACATTCCACGCCACGAATATGGAACTAGCCCAACTTTGTAAGGCATTAACCACCACAAAATCTTATCAGTTCCTCGCCCACCACGGTATTACTTGGAAATTCATTGTCTCCCGTGCGGCTTGGTGGGGAGGATGGTGGGAAAGAATGGTGGGCACTATAAAGCGTTGCCTACGGAAGGTATTGGGACTCGCAAAGCTCACTGAGGAACAACTGAACACCACCTTGATCAGTGTTGAAGCCGCGGTGAACTCCAGGCACATCACACCAGGAGATGATTGTGATGCACTCACACCTTCCCATTTTCTGACAGGAGAAAAACTTACGACTATTCCGACTGGACCAGAGCCTTCAGCGAACCCCAATTTAACAAAGGAATTCCGACTGAGACAGCAACTCTGTGACAGTTTTTGGAACCGTTGGGTTAAGGAATAACTATTGGAGCTCCGGAACTACCATGAAGTTAAACGCCCATCGGGACGAGTCATCCCCTTTCGCCCTGGCAACATCGTGCTGATCCAAGAGGACCTTCGTCCGCGACATATGTGGAAGAAGGCCTGGATAGAAAAGGTACTACCAGGAAGAGACGGCAGGGTAAGGACGATAATACTCCGGACACCAGAAGGTCACATCATTAGTCGTCCTGTGCAGCTGGCCGTACCTTTGGAGGTCGACCAGGGTGGGGAGGATGTCACAGAGTGATGTACTTCTCGCAAGTGAGAGACTGTTTGTTTACTCTTAGGACAATGTTACTTTGACTTGTTTTGTTGTATGTTCTGTGACTATGTAATAAAGTGGTTAGACTGCTAATCGCTGCTCTACTGTGATTCACGACACCCTCTACGACTTTTACTTCTTTTATCTCCCCCCCCCCCCCCACACACACACACACCACCGCCGTCGCCACTTCTCTGCAATACTAAACTGGGAACTCCTTGGTGTCAACCTTCCCTTTTTTCACTCAAGCTGAGCCACAAATTTGTCTCTCCAATTCTGTTCAGTACCTACTCATTAGTGACGCGATCTACCCATCTAACCTTCAGCTGAAATTTTAAATTTAGCATTTGAGAAATCTTTCACGCAGGGGGATCGCACAAACATACCGCCGTTTGAGTCTCGTACAGATTCCCATATGGAGGACATAGTGATAGACATCCCTGGGGTTGTGAAGCAGCTGAATGGGATGAAAATAAATAAATCGCCAGGTCCTGATGGGATTCTATTCGGTTTTACAGAGAGTACTCTACTGCATTGGCTCCTTACTTAGCTTGCATTTATGGCGAATCTCTTGCCCAACGTAAAGTCCCGAGCAACTGGAAAAAAGCGCAGGTGACGCCTGTATATAAGAAGGGTAGAAGGACGGATCCTCAAAATTACAGACCAATATCCTTAACATCGGTTTGATGCAGGATTCTCGAACATATTCTCAGTTCGAATATAATGAATTTCCTTGAGACAGAGAAGTTGCTGTCCATGCATCAGCACGGCCTTAGAAAGCATCGCCCCTGCGAAACGCAAATCGCTCTTTTTTCACATGATATCTTGCGAACCATGGATGAAGGGTATCAGACGGATGCCATATTCCTTGACTTCCGGAAAGCGTTTGACTCGGTGCCCCACTGCAGACTCCTAACTAAGGTACGAGCATATGGGTTTGGTTCCCAAATATCTGAGTGGCTCGAAGACGTCTTAAGTAATAGAACCCAGTACGTTGACCTCGATGGTGAGTGTTCATCGGAGGTGAGGGTATCATCTGGAGTGCCCCAGGGAAGTGTGGTAGATCCGCTGTTGTTTTCTATCTACATAAATGATCTTTTGGATAGGGTGGATAGCAATGTGCGGCTGTTTGCTGATGATGCTGTGGTGTACGGGAAGGTGTCGTCGTTGAGTGAGTGTAGGAGGATACAAGATGACTTGGACAGGATTTGTGATTGGTGTAAAGAATGGCAGCTAACTCTAAATATAGATAAATGTAAATTAATGCAGATGGATAGGAAAAAGAATCCCGTAATATTTGAATACTCCATTAGAAATGTAGCGCTTGACACAGTCACGTCGATTAAATATTTGGACGTAACACTGCGGAGCGATATGAAGTGGGACAACATGTAATGGCAGTTGTGAGGAAGGCGGATGGTCGTCTTCGGTTCATTGGTAAAATTTTGGGAATATGTGGTTCATCTGTAAAGGAGACCGCTTATAAAACACTAATACGACCTATTCTTGAGTACTGAGCGTTTGGGATCCCTATCAGGTCGGATTGAGGGAGGACATAGAAGCAATTCAGAGGTGGGCTGCTAGATTTGTTACTGGTAGGTTTGATCAATATGCGAGTGTTACGGAAATATTTCAGGAACTCGGGTGGGAGTCTCTGGTGGAGAGGCGTTCTTTTCGTGAATCGTTACTGAGGAAATTTAGAGAACCAGCATTTGAGGCTGATTGCAGTACAATTTTGCTGCCACTAACTTATATTTCGCGGAAAGACCACACAGATAAGAGAGATTAGGGCTCGTACAGAGGCATATAGGCAGTCATTTTTCCCTCGTTCTATTTTGGAGTGGAACAGGGAGAGAAGATGCTAGTTGTGGTACGAGGTACCCTCCGCCACGCACCGTATGGTGGATTGCGGAGTATGTATGTAGTTGTAGATGTAGCAGTCTTCTGTAGTGCCACATTTCAGAAGCTTCTATTCTCCTCTTGTCTAAACTGTTCATTACTCTGTTTCACTTACATACATGGCTACGCTCGAGTCAAATACCATCAAAAACACTTAAGTCTATATTCGATGTTGACAAATTTCTCTTCTTCAGAAGCGCTTTTTTTGCCATTGCTAAACTACATTTTATAACGTCTCTACTTTAGCCATCACAAGTTATTTTAGTGCCAAATAATAAAACTTGTTTACTACTCTTAGTGTCTCTCTTCTCACACTAATTCCCTCAGAATCGCATAGTTTAATTCGACTACATTCAATTACCCTTGTTTTCCTTTTGTTGATGTTCATCTCATATACTCTTTTCAAGACGCTGCCCATTCCAGTGAACTGCTCTTCAAGTTTCCTGTCTCCGACGTATTAGAATGTCATCAGCAAACCTTAAAGTTACTTTCTCTCCTCCCTGGAGTTTAATTCATTCTCCAAATTTTTCTATCGTTTCTTTTACTACTTGCTCAATGTACAAAGTAAATAACATTGGGGGCAGGCTACAGCCCTGTCTCTCTCCCTTCTAAACCACAGCTTCCCTTTCATATATTTCGACTCTTACACGGACCGTCTTGTTTCTGTACAAGTTGTAAATAGCCATTTGCTCCCTTTATTAAGAGTGTATTCCAGAGATCATTGGCAAAAGCTTGCTGTAAGTCTACAAATGCTATAAACGTACGTTTGCCGTTCCTTAACCTATCTTCTGAAAGAAGTCGTAGGGTTCTGTACTGCCTACAGTGTTCCTACACTTCTTCGGAATCCAAGCTGATCCTCCCGAGATCGGCTTCTACCAGTTTTTCCCTGGAAAGAATTCGTGTTAGTATTTTGTATCCATGACTTTTGAAACTGATAGTTCGGGTAATATTAACACTTGTCAGCCCCTGCTTTGTTTGGAATTAGAATTATTACATTCTTCTTGAGGTCTGAGGGTATTTCGCCTGTCTCGTACATCTTTCACTCCATGTGAAACAGCTTTTCGATGGCTGGCTCACCCAAGTATATCAGCAGTTCTGAAAGAATATCGTCTACTCCAGGGGCCTTGTTTCCAAACATGTTTCCACAACAAACAGAATAACTTAATACAGCAAGTTAGAAAGTACATCTGCATCGATGCTCTGCAATCCACCCTGATAATGAATGGAATTAAGTCTAAAATAATGTGCAATATTACCTCAAAAAGAAAATTGTTCAACAAACCCAGTGAAGTAATAAAACAAGTTTTTTTGTGTTTTGTGGGGAATGGATGGACACATAAATAAACAAAAGAGTGAAACTAGAGGTGAACATTTTTGGTATACCAGTCTGCTATTTCGTGATGCAGGGCACATATCTAGGCGCAGGCCCATGCATAGGATCTGTCGGCGCCTAGGCTGAACTTGTGTTGCGGACCCTCCTGAGAAACATGTGAAACTAGCCCACGAAAACAGCATTCTGGAGTTATTTTCGAATTAAAAGCCTATATCACACCGTTTAAGGTTTTTTTAACTCGTGTGGACCCCCTGTGGACCACGGTGTCTGTGTTTTAGCTGTACTGTTGTCGTCTACCACTTTTTGTGTTCTTGGTGAAGTTTAGTGGCTGTTTTCTTGTTAGTACCCTGAGCTTTTCTGTTAGCCCAGTATTCCTTCATTTCCCTGCTGAACCTTGTCTTGAATTCCTCGGACCATTTCCGGGTCTCATTGTGGCTAACTTCTGCAAGGGATGTTAGGAAGGGTCTGGTTTCAATAGCTAAATGGTACTCGCTCTAGTTAGTTATTATGTCTTGCCTAATGCGAAGTTCTGCGAGGTCTTTCTTTATTTCGTTGATCTTCTGGGATTCAGTGGCTTTAGCCTTGTTGGCTACTTTGAAGATCTTATAGGAAAGCCTACAGGGGTCAATTCTGTACTGGTCGTCTTCTTTTTCTGATGGCTTTGGTGTCGGCAGAGTTCACAATTTGATTTTTACCATCGTCTGCCATCCGGTGAGATACTTCATCCCACTATCTTTCACAGGAATTTCCTTTCTTGTAATCTGAGGCACTTAAACCATTAGACAAATAGTTTCTCCCATCTATATTCTTTCACCTTATACAAGATTTTAAACAAAAATTGTACATACAACTATGTATTAGTTTGTTTTTCTTCTCGCAGTCTGTTTTAACAGAAAACAACTAAGTTGTATTTATGTCTTATCGGCCTATGAATGGAGGACTACCACGAAATCTGAGTCGTCTGAAAATTCGTAAACTCACCCGTTTGCAGATTAAAACCATGAGAAATACTGTCATTAAAGCAGACTTCATAGATCAAAGCAAGCGGGCAAAATTAGGATTTAACGTCCAGTCGACACCGCCGTCATTTCAGACAGAGCACAAACGTGGAATGTTTCAAAGATGGGGAAGGAAATAGGCCGCGCCCTTGAATTTGCGTGGATTGATTTAGGGAAATCATGGAAAATCTAAATCAAGATGGCCGGACGTGGATCTGAACTGTCGTCTTCCCAAATGCGTGCCTGGTGCGCTGATCACTTCGCATCCTGCACCATTCACAGGTCGAGGAGGAGGAGAGGTCTTTCATATTCCATATACCAATGATTCCAACCGATTTACCCATTCGTTTTAATCGACTTCAATTCCCAATCAAGGTTTCGCTCGCAATAACAACAATGTACAAGACTCAAGGTCAGAGAGAGAGAGAGCGGGAAAGAGGAGATGGACAACAGACAGGGGTTGGGGGGGGGGGGTGGAGAGGAGAAAGGAGGAGATGGATCCAGCGAGTGAGGAGGAGGTGGAGAGAAATGATGATGATGAGGAGGAGGAGGAGGAGGAGATGAACAGAAGGAGCGAGGAGGAAGTGATGGAGAGGGAGGAGGAAGACATATCCTATTCCCATAACATGTTTAACAGTTGCGAAACATTGCTAATTTTGATATGTAATTAGTGATTTCATAAATCAGTTAGAGTAAAAATTAATGGAACTGAAATTATTAAAGTATCCAAAAACGTTCATTAACGTCACTAAGATAACTATATTAAAAAACGGAAAGAGAGAGAGCGCAAAGAGTTGAGATTCATGTCCATGCGAAAATCAGTATTTTAACTTTTAAAATAAAGTATTTTGAGACAAGGAAATTTATTTATTAGGCAGATGCAAAATAATAAAAGTAATGTACGAAGCAAGCAAATTTTACCTTCTTTGTATTCAAACAATTCTTTCCAAACCTCACAATGAAAGTTTTAAATAATCTTATTGGCTGATTGGTTTGCATCTGCACTTCATAGTGATGAAGCTACTATCTTCAACACATCGTTGTCTCAATATATCGAGCGTTTAAAATTGAATATGGGGGTTCTAAGGCTTTGTAGCAATCATATATTCAACTTACAATTATAAGTAATACATCAACTGAAGAGCAGCTGCCGCGCGGGATTAGCCGAGCGGTCTCAGGCGCTGCAGTCATTGTGCGGCTGGTCCCGGCGGAGGTTTTTCTTTAAGAAATTTCATTCTTTGAAGAAGTACGAAGATAGTTGTATTTAACTATCGTAGAGTTATTGCAGTGTACGGCAGTCAGCATGCAGAGGGTCCTTGAAAGTGAGAAAACGTCTGTTGTCGGACGACACGTGCTTGTAGTTAGAAAATATTTCTAAAAAAAAACGTGCTTGTAGTTGGAAAATATTTTTAAAACAACTGGCGCGTGGATTTGATATTTGCCTTTAGTTTCAAAAACGAATCTAAATAATCGACGAACGGATGCTATTATTTTACAAATGGACAATACTTTAGTTCCAATACTTGTAGTTGGTACAAGTTAACAACAGGAAGTGACGCGACAGTGACAATAAGCAGATGAACCATCAGTTTATTACAGTACCTTGTAATGGTCGCCTGGTCGTAGATATTGCTAATTGCTATAATCGTACTATTTCACTCCCATTTACGGAGCTTGTTAGCACTTGATGTTAGGTTGGCGCCATTAAAATGCATTGTGTTGTAGTAATCGCTGCTACTTGCTGGATCGCTGCTGTCTCTCGATGCTGATGCTGGCTCTACATCTGGTTGTCTAGGGTTAAAAACATGAGGTCCCGTGTTTTTTATGTGCTTTTGATGATAAAGAACGAGCGAAACCAACAAATATGTAAACTTCAAATATTTATTACTCTGGTGGCCATCTTAATTCCACTGTCCACCAAAGACCATGACACAACACAAAGTAGTATTTCCGTTACAAGTTCTTTGCATTGTTTATCCAACTTAAACAATAACACACAAACACACTTTACTAAAGTGACATTCCGACTGCCTCCCGACCGTTCTTGCTGCTTGTATTTATAACATTGTCAAAGAACTACTAAAAAGAGATATAGTTTACAAGTCACATGTACATCTGTTATCATAATTTGTGCAGAAAAGTTATTAATTTGCATCGAGTGACATAATTTAACATGTTATTAAAATGACAGACAGATTTGTTGACGTGACCGAATAATTCTTTGTTACAAAAAGGCCGTTTTTTAGAAGTTTGTCAATTGACTTCTCAAATTTGCATAAATAAGTAAATAACATGAATTATTAAGAATTACATTGGTTTTTGTCTAAAATAGGATTGATTTCGTGAATATTGAGTGAAAATGCTCCTAGTGAACAAATAGGTTTCACTGGGTGATTTTTATTTAAGGAGATCCAAAATACCTAAGTTGGCCACTATTTTTCGTACTTCATATTAATTATTTAAGATGAACTCAGTGTTTTTACATGATGACATTTGCCGTATCAGTGATCAAGTGATATTAACTTTTGTGTGGGTCAGTTATTCAGTATAATTTAATGGGTTGACTGTTTATGCAGACATGTTATGCAATCATTGTTAACATACACAATAACTTTTCTATAATCATAAATACTCGTCAAACTGGTTGAATTTGGAGGGTATCGCACACTTCGGTACAGTAAAGCCTTTAATATGTTCCGTTACAACCTACAGATATGGACTGAGGAGACAAAAGTCATGGGATACCGATATACACATATACAGGTGGCGGCAATAGGGCGTACATCAGGTGTAAAAGGGCGGAATTATTATTTGTACTCAGGTTTCCGACGTGATTATGGCGGCACAACTTGAATTAACACTCTGAACGTGGACTGGTTGTTGGAGCTAGACCTATGGAACATCCCGTTTCGGAAATCGTTAAGGAATCTAATATTCTGAGATCCAGAGTGTCGAGTGTGTGCTGAGAATTTCAGGCATTACCTCTCACTAAGGACAACGCAGTGGCAACGGCCTTTACTTAAAGACTGAGAGCTGCGGCGTTTCTGTAGAATAGTCAGTGCTACAGACAAGGAACACTGCATGAAATAACCGCAGAAATCACTGTATGACGTACGATGAACGTATCCGTTAGAACAGTGCTGCAAAATTTGGCGTTAATGGGGTATGGCAGCAGGCAACCGACGCAAGTGCCATTACTAACGGCACATCGCCTGCAGCGCCTCTCCCGGGCTCGTGACTACACTCCTGGAAATTGAAATAAGAACACCGTCAATTCATTGTCCCAGGAAGGGGAAACTTTACTGACACATTCCTGGGGTCAGATACATCACACGATCACACTGACAGAACCACAGGCACATAGACACAGGCAACAGAGCATGCACAATGTCGGCACTAGTACAGTGTATATCCACCTTTCGCAGCAATGCAGGCTGCTATTCTCCCATGGAGACGATCGTAGAGATGCTGGATGTAGTCCTGTGGAACGGCTTGCCATGCCATTTCCACCTGGCGCCTCAGTTGGACCAGTGTTCGTGCTGGACGTGCAGACCGCGTGAGATGACGCTTCATCCAGTCCCAAACATGCTCAATGGGGGACAGATCCGGAGATCTTGCTGGCCACGGTAGTTGACTTACACCTTCTAGAGCACGTTGGGTGGCACGGGATACATGCGGACGTGCATTGTCCTGTTGGAACAGCAAGTTCCCTTGCCAGTCTAGGAATGGTAGAACGATGGGTTCGATGACGGTTTGGATGTACCGTGCACTATTCAGTGTCCCTTCGACGATGATCACCAGTGGTGTACGGCCAGTGTAGGAGATCGCTCCCCACACCATGATGCCGGGTGTTGGCCCTGTGTGCCTCGGTCGTATGCAGTCCTGATTGTGGCGCTCACCTGCACGGCGCCAAACACGCATACGACCATCATTGGCACCAAGGCAGAAGCGACTCTCATCGCTGAAGACGACACGTCTCCATTCGTCCCTCCATTCACGCCTGTCGCGACACCACTGGAGGCGGGCTGCACGATGTTGGGGCGTGAGCGGAAGATGGCCTAACGGTGTGCCGTTCCGTAGCCCAGCTTCATGGAGACGGTTGCGAATGGTCCTCGCCGATACCCCAGGAGCAACAGTGTCCCTAATTTGCTGGGAAGTGGCGGTGCGGTCCCCTACGGCACTGCGTAGGATCCTACGGTCTTGGCGTGCATCCGTGCGTCGCTGCGGTCCGGTCCCAGGTCGACGGGCACGTGCACCTTCCGCCGACCACTGGCGACAACATCGATGTACTGTGGAGACCTCACGCCCCACGTGTTGAGCAATTCGGCGGTACGTCCACCCGGCCTCCCGCATGCCCACTATACGCCCTCGCTCAAAGTCCGTCAACTGCACATACGGTTCACGTCCAAGCTGTCGCGGCATGCTACCAGTGTTAAAGACTGCGATGGAGCTCCGTATGCCACGGCAAACTGGCTGACACTGACGGCGGCGGTGCACAAAGGCTGCGCAGCTAGCGCCATTCGACGGCCAACACCGCGGTTCCTGGTATGTCCGCTGTGCCGTGCGTGTGATCATTGCTTGTACAGCCCTCTCGCAGTGTCCGGAGCAAGTATGGTGGGTCTGACACACCGGTGTCAATGTGTTCTTTTTTCCATTTCCAGGAGTGTATATCGGTTGGACCCTGGACGTCTGGAAAACCGTGGCCTGGTCAGTTGAGTCTCGATTTTAGTTGGCAAGAGCTGATGGTAGGGTTGGACAGTGACGCAGACGCCACGAAGCCATGAACCCAAGTTGTCAACAAGGCACAGTGCAAACTGGTGGCGGCTCCATAATGGTGTGGGCTGTGTTTACACGGAATGAACTGAGTTCTCTCGTCCAACTGAACCGATCAATGAGTGGAAACAGTTATGTTCGGCTTCTTGGAGATCATTTGCAGCCATTCAACAGTGAAATTTTTATGGATGACAATGTGCCATTTCACCTGGCCACAGTTGTTCTGGACAATTAGAGCGAGGTCCGCAGCTCGTGGTCGTGCGGTAGCGTTCTCGCTTCCCACGCCCGGGTTCCCGGGTTCGATTCCCGGCGGGGTCAGGGATTTTCTCTGCCTCGTGATGACTGGGTGTTGTGTGCTGTCCTTAGGTTAGTTAGGTTCAAGTAGTTCTAAGTTCTAGGGGACTGATGACCATAGATGTTAAGTCCAATAGTGATCAGAGCCATTTGAACCATTTTTTTAATTAGAGCGAGTGATTTGTCTACCCAGGTCGTCCGACAAGAATCCAGTCGAACATTTATGTGACATAATCTAGAGGTCCAACGATTTGTCGAGTCCATGCTACGTCGACTTGCTGCACTGCGTACGGAGAAACGAAGTCTGAAATGATATTAGGAGGTATCCCATGACTTTCGTGACGTCAATGTATTCTTGAGTATCCGACAGGCACGAGCATTTTTCGTTCTCGCCAACAAAAAGAATTAATTTTTGTGTCATAAATGGATGTCACACCCAAGCATGTAAAAATGAAGTAAAACCTTGGAAATGTTATGCATTACCCCACAGATTGTGTGTGAGCAGGAACACGATATTTTCCGCATAACTCGATTTGAAAATCGATGTTGAAGCTTGTGGCAGTAATTCAAAAGCGTAAAATGTGGGAAATCGTATCCATACGAATTTCTTAATGGCAGGAGAACAACTGAGAGAATAGGCCCTACTAAGGGACAAACAGTAAATAACGTTAATGGAGGAAAAATATAAAATGAGCGAATGTAAATGCAGGTTTTACCACAAATGCCGTTTTTTATATTTATAACATTGACCATGTAGTAAAAGTGCACTGCAGAAACGAATAGGAGAAAATGATTAGCAGATATGTCCTCAAAATTTCTAAATCAAATGTTAAGTGTCTACTGACATGAAAACCAGCGGGATGTCTTGCCTGCAATGGATCTCAGGGTGCCATTTACTTTTCTTACAATTTGTTCCATGTGCTCTTTCAGCTTTAGGTCGTTCCTTATTCCATTTCATAGGAATAAGTATGGTTACCCGATATCTTATTATATGAAACTTTCCAGTTGTGGTTCATTAATAATGCAGTCAAAGACTGCTATATAATTACATTTCTAACTGAAGACGTCCAGAAAGCGACTTATAGACTATTGTTGTCAGTCATCCCTGTGTCTGTAGCATTCTGAACCTGAACTTCCAGCAAAGCAATCTTTTACAGAGACGGCTACATTCGCCTCAATTTGTTCCCCAAGGTCTATGTCGCCTTCAAGGACAGCCGTGACGCACGTCCATTTTTTACCATATTTGCTCTTCAGAAGCTTATGGCAGTTATCTAGCATCCAGAAATAGGACGAATGGCTGCGGGATGTTTGCGTCTCGGTTGTTACGTACAGATATGCAGGGCCGTAAAAAATATTTAGTACCGTACCGGTAAAAGCCCCTTCCTCAATTCTTTAAAATATCGAACTCCCATATACAGACAGTTTAAAATGTCTGAGTACTTTACAAATTTGTTAAATATTTGTCGTTAAGCACGTAATCGAGGAAAACTTCAGGGAAGGTTTGAAAGGTAATGTCTGTTGGAGGTCGCTAAGTGCTCTCATTATGAATATAAACCGGGTATTTTGAGCTCCATTTTAGGCGAAAGCCAATTTGTTATGTATCTGAACGTTTATGACGTATTTCCTGATCGACGTGTCATACAGTGTTGTAATTTTGCGAATACATTAAGTGAAATGCGTTGACAGGCTGTTGTCTGCAAAGTGTGTTGGGAATAGAGATAATTTTTTCGGCCCGCCACGAATTCCTTACCTGTCCCAACCTCTTCATCTCAGACTAGCATTTAGAGCCTACATCCTCAGTTATTCCAATCTCTGCCTTCTATTACAGTTTTTATCCTCTACAGCTCTCTCTATTACCATGGAAGTTATTTCTTTATGTCTTAACAGATGTCCCTTCTTGTCAGTTTTTTTTCTTCGCCGTCATTCCTCACCTTATCTGTTCACCCAGTTTTCAACATTCTTCTGTAGAACGACATCTCAAATGCTTGTATTCTCTTCTGTTTCGATTTTCTCACATTCCATGTCTCACTGCCAAACAGTACTGTGCTCCAACATAGTTTCTCACAAATTCTCCCGCCAATTAGGACCTATGTTTGATACTAATAGTCTTCTCTTGACCAGGAATGCTCCTTTTGCGTGTGCTAGTCTCCTTTTTAAGTCCTCCTTGCTCCATCTGTCATACCGAGCGAGGTGGCGCAGTGGTAGCACACTGGACTCGCATTCGGGAGGACGACGGTTCAATCCCGTCTCCAGCCATCCTGATTTAGGTTTTCCGTGATTTCCCTAAATCGTTTCAGGCAAATGCCGGGATGGTTCCTTTGAAAGGGCACGGCCGATTTCCTTCCTAATCCTTCCCTAACCCGAGCTTGCGCTCCGTCTCTAATGACTTCGTTGTCGACGGGACGTTAAACACTAACCTAACCTAACCTAATCCATCTGTCATTGTTTATTTTTCTGCCTAGATAGCAGAATTCCTTAACTTCATATACTTCGTGACCACCAGTAATGATGTTAAGTTCTCGCTGTTCTTATTTCTGCTACTTGTAATTACTTTCGTCTTTCTTCGATTTACTCTCAGTCCATATTCTGTATTCGTTAGACTTCAGTCTATTCAACAGATACTGCAATTCTTGTTCACTTTCACAGAAGATAGCGATGTCATCAGCGAATCTTATCATTAATATCCTTTCACCTTGAATAAAGATGTAATGACGTTATGCTCAATGCTGAACATTTTACTGCAAGAATAGTAAGAATGTAGCACGCGATAAACATATTTTCCTTTCATCATTTTGTGGGGGGACATCAACAAGAAAAAGTTTCATAGAGGTTTGAAATTATGTTGAAAGTTTGTTGAAAGTCGCTAAGTGCTCCGATTCTCAAATACTGGATGAATATACGTAGCCAGGGTAATTTGTGCACAATGAGCTACGCTTCTTCAAGATGAATACACCGACTTAAAAAAAGAAAAAAAAATGGAACAATGCACACTACTCTTCAAAACTGAAGGACGAGATACATAAAGTAAGGTGACACATTAACTACTCGCTGGAAATTAATGAAAGTGCGGGGGCATATTGCCAGAGGTCTCCCAGTCGTGCACAGGAAACTGGACGTCACTTGGCGTAAGATCAGCGTGATTGTAGCGCAAAATGGGGCTGGCCCCGCAGCGCGTAATCTGGGAGCATTCCGAACCACAGACACTGCTGCCTGAAAGAGAAGAGGTTGTCGACCACGGTCAACTACAGCAACAGGTGACCGCTACATTATGCAACAGCAAGAAGGGAGCCACGTCAGACAGTGGGTGCAATTGCAACCATATTTCACTTCACGAACTGCAGGGCATTTAGTTTCACGCTCCACAGTGGCATGTCGACTGTTGGGTGGGGGGGATCTCTTGTAAGTAGGCTGTTTATGTTTTCTTATTGGCAACGTTAGTAGCGCTCTGGCTGTTTATGTTTTCTTATTGGCAATGTTACGTAGCGCTCTGTATGAAAATCACTGGCTGTGCTGTGTGCAGTCTGTGTGCTAGTTTGCATTGTTGTCTGCCATTGTAGCGTTGCGCAGCGGCAGCTGGATGTTAACAGCGCATAGCGTTGGGCAGTTGGAGGTGAGCCGCCAGCAGTGGTGGATGTGGGGAGAGAGATGGCGGAGTTTTGAAATTTGTTATACTGGATATTATGAACTGCTATGTATATTATGGTTTTTCAACACTATTAAGGTAAATACATTGTTTGTTCTCTATTAAAATCTTTCATTTGCTAACTATGCCTACTAGTAGTTAGTGCCTTCCGTAGTTTGAATCTTTTATTTAGCTGGCAGTAGTGGCGCTCGCTGTATTGTAGTAGTTCGAGTAACGAAGATTTTTGTGAGGTAAGTGATTTGTGAAAGGTATAGGTTAATGTTAGTCAGGGCCATTCCTTTGTAGGGATTTCTGAAAGTCAGATTGCGTTGCGCTAAAAATTATTGTGTGTCAGTTTAAGCACAGTCTTGTACACTCCTGGAAATGGAAAAAAGAACACATTGACACCGGTGTGTCAGACCCACCATACTTGCTCCGGACACTGCGAGAGGGCTGTACAAGCAATGATCACACGCACGGCACAGCGGACACACCAGGAACCGCGGTGTTGGCCCGAATGGCGCTAGCTGCGCAGCATTTGTGCACCGCCGCCGTCAGTGTCAGCCAGTTTGCCGTGGCATACGGAGCTCCATCGCAGTCTTTAACACTGGTAGCATGCCGCGACAGCGTGGACGTGAACCGTATGTGCAGTTGACGGACTTTGAGCGAGGGCGTATAGTGGGCATGCGGGAGGCCGGGTGGACGTACCGCCGAATTGCTCAACACGTGGGGCGTGAGGTCTCCACAGTACATCGATGTTGTCGCCAGTGGTCGGCGGAAGGTGCACGTGCCCGTCGACCTGGGACCGGACCGCAGCGACGCACGGATACACGCCAAGACCGTAGGATCCTACGCAGTGCCGTAGGGGACCGCACCGCCACTTCCCAGCAAATTAGGGACACTGTTGCTCCTGGGGTATCGGCGAGGACCATTCGCAACCGTCTCCATGAAGCTGGGCTACGGTCCCGCACACCGTTAGGCCGTCTTCCGCTCACGCCCCAACATCGTGCAGCCCGCCTCCAGTGGTGTCGCGACAGGCGTGAATGGAGGGACGAATGGAGACGTGTCGTCTTCAGCGATGAGAGTCGCTTCTGCCTTGGTGCCAATGATGGTCGTATGCGTGTTTGGCGCCGTGCAGGTGAGCGCCACAATCAGAACTGCATACGACCGAGGCACACAGGGCCAACACCCGGCATCATGGTGTGGGGAGCGATCTCCTACACTGGCCGTACACCACTGGTGATCGTCGAGGGGACACTGAATAGTGCACGGCACATCCAAACCGTCATCGAACCCATCGTTCTACCATTCCTAGACCGGCAAGGGAACTTGCTGTTCCAACAGGACAATGCACGTCCGCATGTATCCCGTGCCACCCAACGTGCTCTAGAAGGTGTAAGTCAACTACCCTGGCCAGCAAGATCTCCGGATCTGTCCCCCATTGAGCATGTTTGGGACTGGATGAAGTGTCGTCTCACGCGGTCTGCACGTCCAGCACGAACGCTGGTCCAACTGAGGCGCCAGGTGGAAATGGCATGGCAAGCCGTTCCACAGGACTACATCCAGCATCTCTACGATCGTCTCCATGGGAGAATAGCAGCCTGCATTGCTGCGAAAGGTGGATATACACTGTACTAGTGCCGACATTGTGCATGCTCTGTTGCCTGTGTCTATGTGCCTGTGGTTCTGTCAATGTGATGTATCTGACCCCAGGAATGTGTCAATAAAGTTTCCCCTTCCTGGGACAATGAATTCACGGTGTTCTTATTTCAATTTCCAGGAGTGTATAAATGTTCAAAAGGGGACGTTTCACACTCTGCTCTACAACCAGTAATTGTGATCCGTTGACGCCCGCAAGTCGACGGCTCCGTCTGTGATGGTGCGAAAAGCATAGGGACTGGACTGGTGAGGAGTGCCGCCGCGTGATCTTCTCAGATGAGAGCAGATTCAGTCCGAGTAGTGATTCTGGATGTAACCTCATATGGCGATGCACTCAGGAACATTGTCTAACACGATCGTTTTGGTGATCCAGGTGCTATGGTGTAGGGAGGTGTAATGTTGTCTGGGCGTATTGACTTCCAAAATTTTGAACACGGTACACTCACCAGTCACCGATATTGTGACCCTGTACCCCTTTCCCCTGTGTGTCATCTTGGGAGTGCATTTGGTCCGGACTTCATTTTTACGAATGACAGTTCGGGGCTGTATCGAACTGCATAGATGGAGGGGATCTTGGAATGAGAGAATATTCGGCGTATAGACTGGCCTGCCCGTCCCCTAGTTTACATCCCATCGAGTATGTGTGGATTCAGCGAGACGTATTGCAGCACATCCTCGTGCACCAACCATATGGCAGTTCACAGCCGCACTGGTCAAGGAATGGAATGCTCTACTGCAGGACTCCTCACCAATCTTGTGGCCAGCATGTGAGCATGTTGCAGAGCACAAACTGCCGCCCATGGTGATCAGACAAACTATTAAAACCATGCCCTGCCTTTTTTGTACAGAGGACAATATAATTCACGGTGATTTCAGTGTAGTTATTGTGACTTCAGTGTAGTTCTTGTCATTCAATAGAAATGTCATTTATTTTCGTCTCATTACGTATTTCTTTCAGTTACCTTCTGTAATATACTGTAGCAGTGCTTTCTATGTATGGTTCAACTTTCATCGAGCTATGTTACTTGGCAATGGCACATCTTGTGAAAGTTACTTCCGCCCTTAAGTTATACACGCCTCTGTACTTCTGTGGCATTGGGAAGAGCCAGTCCCTTCGTCATTGGTCGTTTGCATAACATTTGTGCAGACGTTGACTCCTCTATTTCACGCGGAGGATGTCAGGATTTTTGGCCCCCTAGAGTTCAGCGTTATAAAGAAAGTTTCTCGAGAACTTGGTATTATTATTCGAGAAATATGCTTTACAAATGCAGTCCACTCTACATTATGTAAATGATAACTGTATGCAACGTATCATGGTGGTGTAAAGGAAGTCGAGATGGACAGTTTGATACAGGACACTTGCAGCCTATAAAGCTGAGAAACGACCTCACACGTACAAAAGCCACTAGATTACAGTGTATGCGCGCCGTACATGATTTTCAATGCCCTCTCTGCTTAGTCGGTCATTTCCTTCATCGTTAATTTAAACTTTCCCGTGAGAATAACGAAAGCTAAAAGATTCTTGCAAACGTTAAGCAACAGCTAATTACGCTAGCGTCCAAAAGCGGCATGTTCATTGGCTTTTGGACCACGGGTGGAACCATTTCCGAAACGGATAAATCTGTAAACTGCCCGCCAGCTGCCATGGTTGAAGTATACCCTGCTCGGCAAAATTGCGCTATCTCAAACCGGCGCAAAGGCAAATGTGGCGCATAAAAACCAAGGGGTTACCAAAAGTGTTTCCTCAATGATCGTCCAACCAACGTTGCTATGTATGGGCCTCCGCAGCAGGTGCCTGCTTCATAGACCCTACTGACTGCTGTCCATCGGCGGCGAATTCTGGAAGGCAAAATGGAACACAAGTATGCATCTATCCATGGGGGACTACGTCCACACCTACAGGCATTTTGTTTTTCCTTGGCACAATGACATCTTCCTACAGGACAATGCAACGTGTCACGTAGCTTGCAGTGTACCTGCTTGGTTCAAAGAGCACAAGGATAATTTATCATACTCCCCTGACCACCATACTCCATGGATTTAAACCCAATCGAGAATCTGTAGGGCCACCTCGATCCGGTTGTTCACGCTTTGGCATCTGGCCACGGCAATGGAGTTGGCATGCCACCACACCCCTGTTAGTATCATCCTGAACCTAATTCACTCTCTTCCTGCATGTTGTGCAGCAGTTCGTGTTGCAAAATATGATTATTCAGGCTTTTGCCAGGTAGTAGTAACATTGATGAGCCTGGATGGTGTAGTTGAGACTGTACACACACACACACACACACACACACACACACACGCACACCTGTGTGTGTGTGTGTGTATGTGTATGTGTGTGATGTGCTGGGTTTAAATCTTCAACTGGTTGTCCTGATTAAGGTTTTCTGTCGTTGCCCTACAATGTTCCTCGCAAACGGTTCCATAAACAAAACACAAAAACTAGTTTTGTCCAGTGTAAGAGTCCAATATCTGGTGATCTACATCTGCATTGACGTTTGCGTCCTAACTACAATGAAGTGTGTGGCAGGGTGTACTTCCCATTGTGATGTGTGGTTTAAAAAGGTTTATTTAAATCAAACCATTACTGATTTTGAGTTTATTACAAATCCATCTTCAGACACCTCTTACAAATTTGCTTGCTTTCCTGATGGGGCCTCTTTTTGTACTCATTACTATTTTGTTGTAGTATTGTGTATTCCTGCATGACAAATTTGCTCTGTATTTGTTTTGCATTTTAAAGTTAACACGTTTCCGCAAGTGCGCAGTATGACTGCTGTTTAATATTCCGGACACTCCTCTGTCAAACTTATTTCATGGTTTACGGCATCTTGCTGAGCCAGTTTTATTGTGAGAACAAAAACAATATTTTGCTCAAGGGATTTACAGTATGTAATCAATAAGGACTCACCAACAACCAGAATTTCTTCACGTTTTGAGAGAGATCTATCAGTAAGATTCTACTATGGTAGTCATTGAATCCTTCATGTATTTTCCATTTTACAGCTAAACACATTTAATGTAGCTTCTCCCCATCTATAGCCCTACGCTTTGTTTTCACCTATTGTTTAGAGCTTCTGTTCCTTTTGGAGCTTCTTTATGGAGACTGTATGCCATGCCCCTGCCATTACACACACACACACACACACAGTGACCCTACTAAGAGTTGTCAGGCGTATTTTTCTCGTGTTTCGACATATATTGCTAGTTACTGTTTTGCAATATGTAGCTGGAATCAGCCAAATTAAATACTGCTCATTACACCTTCCGTGGGATGCCCAGTGCCAATGAAAGACATTGGTTTGTTTTCTGTTATTAACAAGATGATTTTTTAAAGTGAAATTTTATATAACTATTCGATAGAGCAGTCCTACAATAGCCTAGTGCAATATTAGCAGGGACAGTAAAACGGAAAGAATAACCAGTATTCCAGCAGCGACTGAGCAGTGCTGCTGCATGGCAGTAGCAGTCAGTCTTTATTCTTCGTCTTTTACTGTTCCTGGTAATACATATCATGTTGTAATTAGATATAAGTACAATATGACCAGTAGTCTGAACAACTTTATTCCACAGGAGTAGTAACAACATAAATACTGTGTTCAAGTACAATTCAGCGGGAACTAATTACGCACATGAGCCATAGCAGTACACGCATAAAAAATTAGTATTCCATTTGAGTCAGACGTATCACAGCACTGCACTGAACACATATTTGAATGTTGTGCAGGGACAGTGAATTTAATGAAACTAAACTTCAAATTTTTGTTGTTTATAGGTCCCCTAACTCTGACTTCAGAGCATTTCTTCTTGAGCTAGAGAGGGTTCTTGATTCACTTAATAGGAAGTACCAGAAATTAGTTGTATGTGATGACTTCAATATAAATTTTTTATATGATAGTGCAAGAAAAAGGATGTTGGTAGATACCCTAAATTCATATGATCTGATGCAGACTGTTTTTTACAACTATGGTGCAGTGGAACAGTAGCACAGCCATAGCCAATATTTTTATTCATTCTTCATTACTAGATGGGCATTCTATTAGTAAAAGCGTGAATGGCCTTTCAGATGATACACTAATTTTAACACTAAAAGACTTTTGTATTTAAACAAATGTCACATATAATTACAAAGTATTTTGGAAAGTTAATCCAACAGCAGTACAGAGTTTTTTAAACATCGTGAAGGAACAAGAGTGACAGTATGTTTATACTGTCAATAACATAAATGACAAATATAATGCTTTCCTTAAACACATTTCTCGTGCTCTTTGAGACTTGTTTTCCATTAGAACATTCTGAACTGGGTACTACCATTAAAAGGTAGTTCAGGTGACTGACCAGCGGGATAAGGATATCTTGTAGAACAAAGCGGGAATTATATCAAAATTTTAGACGTAGTCACAATCAAGCTACAGTAGCCCATTACAAACAGTATTGTAAGCTGCTTAAACGTTTTATTAGGAAGGCAAAGATTATGTGGTATGCAAATAGAATAGCTAATTCACAGGATAAAATTAAAACCATATGGTCAGTTGTGAAGGAAGTGGCTGGTCAGAAGCATGAAGGTCGACGATATAAAGTCAATTCATAGTAAATATATTTGTTACTGATAAATCAGATATATGTACTGTATTTAACAATCTGAGCACTGCTGGTGAATTAAATAAAAATTTAGTTTCTACAAGGGAATCGTATAACTCTCGGAAAATTCCTTTCCAAGATTGATGTTTGAAATACTCATCTGATAAGAGACAAGAGAGTGATTGAGTCAATTAAATCACTGAAGACTATGGAGTCTCATTCATATGACAGAGTGCCTCCCAGAATATTAAAGTACTGTGCCACAAATGTTAGTCCTGTATTTAGCCATATTTTTAATTTTTCCTTTAGGAATGGTCAGTTTCCTGAACGATTGAAGTACTCAGTAGTAAAGCCGCTTTATAAAAAGGTGGAAAGGGATAATATGGATAATTTTAGACCTATTTCTATGCCGTTGGTGTTTGCAAAAGTTATTGAGAAGGCTGTGTATGTAAGGATAATTGATCATTTCATATCACACGATTTGCTATCAAATGTACAGTTAGGCTTTAGAAGTCGTTTAATAACTGAAAATGTTATATTCTCTTTTCTCTGTGATGTACTGGATGGGTTAAACGAAAAGTTTCAAATGCTAGGCATATTTTTTGATTTAACTAAGGCATTTGATTGTGTTGATCACAAACTATTGCTCCAGAAGTTGGACCATTACAGAATATGGGGAGTAGCTCACAATTGGTTCACCTCTTTCTTTAGCAAAGGACAGCAAAACATCATCATTCAGAGGGTTGAGAAGTTGAGAATGGCTGTGATGGGGGGGAGGGGGTCTGAGTAGGGTACTGGCAGGTGAGGGGTGCCCCAGGGATCAGTGTTGAGGCCACTCCTGTTCCTTATGTATATAAATGATGCGAGTTCATGGCCTGTAAAAAATAAACTAACACTAATCACACGAAGACTCAGTTTTTATAGTTTCTAACACACAATTCACCAAAACCGGACGTTTTAATTTCACAGAATGGGCATATGGTTAGTGAAACTAAACAGTTCAAATGTCTAAGTGTTCAGATATAGTAAACTGTCGTGGAAGGCCCACCGTCAGGATCTTGTTCAAGGGTTTAATGCTGCCATTTTTACTATTTGAATGGTATCTGAAGTGAGTGATCATCTGACAAAAAAGTCTACTTTGCTTATGTCACATGGTATTATCCTTTGGGGTAACTCTTCCTATTCTAAAAGGCTATTTTTAGCTCAGAGATGGGCAATAAGTGGTGTAAGTTCACAAACTTCTTTTCAACCCCTGTTCATGAGACTGGGTATTTTGACATTGGCCTCTCAACATATCATTCCTTACTGGCATTTCTTGTTAACAATATTAGCTTATTCCCAAGAATAAGCAGCTTACACTCAGTTAATACTCAGCAGAAATCATGCCTGCATTTGGATCAGACTTCCGTAACTCTTGTGCAGAAATGTGTGAAGTATACTGCTGCATTCATTTTCGGTAATCTACCACAAGAATTCAAAAACCTTAGCAGTAATCCACACGCTTTCAAATCTAAACTGAAAGGTTTCGTCATGGGTCACTACTCCTCTTTTGTCGAGGAGTTCCTTGAAAAATTGAGCTGATTCTTTTTGTATTGTCGATTGCAGCTACTTAAACTTGTGGTTTTTCTTTTTTTGGGGGTGCATAAACATTTTATTTTTATCTGTTATCACTTTTATGTTGTTATTTCATGTACTGACACGTTCCACAACCTTTAAGATTAGCTCCTCAATTTGGTCCTAGAGAACGTCTATACATGAGCGATGTACTCGAGGACATTATTATGAAAATGAGAGAGGACACACATGAAGATGAAATAGGAGATATGATACTGCGTGAAGAGTTTGACAGAGCACTGAAAGACCTGAGTCGAAACAAGGCCCCGGGAGTAGACAACATTCCATTAAAACTACTGACAGCCTTGGGAGAGCCAGCCCTGACAAAATTCTACCATCTGGTGAGCAAGATGTATGAAACAGGCGAAATACCCTCAGACTTCAAGAAGAATATAATAATTCCAATCCCAAAGAAAGCAGGTGTTGACAGATGCGAAAACTACCGAACTATCAGTTTAATAAGTGACAGTTGCAAAATACTGACACGAGTTCTTTGGAGACAAGTGGAGAAACTGGTAGAAGCCGACCTCAGGGAAGATCAGCTTGGATTCCGTAGAAATGTTGGAACACTTGTGGCAATACTGACCCTACAATTTATCTTAGAAGATAGATTAAGGAAAGGCAAACCTACGTCTCTAGCATTTGTAGACTTAGAGAAATGCTTTAAACAATGTTGACTGGCATACTCTCTTTAAAATTCTGAAGGTGGTGTGGGTAAAATACAGGGAGCGAAGGGCTATTTGCAATTTGTACAGAAACCAGATGGCAGTTATAAGAGTCGAAGGACATGAAAGGGAAGCAGTGGTTGGGGAGGGAGTGAGACAGGGCTGTAGCCTATCCCCGATGTTATTCAATCTGTATATTGAGTAAGCAGGAAAGGAAACAAAAGAAAAATTCGGAGTTGGAACTAAAGTCCATGGACAAGAATAAAAACTTTGAGGTTTGATGATGACATTGTAATTCTGTCAGGCACAGCGAAGGACCTGGAAGAGCAGCTGAACGGAATGGACAGTGTCTTGAAAGGAGGATGTAAGATGAACATCAACAAAAGCAAAACAAGTATAATGGAATGTAGTCTAACTGTATTGGGTGATGCTGAGGGAATTAGATTAGCAAATGAGACACTTGAAGTAGTAAAGGAGTTTTGCTATTTGAGAGCAAAATAACTGATGGTTGAAATAGAAATGATATAAAATGTAGACTAGCAATGACACGGAAAGCATTTCTGAAGAAGAGAAATTTGTTAACATTGTGTACAGATTTAAGGGTCAGGAAGTTTTTTCTGAAAGTATTTGTAGGAAGTGTATGGAAGTGAAACATGGATGATAAATAGTTTAGACAACAAGAGTTAGAAGCTTTTGAAATGTGTTCCTACAGAATAATGCTGAAGATTAGATGGGTAGATCACGTAACTATTGAGAAGGTACTGAATAGAATTGGGGAGAAGAGAAATTTTTTGGCATAACTTGATTAGAAGACAGGATTGGTTGGTAGGACATGTTCTGAGGCATCAAGGGACCACTAATTTAGTACTGGAGGGCAGTGTGGAAGG
Source organism: Schistocerca cancellata (assembly GCF_023864275.1). Classification (NCBI taxonomy): domain Eukaryota; kingdom Metazoa; phylum Arthropoda; class Insecta; order Orthoptera; family Acrididae; genus Schistocerca; species Schistocerca cancellata. The sequence continues at coordinate 121,454,446 of NC_064637.1, read as the reverse complement.
TAAAAATCGTAGACCAAGAGATCAATACACTAAGAGGATTCAGCAGGATATAGCTTGCAGTAGGTACTGGGAGATGAAGCAGCTTGCACAGGACAGAGTAGCATGGAGAGCTGCATCAAACCAGTCTCTGGACTGAAGACAACAACAACAACAACAACAACAGCAATAGCATGCAAACTACCAAGTCTCAAGAGAAGATGTTTTTATGATGTGAACGATTTCCGCAACATTCAGTAATAGCTGCAAGAGAGAGAACTTCTAGTCACTGGGAAGAGCAGTGCTTTGCTGTAGTTCTGTCATATATACAGGTTGTAACAAAAGTGTATGGCAGAAATTGCAGGACACATTGGTCACACACAGATGAAGAAACTGTTGTACAAACATTTGTCTGGAAACACTGTGTTTCCATGTTAAAACTCATTTTCTCCAACTCATTAATTACTGAAAACACACTTTAACAGAATGCACCAGCATACCACATGCCCTCCGTGAACATTGATATCTGCATCAACCTGCTTTTGTAATGAATTTCAGATGCGCTGACATATCCCTGGAGTACTGCGTATGGTTTTGCAGCCTTCCATAATATCGGCAGAGAGACTTACCATCATCTCCTTGGGTTCCATACGCAAGAGCTTTTAAATGCCCCCCACAAATGAATGATTCAGACAGCGTGGAGGCCACGCAATTGGTACATCTATACCTATCCATCCATCATCGAATTTTATTTAGAAGCCGATAGACACTCGTGCACGAAGTACACATTTTGTCACACAGCTATAAATGTATTTGCTAACAGATCAGATACAACATTCTCTATGAAATTGTGACTACTTTGTCTGTTGAGCCCGGGTGGAAGAAAATGAGGCCCTACGAGACAAACATCAACAATACTGGCCCAAACATTGAAAGAAAATCTTTATTGATGACTTGGTTCAACAGCTGTGCGAGGATTGATGTCTGCCCATACATACCAAGAGTGAAAATTTACAACCTTATCTCATTGGAACGATGTCCCCATCTGGGAACAGCACCACTGCGGTAAAATTAACATTGACGCTTCATTGAATAAATCATTCACAGAAGAGTATCAGTGCAGGTAAATGAACTGCTGAAAATGGCTGCACACACTATAAATGGTATGAATACAGATGGTCCTCGTGTAACACTCGTCAGTCGGTCATGTGGTCAACATTCGGTGTTGCCTCTGCATGTCTTGTACTGACACTAGGATCATTCTGAACTACATGAAGAACTGCCACCTCCTGTTGCAGTGTCCTTGTCCTCTTTGGCCTCCCCGAGTCACGAGTATAACACTTAAATACCGCATGTTCCCAAACACAGTGATCAAGGGCTTCAAACGTTTTTGTGTCATGGCACCTTCATCCTGCAAACTGCTGGCAGTTAATTCATACACCAAATGGCCATCTGCCATCTCTGTATTTGTGTACACTGCCATTGCATGAGCCATGTTTGTGATTAACTGTATGTAGTAGCCAGTTACTTGCAATTGTCATACTGATCACTGTAACAGGTGATGTTACCTGTAAACAAGCAATGATGTATGTCGCATGGCAACAGGGACACATAAAACAAAACACTTGTGGTGCACAATGCAACCAGATGTCACCAGGAGTGCATATTCCCCATGATTCTTATGTTCTGTTCTTGTGTGTTTCCCATGATTAATGAGTTGTAATATGTAAACAATACATTTCCAGACCCATGTTTATACAACAATGTCTCCATCTACGTGTGAGGAATGTGTCCTGCAACTTGTGCTGTGCATTTTTGTTACACCCTGTATAGGTGGATTATCATTTTCTAGAAAATGAAGCTATAGACATTCTTTAGATACTACTTTTAACAATTCCAGATAGTGCTAAAAGGGGACACTTATTGAACAGGATGAGAAGGAAAGGGGTGCAGTCCCCAAAAAATCACTTTTTCCCTCTCATTCCATCTGGTAAGTCTCCCCTGACCAGGAACTCTGGGCCACTTCTCTGAACTCTTCCCCTTTTCCTAAACCTCACCAGTCCTTTCCCTTCACCTCTTTTCCTTCCCCTACAACCCTTGTGTTGGAAGGAGGAGGCACTGGTTCTGAAATCTTTCAACCTGTAACACCTTTCCATACGTATGTTCTCCTGCCGTATTTTCAAAAATGGGTTATACACATTGAAAGAATGCTAAACAAATGTTTTGGGTTCTCTTAGGCATACCATCAAAATCCAGTATGGTGGCACACTGTACATACTAATATTACAGTTTTAAAATTTCAATGTCTATGAGTTAAATGTCCGCCCTCGTGGTCTCGCGGTAGCGTTCTCGCTTCCCGAGCACAGGGTCCCGGGTTCGATTCCCGGCGGGGTCAGGGATTTTTCCTGCCTCGAGATGACTGGGTGTTGTTATGTCGTCTTCATTATCATCATTCATCCCCATTACGGTCGGAGGAAGGCAATGGCAAACCACCTCCATTAGGACCTTGCCTAGTAAGGCGGTGCGGGTCTCCCGCATCGTTCCCCTACGCTCATTTCCATTTCCATGAGTTAAATAATTCCAAACGTAGATCCTTGCTTCGTTACATGTCTTGACCATCAGAATGGAAAGTGGTTGCCAGTACTGCAACGAAGTAATGCTACTAAGCTTTGACATCACACATCTGTAGTAACTGAACAGACTTGAGAAGCAAGGTGAAAACGTTGTCAGATAGCAGACAGGACAGCGCTATTTCATTATTCAATAAACCTTACCTCAAGAACATTTATGAAGTATAGCAGACATCTATTATAAAGTACACTATCTGCACCTCATTGAAATGTGTATATCTTACAAGGTAATGAAAAGAATTCTGTGAGATTATCAGTGGCTCCACATGATGAACCATCACCACTGCCAAGCGCTGCATCATGAAGAAAAAAGAAGAAAAAAGGTTGGAAAATTCTGAAGGAGTATTTCTGCAATTCTTCGTTGAAGGCACAGCAAGACATTACCCAAAATGACGAAGCTAATTACTTCCTACTGATTCTCAGGAGTCCCATAAACTCTCTTTCCTTCAGTGGTAAGCGTTTGTGAAATTTTAAATACAAAAACATGACTACAATTAATTGGAGGTAGTGAATGCTGTACAAAGTTCCACTGTATACCAAAAGAGTGTACTAATGAATCTGACCTTATTATACACAATTTTTCTTCTGCTGTTCTAGTTTTGCGAAAATTTGTGTTCTGTTCCGAAATTTTGTCTTGAATGTTCTGCAGCACCTACTGAAATGTATTATGATTCATTCTGTAATATGAATAAAATTTTTCAGGATAGTTTTTAAGTTCTTCATGTAAAGAAAAAAACTCTCCTAAATGTCTGTCGCTATTTATGGGATGAATCCATAACCTCCTAGTTCTTCTGTACTTCAAAACTCGACGAGTTACTGCAGAGTCAAAACAATACTAGTAAAAGAGTGAAGACATTGTTCTACACGACAGCACAGACTAGCTAAAGGCGAGGATTTTTCTTCGGGGATTTTTTAATTTATTTATTTATTTGGCCTCCTGCATGTGTGTCGCTCTACAGTAGTGTCATTAACTCTCCATTATTTTTTCTGTCAAAGTAGACAACGAGACTACAGAATTGCGCTTCAGTTTCTGCAGTAAACGTATCACAAATCTCCAGTTTGTGTTTGTGATTAGTTTTACACCAAATTTTATCAGGCCTATGTCATTGACACTTCTACCTGTACATGTGTGCAATCGCGTACACATACAGACCATACATTTAAGTGGGGACACCCTGAAAGCCATTCGTTCCAGTTGCAGGCAGGCAATAGCAGGTCAACATCATTGTTCTTTGTTACGTGCTTCATACTGATCGTCATCATGGATGTGGAGCAACTTATAAATAAAGTTAAGCTGCGCCCAGCTATTTTGGACCAGAGACTGGGCGAATACCACAACCATGACGTAATTTCCAGTTTATGGAATGAAGTGGCACAGGAGTGCTGTTCAGATGGTAGGCATGAATATAAATTATCTTTCTTTATTCTTAATTTTTTTTATTTATAATCAACCGATATGCAGATATAATGTAATAAATTAGTATACATTATGAGCTATTTTGTTGTGGATTATTGAAATGTTTCAATTTCTATTTGTAAATAAATGTTCAACGAACCAGTTTCTGCCTGCCTTCAAACGTAATGTAGAATTTCTGTCGATTGTGGTACCAGCAGCTAGCATACCAGCATTGTTAGGAAACTTCAGTTTCAATGATGCCTCATCCTCTATCGATGACGATATTAAAAGGGCAAATGCACTTAGATATTTGATGTCAATGGGTATTTCAGTTTCCTTCTTCAGTGGTTTCCACGCATCTTTTGTATTATCGGATGTGCACTGAACAAACTGACTTGCTCTGGAATGCATTTTTCTGTACAGACTCTTGATGTTGCTCAATTACATTAAAGGAATAAGGTATCAACAAATTCTCTAAAAAGGGATAAGCCTCATCTTCCAACAATACATGGTGATTCATGTCACATTTCTTGAAGTTCTCCATTGGTAGGCCTCTCACACTAAGCACGTTGTTTGCACCCCGATACATCGAAATAAATCGATATCTCGAAATATATCGAATTATCGAAACAAATCGATATCTCGTAATATATCGAAATCACAAAGTATATCGATATCTCGAAATACATCGATATCTCGAAATACATCGATATCTCGAAATACATCGATATCTCGAAATACATCGATATCTCGAAATACATCGATATCTCGAAATACATCGATATATCGAAATATATTGTCATCATTGAATTATAGTTAATAGGGTGATTCCGAATCCAATTATAAATAAGTTAATATTAAATAGGTGTAATCATTTTGCTAATCCTGAAACTAGAACTATTGCTCCAATTGCTCCTGTTAATGGTCAAGGTCCATAATCTACTAAGTGGAATGGGTGATTTGAGTGGGTTGTTAACATAAGTTTAGTATACTTCTCTAGAATATAAAGTTCTTAAAATTGAGAAAACATAAGCTTGAATTATTGCTACTGCTGATTCTAGAATTAATAGAAGTATTTGTCCAACAATTAATAGTGAAACTAAGTTTATTGCTATAGATGGTCCTGTATTTCCTAGTAATGTTAATAGTAAGTGTCCTGCAATTATATTTGCTGCTAGCCGTACTGCTAGTGTACCTGGTCGAATGACATTTCTAATTGTTTCAATTAATACTATAAATGATGATAATGCAGGAGGTGTTCCTTGTGGAACAAGGTGTGTAAATATGTGATTGGTATGATTAATTCATCCAAATAACATGAATCTTAATCATATAGGTAGAGCGATTGCAAATGTTAATGCTAAATGTCTTGTTCTAGTAAAGATGTAAGGGAATAATCCTATAAAATTATTAAATAGTATTATAATAAAAATTGAGATAAAGATAAATGTTGTTCCATTAAATGATTTTGGTCCTAGTAATGTTTTAAATTCATTATGTAAGGTTAAGTTTAGTTTATTTCAAATAATATTAATCCGTGATGGTGTAAGTCAAAACATTGATGAGATTAATGATAGTCCTAAGAATGTTCTAGTTCAATTTAATGATAAATTGAAGATGTTAGTTGATGGGTCAAATGTTGAAAATAAGTTTGTTAACATTTTCAGTTTAAGTTTTTTATCTCAATTGTTCTTTTTTCTGCTCTCTTAATAAGGTTTGGCTTAAATGAGAAAAAGTTTATTTGATTAAATAGAATTAATGTAGCCGAAAATATGATGAATAGGGAGAATCATATGAGAGGGGATATTTGAGGGATTTGGATTAAAATTTCCCCATCAGAAGTAGTCGTTAATTTACTATTTTTTGGTTTAAGAGACCATTACTTACTTTCAGTCATCTGATGTATTTCAAGGTGTACTAATTGTTTAGTTATTTTAGATTGACACTCTAAGGTTATATATTTTAACTAACTCCTTAGATTATTTTAGATAATCACTTGATAAATAAGTTTACTGAAGTTCTTTCAATTACAAATGGTATGAATCTGTGTTTTGCCCCACAGATTTCTGAGCATTGTCCAAAGAACAGTCCAGGTCGGTTTACTGTAAATGTTCCTTGGTTTAGTCGACCTGGCGTTGCATCAATTTTAACTCCTAACGCGGGGACTGCTCATGAGTGTAGAACGTCTGATGCTCTTGTTAATACTCGTACTTCCGTATTTATTGGTAGGATTGTTCGGTTATCTACATCTAGAAGTCGAAATCCGTCGTTTTCTAGGTCTTGTTCTGGTGTTATATAAGTGTCAAATTCTATGTCTATAAAGTCTGAATATTCATATCTTCAGTATCATTGTCGTCCAATGGTTTTGATTGTGATTATTGCATCTACTGAATCATCAAGTAAATATAATAGTCGTAATGATGGAAGTGCAATAAAAATTAGCGTAATTGCTGGTAATGCTGTTCAGATTGTTTCGGTTTGTATAGGCAATAAATAATATATAACTTAGGGCATAACCTACAATTACTGTAATTAATAATAATACGACCATAGTATGATCATGGAAGAATGATAGTTGCTCCATTAATGGTGAAGCTCCATCTTGAAGGGATAAATTTGATCATGTTGCCATTAATGAATTTTCTAATAAAAGGTCAAACCTTTATTTGTAGAGCTTAAATCTACTGCACTAATCTGCCATATTAGAATCTAGAAATTAATGGTAATTCTGAGTAACTGTGTTCTGCAGGTGGATTATTTTGTAATCATTCTGTTGATCTTATATTAGCTCTAAATATGATTGCTCGGTTTGTAACCATTCTCATATAATTACAATGAATATAATGATTCCTACAATAGAAATTGTAGACCCAATTCTTGACACTACATTTCATGATGTATATGCATCTGGGTAGTCTGAATATCGTCGCGGTATTCCTGCTAACCCTAAGAAGTGTTGAGGGAAGAATGTTAAGTTTACTCCAATAAATATAATTGTAAATTGGATTTTTAATCATGTATTATTTATAGTTAATCCTGTAAATAGTGGGTATCATTGAATAACATCTCCTATAATTGCGAATACTGATCCTATAGATAATACATAATGGAAGTGGGCTACTACATAATATGTATCATGTAATACAATATCACGTGATGAATTTGCTAATACTAATCCTGTTAGTCCACCAATCGTGAATAGAAAAATAAATCCTAAAGCTCATAATAGTGGTGGATTGAACTTGAATTTAGTTCCATATAGTGTAGCTAATCATCTAAATACCTTAATTCCTGTAGGTACAGCAATAATATTGTTGCTGATGTAAAGTATGCTTGTGTGTCAACATCCATTCCTACTGTAAATGTGTGATGTGCTCATACAATAAATCCTATTAGTCCAATTGATAATATAGCATAAATTATACCCAATGTTCCAAATGCTTCAATTTTTCCTCTTTCTTGACATACAATGTGAGAGATAATCCCAAATCCTGGTAGAATTAAAATTTAAACTTCTGGATGTCCGAAGAATCAAAATAGGTGTTGATATAAAATTGGGTCACCCCCTCCCGCAGGGTCGAAAAATGATGTATTTAAATTTCGGTCTGTTAATAGTATAGTAATAGCTCCTGCTAATACTGGAAGTGAAAGAAGAAGAAGAAGGGCTGTAATAGCTACAGATCATACAAATAAAGGTGTTTGATCTAAAGTTATACTTTCTGATCGTATATTAATTGCTGTTGTAATGAAGTTTACTGCACCGAGAATAGATGATACACCTGCTAAGTGGAGTGAGAAGATAGCTAGGTCTACAGATGCACTCCTGTGTGCGATAGCTCCTGCTAGAGGTGGGTAAACTGTTCATCCTGTACCAGCACCGTTATCTACTATGGAAGATGTAAGAAGAAGGGTTAATGAAGGTGGTAATAATCAAAAACTTATATTATTTATTCGTGGGAATGCTATATCTGGTGCACCAATTATTAATGGTACAAGTCAAATACCAAATCCACCAATTATAATAGGTATTACTATAAAGAAAATTATTACAAATGCATGGGCTGTAATAATAACATTATAAATTTGGTCATCTCCAATTAAAGATCCTGGTTGACCAAGTTCAGCATGAATAAGTATTCTTATTGATGTTCCTACTATTCCTGCTCAGGCTCCAAATAGGAAGTATAAAGTACCAATATCATTATGGTTTGTTGAGAATAATCATTTTTGCGGTAAGATGGCTGAATTTTAGGTGGTAGACTGTAAATCTACTTATGAGATGTTTTCTCTCTTACCATGTTTTAGGTCTTATATTCAATTATGATTCTAGACTGCAATTCTAGAGGTGTAAAAGTTTACTAAGGCCTAAAAGATTATTCTTTGAATTATAACTTTGAAGGTTATTAGTTTAATTAACTTAAGCCCTTAGTATAATGAGATTAAGGTTGATGTTGAGATTAATCCTATTGTTGAAATTATTACTGTTATAGGAAGAATAATTCTTGATTTTTGAGACTTTATCTTTATAGATCATGAATTTTCTGTGTATGACATAATTAGGGCTGGGAATCTAATATGTATGTAATAATAAAGTGTAATTGTAGTTAATACAACCATAATGGTTATAATAGTTGTTATTTTGTTTTCTATTAATGATTGTATTACAATTCATTTTGGTAGAAACCCAAGAAACGGTGGTAAACCACCTAGGGATAGGAGAGATAAAAATATTATGAATTTAATTTCAGTTTTTATATTTCTGGCCGAATAAATTTGGTTTATTAAAAATAGGTTTATTTGCTTAGATAATAAAACCATAATTATTCTTAATAGTGAGTAAATAATAAAATATAGTTCTCAGACGTTTTCTCTGACTGTTAGGGATCTAATTATTCACCCTAAGTGTCTAATTGAGGAATATGCTAGAAGTTGGCGTAGAGATGTTTGATTTAAACCACCTATTGCCCCAATAATAATTCTTAGAATGATAATTGTTCAAATGAAAGTTCTTAGTTGAATACAATAAGATTATACCATTATTGGGTCAATTTTTTGCCATGTTATTAGTGTCAAACAGTTATTTCATCTTGAAGCTCCTATTACTTCTGGAAATCAGAAATGAAAAGGTGCAGCCCCAATCTTTAATAATAATATAGATCTGATTATTATTGATGGAATAAATTCTGTTTCCCACCCTATTGGATACTTTATTTGAATCAGCAAAATTGAAAATAATAGTATTGTCGATGCTATTGCTTGGACAATAAAATATTTAATTGATGACTCATTTATTATTATATTTTTATTTCTTGTTAGGAGCGGAATAAATGAAAGTAAGTTGATCTCAAGTCCTATTCAAACTCCGAATCAGGAGTTTGATGAAATGGACAGGAACATTCCTATCATTAATGTTGATAGGAAGAGAACTTTTGTAGAGTTGTTGGTCATTAAAAAGGAGAGGATTGATACCTCTATAAATAAGGTATGAACCCATTAGCTTGTTTAGCTTACCTTTTTACATTAAGGTGTATGATGCACGTTAGTTTTTGATACTAAAGGAGGTAGTTTAATTCTGTCTTATGTAATTTTTAACGAAGGTAATTCTATTTACTTGATTTACCCTATCAAGGTAACCCTTTAATCAGGCACTTCATTTATATTTAATATATAAATTAAAAGCTTTTTTAAAATTTGTATTATTTTGGTTATTTCTAATTAATTTATCTCGGTTCGGATAATTTGAATATATATATATATATATATATATATAATTTATATTAATATATTAGATTTAATTAAATTTTAATACCTATAATGTTATTTTATTATTATTAAATGATTATTTTAAAACATTTATTTACCTAGAATTATACCTACTTATTTTTTAACTTAAAATAGGTTATTATATTATAAATATATAATAATATGTAATTTAATATTAAATATTATTATAATTGGATATATTAAATATAAGTAATGATATTAAATATAAATTATTGTATTAATATAAATAATTATATTAATTATAATAATATAATTACATAATTATCTACAATTAGATTATTTAACTAATGCATGTTTAAGTTAATTTAATATAAACTTAGTTTTATATTAATAACATATTACATTAAATTACATAATTGTATAGAATATATTTATTATATTATTTAATCTTTCTTTATTATTAGTGAAAAGAAAGATTAAATAATAAAGAATATAATACATTTATCTGTATACATGTTCCATATTAATCTTTATTTATATACAATAGAGAAGTTGTTGTGGTCATACGTGGCTGTGTTTCTTTTTTTTGTCAATGTTTGTGGTTTATTTCTCTTTTTCCTTTAAATATTTGAATCTCTTATGTTTTCTTAATTTTATAAATTTTCAAATTTCTTATTTTTGTTTCCAAAAGTTTTATTCTTGCTTGTTTATTCACTTTTTCTTTGTATTATATGTAAGTTTCGTTAAACTAAATGTTCTTTTTGCAGTAATTTGATTTAATTATCAAGTGATTTTGGATTTAGCAATTGATTTAGTATCGGCATAATTCGTGCCAGCAGCCGCAGTTATACGATTGATACAAGTGAATATTATTGGTTCAGTAGTTGCAAGGGCAACAGTCTGGATGATTGACTGATCTGGCCTTTTAACAATAACCAAAACGGCCTTGCTGTGCTGGTACTGCGAACGGCTGAAAGCAAGGGGAAACTACAGCCGTAATTTTTCCCGAGGGCATGCAGCTTTACTGTATGATTAAATGATGATGGCGTCCTCTTGGGTAATATATTCCGGAGGTAAAATAGTCCCCCATTCGGAACTCCGGGCGAGGACTACTCAAGAGGATGTCGTTATCAGGAGAAAGAAAACTGGCGTTCTACAGATCGGAGCGTGGAATGTCAGATCCCTTAATAGGGCAGGTAGGTTAGAAAATTTAAAAAGGGAAATGGATAGGTTAAAGTTAGATATAGCGGGAATTAGTGAAGTTCGGTGACAGGAGGAACAAGACTTTTGGTCAGGTGACTACAGGGTTATAAACACAAAGTCAAATAGGGGTAATGCAGGAGTGGGTTTAATAATGAATAGGAAAATAGGAATGCGGGTAAGCTACTACAAACAGCATAGTGAACACATTATTGTGGCCAAGATAGATACGAAGCCCACACCTACTACAGTAGTACAAGTTTATATGCCAACTAGCTCTGCAGATGATGAAGAAATTGAAGAAATGTATGATGAAATAAAAGAAATTATTCAGATAGTGAAGGGAGACGAAAATTTAATAGTCATGGGTGACTGGAATTCGAGTGTAGGAAAAGGGAGAGAAGGAAACGTAGTAGGTGGATATGGATTGGGGCTAAGAAATGAAAGAGGAAGCCGCCTGGTAGAATTTTGCACAGAGCACAACTTAATCTTAGCTAACACTTGGTTTAAGAATCATGATAGAAGGTTGTATACATGGAAGAACACTGGAGATACTAAAAGGTATCAGATAGATTATATAATGGTAAGACAGAGATTTAGGAACCAGGTTTTAAATTGTAAGACATTTCCAGGGGCAGATATGGACTCTGACCACAATCTATTGGTTATGACCTGTAGATTAAAACTGAAGAAACTGCAAAAAGGTGGGAATTTAAGGAGATGGGACCTGGAAAAACTGAAAGAACCAGAGGTTGTACAGAGTATCAGGGAGAGCATAAGGGAACAATTGACAGGAATCGGGGAAAGAAATACAGTAGAAATCCTTGGGTAACAGAAGAAATATTGGATTTAATTGATGAAAGGAGAAAATATAAAAATGCAGTAAATGAAGCAGGCAAAAAGGAATACAAACGTCTCAAAAATGAGATTGACAGGAAGTGCAAAATGGCTAAGCAGGGATGGCTAGAGGACAAATGTAAGGATGTAGAGGCTTATCTCACTAGGGGTAAGATAGATACTGCCTACAGGAAAATTAAAGAAAGACACCTTTGGAGATAAGAGAACCACTTGTATGAACATCAAGAGCTCAGATGGAAACCCAGTTCTAAGCAAAGAAGGGAAAGCAGAAAGGTGGAAGGAGTATATAGAGGGTCTATACAAAGGCGATGTACTTGAGGACAATATTATGGAAATGGAAGAGGATGTAGATGAAGATGAAATGGGAGATACGATACTGCATGAAGAGTTTGACAGAGCACTGAAAGACCTGAGTCGAAACAAGGCCCCCGGAGTAGACAACATTCCATTGGAACTACTGACGGCCTTGGGAGAGCCAGTCCTGACAAAACTCTACCATCTGGTGAGCAAGATGTATGAAACTGGCGAAATACCCTCAGACTTCAAGAAGAATATAATAATTCCAATCCCAAAGAAAGCAGGTGTTGACAGATGTGAAAATTACCGAACTATCAGTTTAATAAGCCACAGCTGCAAAATACTAACACGAATTCTTTACAGATGAATGGAAAAACTAGTAGAAGCCGACCTGGGGATGATCAGTTTGGATTCCGTAGAAATACTGGAACACGTGAGGCAATACTGACCTTACGACTTATCTTAGAAGAAAGATTAAGGAAAGGCAAACCTACATTTCTAGCATTTGTAGACTTAGAGAAAGCTTTTGACAATGTTGACTGGAATACTCTCTTTCAAATTCTAAAGGTGGCAGGGGTAAAATACAGGGAGCAAAAGGCTATTTACAATTTTTACAGAAACCAGATGGCAGTTATAAGAGTCGAGGGACATGAAAGGGAAGCAGTGGTTGGGAAGGGAGTAAGACAGGGTTGTAGCCTCTCCCCGATGTTATTCAATCTGTATATTGAGCAAGCAGTAAAGGAAACAAAAGAAAAATTTGGAGTAGGTATTAAAATCCATGGAGAAGAAATAACAACTTTGAGGTTCGCCGATGACATTGTAATTCTGTCAGAGACAGCAAAGGACTTGGAAGAGCAGTTGAACGGAATGGACAGTGTCTTGCAAGGAGGATATAAGATGAACATCAACAAAAGCAAAACGAGGATAATGGAATGTAGTCGAATTAAGTCGGGTGATGCTGAGAAAATTAGATTAGGAAATGAGACACTTAAAGTAGTAAAGGAGTTTTGCTATTTGGGGAGCAAAGTAACTGATGATGGTCGAAGTAGAGAGGATATAAAATGTAGACTGGCAATGGCAAGGAAAGAGTTTCTGAAGAAGAGAAATTTGTTAATATCGAGTATAGATTTAAGTGTCAGGAAGTCATTTCTGAAAGTATTTGTATGGAGTGTAGCCATGTATGGAAGTGAAACATGGACGGTAAATAGTTTGGACAAGAAGAGAATAGAAGCTTTCGAAATGTGGTGTTACAGAAGAATGCTGAAGATTAGATGGGTAGATCACATAACTAATGAGGAAGTATTGAATAGGATTGGGGAGAAGAGGAGTTTGTGGCACAACTTGACCAGAAGAAGGGATCGGTTGGTAGGACATGTTCTGAGGCATCAAGGGATCACCAATTTAGTATTGGAGGGCAGTGTGGAGGGTAAAAATCGTAGGGGGAGACCAAGAGATGAATACACTAAGCAGATTCAGAGGGATGTAGGCTGCAGTAGGTACAGGGAGATGAAGAAGCTTGCACAGGATAAAGTAGCATGGAGAGCTGCATCAAACCAGTCTCAGGACTGAAGACCGCAACAACAACAAAACAGTTGTTTATATTTCTAGGGTTAAAATATAGTTTTGTAAGGTGAAATGTTAAAATTTATTTGTAGCTCTTTTTATGAATCTGTGAAATTTAAATAATAAACTAGGATTAGATACCCTATTATTTTAAATGTTAAATATATTTACCAGGGTACTATTAGTTAGGTCTTTAAACCCAAAGAATTTGGTGGTATCACATTCCATTCAGAGGAACCTACCGCGTGATTGATAGTACACGATTTACTTTACTTAATTTATTTGTTTGTATATCTCCGTTATCAGAGAATCTTTTCAGAGTTATAATTCTCAAGATTTATAATTATAAAATATTTCAGGTCAAGGTGCAGCTTATAGTTAAGAGGAGGTGGGTTACAATAGATTTTTGTTTATAACGGATTTTATGGTGAAATACTGTTAATGAAGGGGGATTTGATAGTAATTTAATTTATTTAATTTAACTGATATTGGCTCTGAGGTGTGTACACATCACCCATCGCTCTCATTATTGATTATTCTATTTTATTATTTTAAGGTAGCTTCAATTTAGATGAGATAAGTCGTAACATAGTAGATGTACTGGAAAGTGTATCTAGTAAGAGTTTCAAGATATAACTTATTAGTAAAGTGTTTCACTTACACTGAAAATTTTTCTGTGCAAATCGGGATATCTTGATTATTTATTTTATTATATTTATTTTTTGTTTATTTAATTATTTAATATAAATAATTTTGTCGAATTTTGTCTTAGTATATTTTGTAGAATTGATTTTTTAGATTATAGTTTATTGGTAATGTAAGTGTTTTATGAAATATTATTTTAAATTTTTAAAAGTAGACTTTATTTATTGTACCTTTTGTATCAGGGTTTATCAAAATTTTGGTATTACTTTACTTGTCTCGATTTGGGTTGATTTATAAATAATTTATAGTTAATGTATCATAATTATTATTAAATTATTTATAGGAATCAGATGTTAATCGTTTCCCAAGATATCTAGTTACTTAAGAAAAAATTTAATTTTTTAAAGTTAATTGTTTTTATTTAATTTTTTAATTATAAATATTAACTTATTTATTCTTTAAGGGATAAGCTTTGAAGTTGTTAACCTATAATTTATTTTAAAAATATAATAGTAAGCTTTAAACCAGCTATCTTAAAGATTATGTTTTAGTTCATTATTTTTTATTTTGATTTTATAAATATTTTAGGTTTTTTATAAAGATTATTAACTTAATTTAAAAATTTTTGTAATAATGATAGAATTAGTATATTTATTTGTATATAATTTTTACCTTGTAAATTTATTATAATGAACTCGGCAAAATTGATTTCCGCCTGTTTATCAAAGCCGCAGTATTTTGACCGTGCAAAGGTAGCATAATCATTAGTCTCTTAATTAGTGTCTGGAATGAATGGCTTGACGAGAAATCAACTGTCTCTTAATAAATTTTTGAATTTAACTTTTGAGTCAAAAGGCTTAAATTCTTCTTTAGGACGAGAAGACCCTATAGAGCTTAACATTTTACTTTTATATAGTTTTTTGTTTGTCTTTCTATATTTAATGATGATGTTTTATTGGGGTGACATGAAGAATAAATAAACTCTTCATTATTATATCATTTATTTATGTTTGTTGTTTTGATCCATAATTTATGATCATAAGATTAAGTTACCTTAGGGATAACAGCATAATTGTTTTTGAGAGCTCATATCGACAAAGCAGATTGCGACCTCGATGTTGGATTAAGAAAAATTTTGGGTGCAGGAGCCCATTAATTAGGTATGTTCGGCCTTTAAATTCTTACATGATCTGAGTTCAGACAGGCGTGAGCCAGGTCGGTTTCTATCCTAAGATCATTAAATCATATTAGTATGAAAGGACCATATGATTGAAATATTTTTATTATATTGATTAATATTAATTAGATTACTATTTTGACAGATTAATGTGTTGAATTTAGAATTCATTTATGTAGATTTTTTCTACAAAAAGTATTGATACTTTATGATTTATTTATGTTTATTTTGAATTTTCTTTTATTAGTTATTTGTGTTTTAATTGCTTTTTTAACTTTATTAGAGCGTAAGGTTAATGTTTTTAATTAAAGGTTGTCTTAATCGTAAGGGTTTATTCATTAGTAAATTATCTTATTTTACGAATTGGCCCCTGGTTAATATTAGTGATTTTAATAACTGCTAATAGTGCTAAAAATAAATAAATAATTATTATTATTGTAATAATGAATGTTGGTCTATTATATAGTTTTTCTAAAGATATTGTTATTTCTTGATAATTTATAAAATTGTCAATATTTATAGTTTTAGTATTTTTCAAAAAGTCTATAAATATTGTTATATCTAAGATAATTAATGTTGATATAATAAATACCCATATTGTTAAGGTAATAATTATGGTAATTGATTTAGGTTGAAATATTTCGTTTGATGCAATTCTCGTAATATAAATAAATAAAACTAATATACCACTAAGAAACGTTAAAAATAAAATATATGATAATCAATAACTTTCCATTATTGTTCCTGTTATTAGTCCGACTAGAAAAGTTTGTAGGATAATGAAAAGCATTATTGATATTGGGTGTCTTAATTTAATAAAATTAATATTCATTACGTTTGATAGGGATGTAATTATTATTTTGATCATTTCAGGGGTTAGTTTATTTAAAATATCGGTTATGGGGACCGATGATGGAAGCTTTTTCACCTCTGAAGTTTTAAAAGTGGGAGCTGGACTTATTTCCGGTTTACAAGACCCGCGTTTTTTTTAAACTATTAAAACTAATGTTTATATTCTCTGCCTTTACTTCTTTATTGGTTTATTTTGCTGGTGTTTATGTTTTTTCTTCTAAACGTTCTTTTGAGATTAGAATATATTTTTCTTTATTTATATTAATTATTGTTTTTCTTATTGAGTTTGATTTTTTTCTGTTTGTGAAGGTGCTTTAGGTCTTTCTATTTTAGTTTCAATAATTCGTTCTCATGGTAATGATTTTTGTAATTCTGTTGGTTTATCCTTATGTTAAAGTATTTATTTATAACTATTTTTTTGATTCCTCTCTGTTTGGTTAATAATTGTTGATGGTTGGTTCATTTTTTAATATTTCTGTCTAGTTTTGTTTTTATAATTTGTGTTTATTCGTACGCTGATTTAAATATAATTAGATATTATTTTGGTATTGATTATTTTTCTTTTAGTTTGATTTTGCTAAGTTTTTGGATTTGTTCTTTAATAATTACTGCTAGAGGTTCTGTTTATTTAAGTTCTTATCATTCTAATTTTTTTGTCTTTATGGTCTTAATTTTGATGATTATGCTTTATTGCTCGTTTGCTAGAATGAGTCTTCTTTCTTTTTATATTTTTTTGAGGCTAGATTAGTTCCTACTTTGCTTTTGATTTTGGGTTGAGGTTAACAACCTGAACGTTTACAGGCTGGTGTTTATTTAATTTTTTATACTTTGGTTGCTAGATTACCTTTATTATTAGTTTGATTTAGGGTTTATGATTTTTCTAATACTTTATATTTTCCTTTATTGGTTGATTTTGGTTCTTATTATTTTATATTTTATGTATTTATAATTCTTGCTTTTTTAGTTAAGATACCAATATTTTTGGTTCATTTATGGCTTCCTAAGGCTCATGTTGAGGCTCCTATTTCAGGTAGAATAATTCTTGCTGGTGTTTTATTAAAGTTAGGTGGTTATGGTATTTTTCGTGTTATGAAGGTTATTTCTTATCTGGGTTTAAAGTTTAATTATTAAGGTTTAGCTGGCGGGGTTATTGTTAGATTTATTTGTTTTCATCAGGTAGATTTAAAGTCTTTAATTGCATATTCTTCTGTTGCTCATATAAGAATGGATATTGGAGGGTTGACAACCATGAATTGGTGAGGTTGTATAGGTTCTCTTTCTTTAATGGTTGGTCATGGTTTATGTTCTTCTGGATTATTTTGTTTATCTAATATTATTTATGAACGTTTAGGTAGACAAAGATCATTAATTAACAAGGGTATAATTAATTTGATACCAAGAATGGCTTTATAATGATTCCTTTTGAGATCATCTAATATGGCTGCTCCTCCTCCTCTAAATTTGGTAGGTGAACTTAGATTATTAAATAGAATTATGTCTTGATCTTCTTTTAGATTTTTGCTTTAATTTTTTTGTCTTTTTTTAGAGCTGTTTATACTTTATATATGTATTCTTATTCTGGTGTTTATACTTGTTCTCTTGGTTATTTTCGTGAATATCATCTTTTACTTTTACATTGATTGCCCTTAAATATTCTTTGTTTAAAGGGTGAATATTTTTTGTTTAAGTTGCTTAAGTATTTTAATTAAAAATGTTGTTTTGTGGAATCAATGATATGAATCTTTTTCATCTTAGGCCGTGAATTTATTTTCTATTTGTTCTTTGAGTTTTTTTTCTTTATTTTTTTCTAGAACTATGATTTTTATTTTGGGTATTTATTATTTCATAATTGATTATAGAGTTTTTGTTGAATGAGAACTTTTTAATTTAAATGGTTCTATGGTTGTTATGACTAATTTTTGATTGAATTTCTTATTTTTGTCTTTTGTTATACATATTTCTTCTTTGGTTATTTATTATAGAGAGGATTATGTATCAGGAGAAAAGAATATAAATCGTTTTATTATTATTGTTTTAATATTTATTCTTTCTATAGGGTTTTTAATTATTAGTCCTAATTTAATTAGAATTTTATTAGGATGAGATGGTTTGGGTTGTTTCTTATTGTTTAGTTATTTATTACCAAAATGTGAAATCTTATAGTGCAGGTATGTTAACTGCACTTTCTAATCGTATTGGTGATGTTGCTATTTTAATTTCTATTGCTTGAATATTGAATTTTGGTGGTTGAAATTATATTTATTATTATGATTTTAATTCTAATTCTTTTGAAATAAAGCTTATTAGTATATAATTGTTTTAGTGGCAATAACTAAAAGAGCTCAAATTCCCTTTTCTTCTTGACTTCCTGCTGCAATGGCTGCTCCTACTCCGGTTTCTGCTTTAGTTCATTCTTCTACTCTTGTTACTGCTGGGGTTTATTTATTAATTCGTTTCAGACCAATATTGGATAATTATAATTGTGGTTGATTTTTACTTTTAATTGGTTGTATAGCTATATTTATGGCTGGGTTTAATAATAAGAATTTTGGCTATAGGTTATCCAAAACTTGCATTTTTTCATTTACCAGCTCATGCTTTATTTAAGGCGTTATTGTTTATGTGTGCAGGTTCAATAATTCATAATTTAAAGGATTCTCAGGATATTCGTTTTATAGGTTCAATTGTTAATTTTATACCTTTAACTTCAGTTTGTTTTAATGTTTCTAGTTTGTCTTTATGTGGTATGTCTTTTTTAGCAAGGTTTTATTCAAAGGATTTAATTCTTGAAATAGTTTAAGATGAATTAATTGTTTAATTTTTTCTTTATTTCTTTTCTACTGGTTTAGCTGCTTCTTATTCTTTTCGTCTTTTTTATTATTCAATATCTGGTGATAATTTTTATTCTAGATTTTCTTTTGATGATAGCCTTTTGTCTTGGTTAATTTTTCCTATTCCTCATGTGATTTCTTTGCCTTATTATTTAAAGTCTTTAACTATTACTGTAGTTCTTTTAGGTGCTTATTTTGGTTATCTTATTTCTAATTCTGATTTTTCTCAAAATTTGTTTTCTATAAGTATACTTTCTTTTGTCAGATTTGCTGGTTCTATATGGTTCATACCTTTTCTTTCAACTAAATTTATTAGATATATTCCTTTAAAATTATCTTATTATTCATCTAAATCATTTGATTATGGTTGAGGTGAATTATTTGGTGGTCAAGGCTTATATAGACTATTTATTTATTTAATTGGTTATATACAGGGTTGATATGATTCTAATTTTAAGATTTATCTTTTAACTTTTATTTTTTGAATATTTATTTTGGTGATATTTTTCGTTTACTTAAATAGCTTATAATGAGAGCGTGACACTGAAGATGTTAAGGAAGTATTTTTACTTTTAGGTATTTATAAATATAGATATATTATTTTTACAGTGAAAATGTAATGTTTTATTTAAACTATATAAATTTTAGAAATGTTAACGGAGTTTAACTGCTAATATAAAAAGTTAGCAGCTTCCATATTTGCTTTACATTTCCTTAATTGGAACTTTATAGTTCAATTATATTATTAACAGTAATACGCCTCTTTTTGGGCTTCAATTAATAAGAGTAAGGGTATTTTATTTACCAATTTTCCAGGTCGAAACTGACTGCAATATTTCGCTTCTTATTCTATTTAAGGTTGATTGATTATATCAATACTTTTTGAATGCAACCCAAATGTTATAGTTAACTACAACCTTTTATTCTGCTCATTGTAAGGCTCCTTGATTTCATTCATGGTATGATCCACCTAATAATACTAGGATAAAAAATATTGTTGATACTGTTCAGATTATAATGTCTGAGGTTTTAAAAATAATTATAATTGGAAGTTAATAGGAATATAAAAAAAAGGAACTAAGGTTTACCTGTTTAGCAAGAGTAATAGAAGGCAGATTTCAGACTACCTAACAGATCAGAACGAAAATTTCTGTTCTGACACTGACAATGTTGAGTGTTTATGGAAAAAGTTCAAGGCAATCGTAAAATGCGTTTTAGACAGGTATTGAAATATGGCATCCCGGCTGAGACACAGTTGAAATATGTATCCCGGCTACGATACAAGTTGAAAATATGCTCACTATTTTTTATTTACTTAAATTTGCCATATTTTGTGACGGTACCTTTTCCATTAGATGTTTACACGGCGATATTAGTCTTGGCTTCAGTTGTCTAAGTATGATTCCACAATGCATCTTTGTCGGTTGCAGAATTGACGTGGTTCAACGTGTTTCCCTCATTTTGGTGTTTCAAATACCAATTCTTCAAATGTAGTTTCTTCTTATAGTTAATACAAAAAAATAGTAACATAATTCAAAATTATTTATGACGGCGATCTTCACATTGTTCTACCGTCAACACACACCAAGAGTTAACTGCCGACTGACTACAGTCAAAAACGACTCCAGCGTCAAAGATGTTTTACACCACACACAAGCTTCCACTTGTAATCAGTCTCTTTGCTATTATTCGATACATTTACTAATAGTAATCAATATGCTTTCACTCTCAAAAATATAAGTAAATTAACATATAATATGGCAAATTATAATAAATTCTGACAAAAAATATAAGAAAACATTTACAATTTGGTATCGACAAATACGATTAAAAAAATAACATCTCCCAGATCCATTACAGTATGTGCCGAGTAAAACTGTGAGGGACAGGAGAAACCCACCGTGGTACAACAACAAAGTTAGGAAACTACTGCGAAAGCAAAGAGAGCTTCGCTCCAAGTTTAAACGCAGCCAAAACCTCTCAGACAAACAGAAGCTGAACAATGTCAAATTTAGCGTAAGGAGGGCTATGCGTGAAGCGTTCAGTGAATTCAAAAGTAAAATTCTATGTACCGACTTGACAGAAAATCCTAGGAAGTTCTGGTCTTACGTTAAATCAGTAAGTGGCTTGAAACAGCATATCCAGACACTCCGGGATGATGATTGCATTGAAACAGAGGATGACATGCATAAAGCTGAAATACTGAACACCTTTTTCCGAAGCTGTTTCACGGAGGAAAACCGCACTGCAGTTCCTTCTCTAAATCCTCGCACAAACGAAAAAATGGTCGACATCGAAATAAGTGTCCAAGGAATAGAAAAGCAACTGGAATCACGCAACAAAGGAAAGTCCACTGGACCTGACGGGATACCAATTCGATTCTACACGGAGTACGCGAATGAACTTGCCACCCTTCTAACAGCCGTGTGCCGCAAGTCTCTAGAGGAACGGAAGGTTCCAAATGATTGGGAGAGAGCACAGGTAGTCCCAGTCTTCAAGAAGGGTCGTCGAGCAGATGCGCAAAACTATAGACCTATATCTCTGATGTCGATCTGTTGTAGAATCTTAGAACATGTTT
Source organism: Schistocerca cancellata (assembly GCF_023864275.1). Lineage (NCBI taxonomy): Eukaryota > Metazoa > Arthropoda > Insecta > Orthoptera > Acrididae > Schistocerca > Schistocerca cancellata. The sequence continues at coordinate 121,432,719 of NC_064637.1, read as the reverse complement.
TTTGCTCGAGTATCGTGTCGTTTTTGGAAACTCAGAATCTACTATGTAGGAATCAACATGGATTCCAGAAACAGCGATCGTGTGAGACCCAACTCACTTTAGTTGTTCACGAGACCCAGAAAATATTAGATAACAGGCTCCCAGGTAGATGCTATTTTCCTTGACTTCCGGAAGGTGTTCGATAGAGTTCCGCACTGTTGCCTGATAAACAAAATACGGAATATCAGACCAGCTGTGTGGCTGGATTGAAGAGTTCTTAGCAAACAGAACACAGCATGTTGCTATCAATGGAGAGACGTCTACAGACAAAGTAACCTCTGGCGTGCCACAGGGGAGTGTTATGGGACCATTGCTTTTCACAACATATATAAATGACCTAGTAGATAGTGTCGGAAGTTCCATGCGGCTTTTTGCGGATGATGGTGTAGTATACAGAGAAGTTGCAGCATTAGAAAATTTTAGCGAAATGCAGGAAGATCTGCAGCGGATAGGCACTTGGTGCAGGGAGTGGCAACTGACCCTTAACATAGACAAATCTGGAAAAAGGCGTGCGCGCGCATGCACGCGCGCGCGCGCACACACACACACACACACACACACACACACACACACACACACACACACACACACACACACGTGTGTGTCATCTCTTGATCTCTTGAGGATGTTCATGACCGACTGAAGTCAGTAACTGGATTCATTTTTGTGTGTTGTAACTGGAATGAAATTGTTAGAACGTTACACTATGGTTTACAGTAAAAAATCTTGTTTTGATAATTAATACACAGAAACAGTCAAACACAAATTTAATGCAATTCTTTATAATACACTTAACATAGAACTTTTTTCCAGTATACTCAATACAACTTTTTTCCAGTATACTCAATACAAACTATCTTTCCAATTTAACAATTCATTTAGTTGCAAAAATTTTCTAAGCTAGTAATCTTAAAGAACAATATACCCTCCTATCTTTCTAAACAGTAACTGACAAGGACAGGATGATTACTAAACATTTTTCTAAACATGTAATCAGATCTTTACTGCTGTCATGGGAATTTTAAATCGATCATTGCAATTACTTCCACGTAAGGAGTGACTTAAAATTCTGAAGGGTAAATTGCAGGCACTGTCAATTTATATTTTAGAAATATTTGCTAAAAATTCCATTATAACTACTGTCACGAATTTTATCACTTCAGAGCTCAACACACTATATCATAAACTGTGCCTTGATATAGGGAAGAGTGTACATAGACAGAGCGCCACACACTGATAAATACAATTTCTTTAACAGAACATAAAATTAAACCAGGATTTTTCTCCATCCCTAAAGTAGCCCTCTGGTGTTTTGAATCTGCCCCTCTTATCTCATTCGTATGTGAATTAACTTACTATTTGATCTTGTGCCTACAACTGGTGAAATTAGTAGTGGTCATAGAGGCAAACAATAAATATTTTCATATTCCAGAATCTACTTCTGACTGTCCATTTGATAGTATTCCAAATGAACATAAAAACGGCATGCAATATTACAGACAGACTGAGCATAAACTTATCCAGTAGACTAAATATCTGGAGTATCTCAAATTCGCATCTTGTCATGTATGTGATAAGCATGATACATCTCTTATAGCTACTGTTTCAATAAATTATGGAAACATTAGTTAAAATTACTATGTCAACAGGACCCACAATGTGAACAAGAATGGTCTTAAGTACTTCAATCTCTTCCTGGTAGCTTGAAAGAAAAAATGTTATATACACAGTTGATGTGCAGCTACACGAGGAATGTATCAAATGAATTTGGCTATTCTCACAATCATATCTGACAGAATAGTACATTAAAACATGGTTACTCGATCTATGGAGTTTCCAAAGAATTTGCTTGAAGAGCTTGAACTTTAAGATGATAAAGTATGTATCTTTTACAACTACTACTGATTTAGGGAGTGATCTTACTGTTGACTATCTGCTGACGGGCATTACTTTTCTGAATGTGCAAAGTCTGCCACCAATTGAACAGGAATTCTAATACTGTGAATGGTCAACAGAACATCAGTTTGTAGTTATTACCCAGTACCATTAATTTAACACAGACACTATTCACAATCACCATTAGTTTCTCAAAATGCAACCAAATTTGTGGGATTTATCTTTACACAAAAAATGGTAATGACACAAGTCTCATTCTTTGGAAAGTTTATAATGAGATGTGCTAAATATTACAGGTAATGCATTTACAATAATCTACAAGTACTGCACAATGAGAAGAGACTGTCAACCTCAGCACTGAGAAGTAGTGCATAGCCAGGAAGACAGAGGTTGCATTGCTATTTCTAATCCTCCGGTGCTTGAGATGCAGAATCCAGGATTGCCTCGAATGAGAACGGCTGGAATGAATATCCCACACCAGCATAGAACTTGCTCTGGAACTCCACCCTGCACAGAAAAATCACAAGGTACAGTTATTTCACATCATTCTCAACAAACTACAGAAGCCTCTAATGGACGTAACGACGACATCACCTCCTTCAACAGTGAAAGTTCTCAGCAGCTATTGAGGCAAGAGAAGGTAGCCAATTATTAACTTGTTTTTCAAAGCTCATTTCAGTATATATCGGAATACTCTGAACATCATATTTTACTGTCTAAAAGATGTCAACTTTCCAGACTATAAGTATAAGCAGAGCTTGGTCTTTTCCATTCCGAGTTTGTTTAGAATGGGTATCACGGGAAGCAGATCCACTGGGCATTTAGAGCAACCTGCTTTAAACAACATGAGCAGGCAGTAGACACTGAGAATTTGACTGACTGTTCTCCTCCTCATGTTGGCAGTATGTTAAGCTTGTGTGTTTCTCACAAAAGGAATCATCTGGCGAAAAAGGTTGAATGGGGGGTCGAAACCACGACAACCAGTACAAGCCTCATAGACTGTGTAGCACAGGATCTGTGCTTTATTTCGCTGGAAGGTGGCTGGACGTCAACTTTCCCTCCAATGACTTCACAGCACCCCTTATACTGGCACCTCACTAGCATATAAATAGGCTTGTTGGAAGTCCTCTGCACTCTTGCACCTGAAGGTGACTGGCACACTGCCTCATTGCCAACACCGTTTAATGTAACGCACATCTGTTCTCCAATCTTCTAATGTCACAGCAACAAAAGCAACAGGTTTTTTAAAATGTTTTTATGACAGTTGCATATCATGCACCCCCCCCCCCCCCACACACACACACACAACAAATTGCATATCTTGTGATAAACACATTTTTTGACATTGCTGCACAGTCAATATAAATAGATTATTTTGTCTTTTTTTTCAACCTATAGATCGGCAGTGTCAAATATTTAAATATTGTAATTTATAAACATAATAAAATTCACATACACAAAAAAAGAATGATACAAAAGGAAAAAAATAGATTTAAAACCATTAATGGAATAAAAGTAATAATAAAAGTCATTTCGATAAAAATTTAAAGCCGTTATGAGTTTCAAATGTACAACCTTACCCTATTTCAGAATGAGATTTTCACTCTGCAGCGGAGTGTGCGCTGATATGAAACTTCCTGGCAGATTAAAACTGTGTGCCCGACCGAGACTCGAACTCGGGATCTTGCCCGCGAAAGGCAAAGGTCCCGAGTTCGAGTCTCGGTCGGGCACACAGTTTTAACCTGCCAAGAGTTGCTTACCCTATTTGTTATGCCATGTAACCAGCCAATATTATACTATTATATTTTAATTCTATTGAATGTCACATAAAATTCCAACCTTTTTTTGCATTGATTACTCCCAGACTAGGTCCCACCGGGGTGAATGACTGTAAGTGCAATACTTGGTATCATAACCTACATCATCATACAGATGGTTTCACAAAAAGTCAATCTCACCACTGAGGATCTCTCCTTGTAAGTGCTCATCTACCGCTGAACACCCCTATTACACAGTGATGGGACACCTTTACTCTTTCTGTTGTTCACTGTACATTTCAACTAATTTAATAGTGGGCAGTTGTTTCAAAAATTCAATACTCATGCTGACACTTTTCAACTGCTTATGACCAATTTACGTTTGTGCTGTATAGCCATGGCTACTAACTGAATGTTTGTAGAACATTTACTCTGATGACGGGGCACTCACCAGTGAAGCCGCAATGTGTGGAGGAATGCAGATAGTCCCTCCATAAGCACCAAGATGCCCACAGTAAGCACTGCCCAGAAGGCAAATACCAGCCATAGGGCAAAGCCTCCAGTCCAGCCCTCCACTACCAGTCCATTCTTCATCACCATACTCCACAGCACCTCAGACAGCTCTGGAAATGAACATATGGAGTAAGCAATCTACTCGACATAAAATACCTGAAGACAAAGGGCAAGAACTTATTGAGAACAATGCACAGCATCTCTATAACAAATTAAAAAAAGGTACAATGAACTGTTTATACTATTCATCCCATGTTGTACAGATTTTATAAAATTATTAAATATGATAGATAATACTGAAAAAAAGCACAACACTTCCAATTACAATTATGCCTAAGTTTTCATACTACAGTTTTTGCTCTCACAGTACAGTACTATCGTTTGTGGTTCAGTAAGCATGTGTCTTATGTGATTTATACTGGGTGACTTGGGCCTCTGTATCAAATTTACCTAAAATATAAAAAAAAACTAACTGTCAGAAATGAATATTTAATTCTTAACTGTGAAAACATCTAACTGCAGCAAACTGAGCTCTCAGTAGTTCAAAATGACATCTTCCATTATTGATACACATATCACAGTACTGTATTAGACAATATTCCGACGGGACAGAACTCGGAGTTCAAAGTCACCTAACTGCATTACTTGCACAAGTTTCTTGACAGTGTGTAACTGCTGCATCAATACATTCCACAACATATTATTCAAAGCTGACGGGTTCTTATTAATAAATCTGTTCCCTAGCAATCTGACACCATCTCCTCAAATGCTACTGTGCAAGTAATTCTTTGCTGAGAAGCTCAGCTGCGTCGGTGGCATTATTTATCAGCACTATTACTTTATTTTCATGTCACTCTATGAAAGAAATCAAAGAAAATTCTGGGAGATGAGTAACACTGCAAGATGACCTAATAACAATGCTATAGCTTATACAATCATGATCCTCCTGGCTGGAAAACCTCTAATGGTATCATGACAGGTATCAAATGGATGTTCTCTTCCCTCTGCCTTTTCCCTGACCTGCTAACTGCATCCATTTTTCATGTCGTCGAGCAATCCAAATTGTCAATGTTCTTCCCCTCCCTTTCTTAGTGTATTTCTTTTCCTTATTCATATCATTTCATACCTTTTCTTTCTTCTTCTATTCCTAGAAGCACTTCTTCCTTCATCATTGTCACTCCATTTCACTTTATGTATTTTTTCCACTACCATATTTCAAAACCACCACAGGATTATTCCTCTCTCTTTCTTCCTGATTGTCCGCAATTCATTGCTTTATAATACTACACTCCCGACATGAACTTCTGAAAAAGTCGTGCTCGGATAGCTCAATAACAAAGGACTTGCCCACAACAAGCAAAGTTCCGAGGTTTTAATCAGTCAGGTTGTTCCAACAATATCCTTGTCTACCACCTCTCATATGTTTCCTCACTGACAATTTTCTGTGCCTGTTCTTGCTTTTTATACAGCCCCTTTATCCCTCTTTTGTCCTTCCAGTCTGCTACATCTTTCAAGGTGTTCAGGGGAATACTTTCGTCAACCAAATCAAACACCTTTCCTCAATAAATAAAACATTAAAATTTAGCATTCAGGTAACTGATTTTTCAGATAACTCCTCATTTACAGTAACATACTGTACTATGGGCTACAACACATTTTGTGAACCTACTCATATAGCCTGGTATTTACGTAACCTCTAGAACCATCATATGATCACCATACTTTTAAGAAGTGAAAAAGGCCACATCAGCTCCAATGCAAGACAATTTTTGAAACACATTGGATATTCTGTGAAGGATTAATGTGGTAAACCACAATACCTGGCAAAATGAGACCTTCAAAGAAGAAATTCCAGTCACAGAATTTCTAATGTATATCCCCAGGGTGACGGATGGAATCGGCCACATTCTTTGAAAGCACAGCATCGAGATAGTGTAGATACTCATTGACATAAAATTAGTGAGTGCTTCAGATCAACCAAAGACAAATGGCACCCCACTCATTGCATCAGCAGATTACACTTGTTGCATACACTGAGACGACAGAAGTCATGGGGCAGTGACGTGCACATATACAGACGGCAGCAGTACCACATACAGGAGGTATAAAAAGCCAGTGCATTGGTGGGGCCATCATCTATACTCGGGTGATTCTTGTTAAAAACATGTCCAATGTGATTAAACTCTGAACACGGGGAGCTAGACACATTTCTGCCAACAGAGGCACAGGACCCTAAAATGAAGTATTTCATTTTTATTTCATATTGACATTTTTGTACCAAATTTTAATTTATTGAAAGTACTCATTTTCATGCAAGTAGTAACTGAGGGAAAAATAATTTATTAAAATAATGCTTCAATATTTGCCAATTAACATTTCCATTAAATATGAAATTAAATTGAAAGTAACGATACTGACCAAATTCCACAATCTGTATTACATACTTTAACAAAATTAGATACCTGGTTTGATTTAAATTTGTTAAAATTAAACATGGAAAAGAATGAGTTAATGGAGTTTAAATCAAAACAAGCAAAATTATAAGTCACAGAAACCAGGATTTGCAGAAAGCTAACTATGTGAAATTCCTAGGAATGCAACTAGATAAAAATCTATCATGAGGATCACATATACAGTATCTTGCAAATTAAATAGCCTAGCATTTGCAATGAAGATATTGTAAAATGATACCAGTAGGGGCCCAAGAAAAGTAGTATATCACAGCTACTTTGGGTCAGTAGTAAGGTACGGAATTGTATTTTGTGGTAACTCAAACAATGTGTGTACAATACTAAAACTTCAGAAAACCATCATTAGAAATACGAACAATGTAGAGCGAAGAAAATCATGCCAACCAATCCTAAAAAATCTTAGCATATTAAGTGTTCCCTCACTGTACATATGAGCTGATTATCTTTGTACACAGTACCCCTGATTTATTTGTAGCAAATCATTTTCAAGGTGATTACAACACCAGAAATCAAAATAATTTTATGCCCACCCATCATTTAAAACTGTATGCTCAAACTCCATGAAAATTTATAACAAAGTTAAAGGATGAGAATTGCTCAGCATAAATTTAAAACACTGAAAAACCTTATATGAGAAACTAGTGCAAAAATGTTGCTATTCAGTAGAAGAATTCATAAATGACAATCTGAAAATTTGGTAAGTACTTAGACTTAATAATTTTTCTTCAAAAGTAACAAACTTTTAAAAATTAATTGCTTAATTAATTATTCAGTACCATATATTAATGATTTTATAGGGAAAAGTATAAATCAGTTTTTGTGTTTTGACAAATCTCCTGTACATTAAGTCAATAGCTTGAAACTGTATATTAAGAGACAAACTTCTATTCTATAATAAATATGGAATTTTTAGAAAGTAAGGAAAAATTGTTTCCCATCCAGTGACTCTGTGCTTATCAGCTTGGTGGATTTGTGGAAAAGCTCAACATGTAGAACTCCAAAACACACAAGTCTAAAGTGATGTATTGTTCTGCTTAAGGAATTTACGTCCGAACACTGACTTTCAGTCCCCTCGTAAGTTACAAAAATGCCAAATTAATGAATCATCTGGTGAAATAAGCAAGGTGCTCCCTAACCAATATGCACTGCACTGGGGAAGGCATTATGCATCTCATCTGTAGACAATTTTCAAATTTAATTTCATAGGTGACAATGAAGTGAAGGACCACTTATTTGACTAAGTGCCACCAAAGTTTATTACTTCCAGTGCCACCTCTATGAAATATAATTTCTCCTACTCTATATTTAAAATATATTGCCATAGTGAAATAAATTATTTGAAAAACAAGTAAAAGATAGCCACTTATACTTACGGGCGTGCGCCAGTGACAGTGCCCAAAGTCGCAAATACGAGGCAGTGTGAGAGACAGAGCCTAGCACGTACTCTATCGTGTGGATGCCCTGATGGATGAAGATTTCTCCCAGGTCGTGGTCTTCACTGCTCTGCGGCGCGGGAGCCCCATCTGTACTGTCCTTGTGTGCTGTCCCTGACATTGATCCCACCTCTGCATCCATGCCGTTCTCTGCAGGTACGGGATGGCTTGAAAGCTGGGGAAAGTCAGAAGATTGTCTGTTAAATGAAAGAGCAAACTGACTCAACACAGTATCATCTCCTGCGAGATATTTACCCTCAAATGTGTCAAATGCCTCAAAACATTGCAGGGGGTACAGATTATTACTCACCGGTTGGTGGGCTTTGCGGTGCCTCATTATCAAAACAATGGGTTTTGCAAGAAGCATCCAAGGAACACACAGTAGAGCAAGAACAACAAAGAACCTCTGCAAGCCTTTCTGCAATACAGAAGAAAGAAAAATTGCATACACTAAAAGTAATGCAAAAATGCGAAACTGGTGAAATTAATTTCCAGAATAAGTTGTTTGAAAACACAGATTAATTCTATTTGAGGTAAGACTGATGATAATGTAGAGTGAAACCAAACAAATTCAATGAAACATTTTTCCACTCTTGCTCACCTGTCCACTATACATGAACTCATCACAACCTTTTGGAGGAACACTACCTTTGAACAATACCATATTGATGAAAGTGATTAAAATTGATGGAGCACACGCAGGGCCTGCCGTGAAACCTGAAAAAAGAAAGAATGTGTGTTTAGTCATCTATCAAATCACAAGCTATAAATTTATTCTAATGCTCCGAAAGTGAAAACCAAGATGACTTTAACAAATCCTCCACTGTAATCACAAATGCTGTCTACTATAGTAGAATTACAAAATGCCAAAAATTTAATTCTCACTTACCAAATGTCGGTCCATAGTTCACCCATTTGACAAACATCAAGATACACATGTAGAGGAACAAGAAGATCAAAAAAATTATCTGTGGGACGAACTCGCATATGATGTTAATGGAATTTTTGAAATACCTGGAGAACAGAAATGGAGCCACGTAAATAAATTTGCCTTATCATAACCTGTTTAATAAACACGGAGTCAATACTCTATTGTAAAACAAATATGAGAGTGATATGTGAATTACTCAAATGGACGCTGATGAAAACTAACATCATAATTAACACATGTACACTATGTACCAAAAGGAAAATTCAATTCAGAAAATCATGACCAAAACATAGCTTCAGCTGGCAAAATACAAAGTACTGCTGATGGATAAACTTAAAAGAATAGAAAACTATTACAAGTGTGGGGAACATATGAGTTCCTTCATTAGGGATGGAAGTGGCATTAGTTTGGGAAGGCTGGAAAGGAGTGGCAGCTTGCTCAGACCCACCTATTGCAAGCGTGATAGGAGGCGGAGATGAAAGATGTTGGAGAAAGTAGGAAGTCAAAGGTAGGCACTACAGCAGCATCATATTGAAGGGAAAGTGTGAAAATCCAACACTGCTACTCACTCTACTCACTCTTTTACCTGCTTTCTCGCTAACCTTTGTTTCATCTTTTTCTCAACAGCTAGGTCATTCACAACCTGGCCTCAGACACTGCCCTCAACTTTGTGCACCCTATCTAACTGCCCTCCTAAAGAAAGAATACAGAAGTTCTGGAAGTGTGTGATTTCTTCTTCTTCTTCTTCTTCTTCTTCTTCTTCTTCTTCTTCAAGTGCTTCTATCAGTGATACTCAGAATTTCACCATCAGAAAGTAAGTGCAAGGGTGGATCAAATATATATCAGAATTTTTGTTGTGTGTGCCTTTTTGTAAACAGAGAGTGGTGCGATCTCTCCTCGTCGTTACTTTGGTTTCCAATGGCTGTTCTCCACAGCTAGATTGACTGAAGAAACAGTAATGTCAGAGCGAAAGGTAGTGTCCTCTGTTGCACAACACATTATAATAAAATCTGTCACAATAAAGGTTGTAAAACTGTTCAACTTTTTGGGAAGACTTGCAGCACAGTTCAGAGACAACACCCTGAGAAAGACTCAGGAGTATGCATGGCACAAACATTTGTATCAGGACAAGAAGTAACTGAGAAGGCAGCTCACCAACTTCGCACAAGGACTAGCATGACATAGCATCCAGACTGTTAGCCAGCTTACTGAAGACAATCACTGAATAACAGTTGCTCAAATTGCTACTGGACCAAACAAAACATCATGACAATGCTTGACCGAGCACAGCTGCCCAAACTCAACAAAAAATCCAGAAACTGTTGTGGACCACAGTAGTCTGGACTTAATGCCCCACATGTTTCATTTGTTTGGACCACTAAAAAAAAAGCAGTCTGAGTGCACACATTTGACATTGCTGTCAAAGCTTTCATGGACAACTGGCTGCTGCCACAGCCACATTCATTTTACAGAAACAGATCAAGACACTGTCTAACCACAAGGAAAAATGTGTTTCCACGTCAGTTGACCTCACAGAAAAGGTGATCCATTGTTTGTTGGCCTCCACATTTTACAGTGCCATTCCACTGGAAAATTTCTATTTGACAAGATTGTCCCTGGATTTACAAACACCCAATCTTAGCCTCTTTAGTCATCTCGGCTGATCAATCTAAAGTACTTCCAGACGGTAGAAACGCAGAAAGTTTACCCACCTTAGAAGTGTGTCACATCTACCTGCCCACAGTTGTTCTCTGCCAGTGCATGGAGACATATATATAGTGTGGACGTTTAAGTAAAGTTCTGGAGCTAATCCTGTATCTTGGTGGTTGATGGCCATGGAGTATATAATTTTTTCATCATTTAACAAAAATGTATTTTGCATGTGTATCAAGTTTTATTCATTTTCGCACTAACACTAATTAAATATAAAATATTTGCCATTAGGTGGCGACAATGGTAAGTAGCGGTTGAAAGAAACAGATTGCAGACGTCAGGCAGTTAGCTTGGACCTCAGTCAACATAACCTCATTCAAACATTAGTCGATCTGTGTCTGCATTGTAAAGTTGTTCTTGATTGAAAATGTCAGTTTATGAGCCTAATTCTCGTCATTTGCAGTAGGTGTTACAATTTTGCTTCAATATGAAGAAACAGAAGCTGATCCTCATCGAATGCTCTCAAGTACTTATGATAAGGACGCTATTAGTGAAAGAACGTGTCGTGAGTGCTTTCAACACTTCAAGAACGGTGATTTTAACGTCGTAGACTGGCATAGGGGTGGGAGAGAGAATGTTTTCGAAGATGCAGAATTGGAGACATTGCTGAGTAAAGACTCGTGTCAAACTCAATAAGAATTGGCACGATTAGCAGGAGTGACACAGAAAGCCATTTCACAACGTCTCAAGGCTATGGGCATGATTCAGAAAGAAGGAACTTGGGTCCTGTGTGAGCTGAAACCCAGAGACATTGAACGGCATGTGTGTGTTTGTGAGCAGTTGCTTCAGAGACAAAAACGGAAGGGATTTCTGCATCGCATTGTGACCAGGTACAAAAAATGGGTTCATTACGATAACCCTAAATGCAAAAAATCAGGCGAATATCCCGGCAATGCTTCCATGTCGATGGCCAAACCGAATATTCGCAACTCCGAAATCACACTCTGCATTTGTTGGGACCAGCTCAGCGAACCAGCTCGGCGTCGTGTACTATGAGGTGTTAAAACCAAGTGAAACAATCACAGGTGCTCGTTATCGAAAGCAATTAATGCATCTGAGCAGAGCATTAAAAGACAAACTGCCACAATACATGGAGAGGCACGATAAAGTGATTTTGCAGCACGACGACGCTTGACCCCACGTTTCAAAAGGGGGTCAAAAACTTGGAAATGTTAAAATGGGAAGTCCTACCCACCTGTGGCTTCATCTAGCAGGATAACCGACGGTGTCACAAGACCAGAACAGTGCTACATTCGTTTTAGGAGCACAATAGTGAATTTACATTCATGTCTCGGCACCAAATTTGCCTGATGTGAACCCACAGGAAAACGAGGGGGGGCACTTTTTGTCACCCTTCTTGGCTTATCTTGGGTCATACCAAGTCTAAATTTTGAAGAAGAGAGCAGACATCTTACACCTTGCAATGCTTTAGTCTCTCCGACTGAAAATAAGTATTTTAGTCACACTTGCAACACGTAAACAACATTATACATTTCTGCTCTGAATTTTACTACTGTCTGATCCATTAGCTACACTTACTGATACTCTAAAGGTAATGTTTGTGTTCTTTAAACAACCTTTCTTGTGGTTCTGACATACCAGTTCCTTCTGACAAACTGTTGAGCCCTTCATATTACCATCCCACTGAAAACCATTCCAGATGATCATCTTCTGTATATTTTCAAGTTACCAGACTTCAGGTCACACTATCAGATCGCTTTTGCCTAATTACATACATTACATTAAACTGGATATGTTGTTACCTACTAGTTACCTTATGAAGCATTTACAGGGTGGCTTCCTATATTCATGAGAAAGTCTTCTCTGAACACGACCGTGTCATATCAGATAAAACTCTCAAGCTTTTATTGGTGTGTCTACCACTTGTCTTCAGGGATAAAATGAGTGTCACGGCTGGTTCTGTGTTCTGCTTCTTACACGGGCAAGCCAGCACTGTCTGACACCTACCACAGGAGAGTGTCGCAAAACTAAATGGTGTCACATGCTGAGGGACACCAACACCACATTTGAAACTGCCAGTTCCGCCTCCCTGTACGTGTCCCTCCTGTTACCCATCTATAAACAAAGTGTCATCTTGCCCCCCACTGTGGAATTTTCTAGATTCTGCTGATCTTCCTATATAAGCAGAATAGTGTGCCAGTCCCAAGTAAGTAATTTTATTCCTGATATGATGGCAGAGAACTGTTGAAAGCTCAACAATTTTATTCAAAATGATGCAACTTGAATATTGAGAAGTTTTTATTCCATTTTGTATCAACACCTCCCCTCCTCTCCACCCCCCCCCCCCAACACACACACACACACACACACACACACACACACACACACACACACACACACACACACACACACACACACACACAAATGACAAACTGCAAGAAGGTACCTGATGAGTAAAAGCTATAAAAAGAACACTGTCATGTTATCTTTATGCTCTAAAAGCTTAAACTCTCTTCCAAAACACTTCCCAATATGTACTGCTCACAATCATTTCTATTTTATTTTATTTTTAGGTCAATTTGACCTAATACTGAGCCTCTATTTAAATATTTCTTGTGAATGTTTCCCAAATTAATCCATTTATTGAAGTGAGTCAATGTATCAACTGACCACATTCTGTATCATCTTGTGTAATGTCAACTATTTTTGCTTTTCCCCACAAGCAAACCAATTTGCTCTGTAAAGTTGTCGCAGTGGTGCCATTTTTATAAATTCTAATTTTTTTAACCAGGAGCTGAGGTAACTGAGTACGGATAACCTCTAAAGTTTATTCCTTAACGAAACAATTCATTTGCATTTTTGTTTCATTTACCATGTACCACACAGCATTCAGTGCCATAAATACGAGGTGTATTCAATATGTAATGCAACAAACATTTTTTTCTCCACAAATTTTGGTCGAGATATGCACAATTTGTTGTGGGAAATTGTGGAATATTGCCACTTCTGCCACCATAACTAATCAAGTTTGATAGATGGCAGTGCTGTATGTAGTCTTCAAAACGGTGTCTGTAATGGAGGAGTATTCCGAGCAGGGAACTGTCACTGCATTTCTTTTGGCAGGATGTCTACAGAGACCTGGCAGTGAACAAAAGCAGGGTGAGTCATTGGACAAGGCATTTGTCACCATCACAACAAGGTTACGCAAACCTATCTAGTCTCCCACGTGCCAGCAGCTGCACACAGCTAGGACTCCTACAATCTCGGAACTTGCGCTCTCAGTGGAGGTGGGTGACTGTTCACAATCAAAACACTTCACTGCTCAACTGGACATCTGTTGATAGTGATGTCACAGTCACCCACTAGATGGGGTACTCAAAGATGTTCGCCCACTGGATTCCACACCACCTTACAGAAGATCATAAAGAACAAGGAAGGACCATCTGTGCAGAACTGCTTGCGTGTTACCAGGCTGATTGTGACAATTTTTTGACAATCATCATCACAGGTGACAAAACGTGGGTTCGTCACTCTAAACTGGAAACGAAACGGCAATCCACCGAGTGGTCCCACGCCACCTCTTCTCTGAGGAAAAGATCAAAGCCACACACCCGGCCATTAAAGTCACGGCGACAATCTTCTGGGATTCTGAAGGGATGATTCTGTTTCGTGTCCTCCCTTGCGGTACAATAATGACATTTATTGCGCTACACTCAGTAAACTGAAGAAGCGACTTCAGCGTGTTCGTCGGCACAAAAATGCAAACAAAATTCTCCTTCTCCGTGACAATCCGAGACCTCAAAACAAGCCTATATCCAAGAGGAGCTGCTCACGAAACTTCATGGGACTATTGTTCCTTATACAGCCTACTGACAATCTCACACATTCCGACTTCCATCTGTTTGGCACAATGCGGCTTGCACTCCGCAGGAAGTATGTGGAAGATGGTGAAGTTATTGGTGCAGCAGGATGTTCACTCTGATGTCAACCAGCAGAGTGGTACATGCAGGCATACAGGCACTCCCAGTAAACTGGCATAAGCCCATCGCATTGCACAGAGATTATTTTGAGAAACATGGTTTTACAGAAAAACATGTTTTTTACAACCAAGAGGATGGGAAATAATATGGTTACCGTATTTACTCGAATCTAAGACGCACTCGAATCTAAGCCGCACCCGAAAAATGAGACTCGAAATCGAGGAAAAAGAGTTTCCCGAATCTAAGCCGCACCTGAAATTTGAGACTCGAAATTCAAGGCCGCACCTCCGAATTGAAACAAAGTTGGTCCATTTTTCAGGTGTGGCTTAGATTCGAGTGTGGCTTAGATTTGAGTAAATACGGTAATAATGGCTGCTTGAAACAGGTAAGGTTTTATTGTACATGGGAGTGGCAACTCGTTAAATAATGAAGGTGCAAATGAGAATGTGGATATGCAGATTGCCTTAAATGGGAGTGTCTAAATTATGGTTTCAAGTTTTCTTTCCAAGTTACATCAGAAAAACAATCTCTTCAGTGTTGACCAACCCTAGAATCACAGTGTCATTTATAGCATCACATCTCCAGTTTATTAGTACACAGTGTAACTGCATCTTTTACACGGCAATGCATGCTGATAGCAAACACATAATTCTTGCTTTTTTGATTAATTTTCATGGTACTTAATGTTTTCATCTGTTTTGGGTTGTACGTATTTTATGTACACGAAGATGCTTGCGTATTATGGAGCTACTGAGTGCACTTAGGCTCCCATACTGTGTAACACAATATTAACAAGTTGTCAGCTTTTTTTTTTCATGTTCCATGTTACCTCATTAATTATTTACAGTGTAGGCATATACTAACTGCTCAACAATTATTCAAGATTGTCATGTTTTGTATTCTACATGCCAAATTCTCACAGAACCAATAAATGTGTGTTCTGTTCGAGCTAATGATGGTGGCGGCTGAGTGTGCATGAAGTGTGCTTGCTTGTGTGAATGTGTGCATTTTCTTTGATGAAAAAGGCTTTCGTCGACAGCTGCATGTG
The DNA here is from genome assembly GCF_023864275.1 of Schistocerca cancellata. Classification (NCBI taxonomy): domain Eukaryota; kingdom Metazoa; phylum Arthropoda; class Insecta; order Orthoptera; family Acrididae; genus Schistocerca; species Schistocerca cancellata. Next base: position 121,416,977 of record NC_064637.1, on the reverse strand, counting down.
TAACAGTCTCTTCATTGGTCTTCATGTTGTGCCTGTCTGCAACTCAATGGATCATCTTTACATTGAGTAGCAATCTATCCTATCTGTTGTATAGTTCTTATTATAAACTGGAGTTTCTACTGTTTAGTTATCATATGTACGATGTCCCAGGAGGAATGGTCAATTGTCAACGATCTATAAGGAATGATCATTTGAAGCACAAGAGTCCAGTAAACAATTCTTTTATGTTTTGTAATAAATGTGCAGAGTATTTTTGTTTAAGTTTATTCCACAATGCTTAAAAGTTGTGGCAAAAATTGAACATGATTTTATCCAGATTTAAGCTGTGTGTGTGAAAAAAAAGGCACGAAAATATTACGTTGTAATTCTCACTATTGTGAACTATGTTGGGCACAATGAAGGCGCACATACATGAATGCTTGTAACAATCTATGGGCACAATTATATCATAACCATTACTATCAATATTTTTCAAATCACACACTAATAAAAGTTCATGAGGAAAACATTATCTGATACTTAAAGTAAATCACATAATCAGGAACTCACAAGTGATTCCAAAGACTCAGAAGAACTCCGAACAGCATGTGCAGCACACCAAGAATGATTGAAATTTTCATCTTGTAAGAGTTCATGAAGATGATTTTATTTTCAGCCAGCTGAAATGGAAGGAATGTATGTATGTATATTCAGATTTATTTCATACACAGAACAATGATTTTTCCTCTTACTATTAATAGACGGTAATCTAGCTATCCATACAGCAGAATCATTCTGCAATCAGCTTCAAACGCTGGTTCTCTAAATTGTCTCAATAGTGTTCTCCAGAAACAATGTCACCTTCCCTTCAGCGATTCCCATTTGAATTCCCAAAGCACATCTGTAATACTTGCATGTGTATTTGAACCTACCAGTAACAAACCTAGAAGCCAGAGTGTGAATTGCCTCGATGTCTTGCTTTAATCCTACCTGGTGGGGATTCTAAACACTATCACTACTAAAGAATGGGTCACAGATGAACAACATTTTCCTAAATTCTTCCAACAAACTAAAGTCGACCACTTGCCTTCCCTACTACAATCTTTACACGTTCGTCCCATTTCATGACACTTGGCAGTTTTCCCCTAGACATTTAAATGACCCGACTGTGTCAAGCAGGACACTAATAGTGCTGTATTCAAACTTTAAGGATTTGTTATTGCTAATCATCTGCATTAACTCATTTTTCCACAACTAGAGCTAGCTGACATTCATCACACTAACCAAAAATTCTGTCCAAGTCATCTCATATCCTCCTACATTCACCTAATGGCAACACCTTCCTGTAAACCATAGCATCATCATCAGTAAACAGGCACAGATTGCTGCTGACCCTATCCCTTTATGTGTGTAGAGAAAAATAGTGGTCCTGTCACACTTACCTCAGCAAGTATGTTAACAACATAATGGGTTCTTGACAAACTGTGCCAGACAGACTCAGCCTGGTTTTCCCACTTCCCGAGTGATCACCTTAAATGCTTCAGCTATCTGAGCACACTTTACATCCAATAATTTCTGAAAATGTCTTCAAAATAAGCAGTTTACTTCTTAGTTAGGAAGACTCTTGTTCAAGTTTTTAAAGCAAGAAATAAATTTTGGACATCTGAAAAATGTAAAAACAACAATCTTTTTGACATGAGCATCAGATATTTCTATGGACTGACACTTTTGTGTGCTCTAATGAATGTGTCATGTCTCCCATAGTAATGTTTTGAGAAACACTAAAAATGATTGCAGAAGTTGGTTGGTTTATTGGGATTTATGGGAGCAAACAGGAAGGTCATCAGTCCCTTGTTTTGAAGATGGTCCATTCGGACAGATTTACATCTCAGAAGAGTCATAACGGTAAAAAGTAAAAGGCTAAAAAACATTAAAGTGCAGTCGTGTCGTCAATGGTGAAAAGAAAAGGAGGGAAGTCAGCAAGTGGGCAACCACAAGGCTATGCTAGAGGCAGGAAATATCCCACTTCTGATGCAGTACAGGAAGACCATCTGCTATTCGAAAGCGTTCAACCGCTAGAATGTAAAAGTGCATACTGTTAAAAGGAGGCTAACCAAATCTAAAAAGCGATAAAAATAGAGTAAAAGGGAGAGAAAAGAGAATCTTGGCCAGGGAGGGGAGTCAGGAAACTCCAACACAGCTTACAGTGGGAGACACCCTAACCCTCACCACCCTGCCCTACTCCAGATGGAGGTTAAAAACCTTAGAACTGAAAGTCTGCCAATATTAAAGGTAAAGTGCGGGCAAGTCTGCACTTGGTACACACAGCCAAAAGAAGGGGGCATTCCACCAAAATGTGGGCTACTGACTGGAGGGCTCCACAACCACGAAGTGGGGATGGCTCATTACGCAAAAGAAAATCATGGGTCAGCCTGGTATGGATGATGTAGGGACGACACAGGGTGGTCAAGTCCTTTCGGGAGAGATGGAAGGAAGAACGCCACAGGACAGGTGTCACCTTAATCGCACGGAGTTTATTAGACAGGGAGGTAGCCTCCCAAGAGCTGGCTCATGATTGTGCGAAGTGGGGTTTGATATGAAGCTGTAAATCCACCGCAGGAGGGGTTACAGAGAAGGGGGGCGGGGGGGGGGGGGGCGGGGGGGGGGGGAGGTAAGTGACTGCTCCCCCAGCCAAACGATCAGCAAGCTCATTACCTGAGATACCCACATGACCAAGGACCCGAAGGAAGTCAACAGAACAAGCAGCATGGTGAAGATCAGCGAGACAGTCACGGATGGCCAAGAAAACGCGACGGTGGGAAAAACATCGATCAATAGCCTGAAGGCCACTCATTGAGTACATACATAACAAAACACGATTAAGTTGGGACCATTTAATAAAGGTAAGGGCCTGGGAAATTGCAATCAAATCTGCAGTAAACACCCCACATGCAGTTGGCAGGAAATTATTTTCCATGCCAACAGAGGACATGAAGGCATACCCGCACACCATCAGCAGATTTGGAGCCATCAGTATAAAAAACAACAGCCATCCCAAAACTCTCATAAAATCGGCAGAAAAAACAATGGAACACCGGAACACCATCAGGGACAGAATCTTTCGGAACTCGGCAGAGATCCATCCGAATCTGAGGCTGAGGAACTAACCAAGGGGCGGGGGAGACAGGACAAAGAAGGAAACTGAAAATCACGACGAAGAGATGCAAGGCAGAGCTCAATCGTTAAACCCGCCCAGGGCGGGAATCAGTTGGGCGACGTCCTTGGTCTGGGAACAAGATAGAATAGGAAGGATGAGTGGGAGAGGAATGGACAGCAATTGCATAAGAAATCAGAAGCTGGGAACAGAAAGGGGGAGGGAAGGGGGGCGGGGGGGGGGAAATCCCAGCTTCAACCAGGAGACTATCAAGAGGTCTAGTAGGGAAGGATAGCACGATGGTGGACCGGATCCAGGAGGTGCAGTGTGGAAAGAGCAGCCGAACCATAAACGTGACAACCAAAGTCCAAGCGAGAGAGCAGTAAAGCTGATAAAGGTGGAGAAGAGTGGAACGATCTGCACCCCAAGAAGTGTGGGCAAGGAAGCGAAAGTCATTAAGTTTACGGAAACATCCTATTCTCAGAAGTCTGATATGAGGCAGCCAAGTGAGCTTGTTGTCAAAAAGAAGACCCCAGGAAACGAAACAGTGGGACCACAGGTAATCGTCGTGCATTGAGGTGGAGCTCCTTGTCGTATAGAATATATCAGACGTGTTTTCCTGTGGAGGAATCGGTTGACCTATGACCTTGCGATCAAATGTTTTCGGTTCCCATTGGAGATGCACATCCTTTCGGCTACTAATCGCACGGTTTTGCGGTGCGGTCGCAAAACACAGACACTAAATTTATTACAGTGAACAGAGATGTCAATGAATGAACGGACAGATCATAACTTTGCAAAAATAAACTTTTCAACTGAGGGAATACTTGAACCAAGGACCTCTCATTCCGCAGCTGCTCATGCTAACCACGAGACCATGGCGCTCCTGAGCTCACACTCTCCTTTATGTTGCCTATCTTGCACATGGACTATTCAGTTTGTATATTTTGCTTATTTTTTCATAGTTCCACACAACTACTTCCTGTTTTCTCGATTGATCTGTGTTTAGTTTTTCAAGGCCTATCCACTATGCCAACTTATAACTAAATCTGAGGGGGGTGCAATGGGGAGGTTCCCTTGTTAGTATTTCTCTTTCATATGATACACAGCAAAATAGTCTCCAAGACTTAACGGAACTCCACAGGACTTTCACATTAAGTTGTTTTAACATACATAGCAGTTTCTTCATTTTCATTTATTTGTTACAGAAATAAGTATTAGTTGGTGTTGCCTCATGTGACCAGAAAGTCTGTCAACTGGATGATGATGATGAGACGTATGCGATGTAGAGGCAACCTCCAATTTTTACTCAGCAACAGGTACATAGTCTTATCCACGAATCAGATACTTTCAATAAAAAATCTGTGAAATCTGTATTGAAATATTGACTTGTACGTAATGCATTACATGTTGCGCAATTAAAGAGGATCATGCAAACCTTTTTTTGATCATTTTATAGTTTTTCTGTATATAGGGTAATAACTCAAATATTGGTCTGCCTGGTCCACTCTTTTCTTGTATTTGTTGTATTCTAATACACTTTCAGGTTTTGTGTGTGTGTGTGTGTGTGTGTGTGTGTGTGTGTGTGTGTGTAATTGGTTCTTCTGCATTTTCTTGGAGTGTCAGTGAAAGTGGCATTATGTATTGTAGAGATCATTCGTATTGTTTAGTTCTCGAAGCTCTCCATACCTGTGCGAGTACTTCACCTTCCCGTCATTGACAAGCTTCAAACTGACTTTTTCGCGCTTTAATTTTTCCAGAAATCATCTATTTTGCCGTATCGTTCCACAAACTCTAATTTTCTTTTCAGGTAACTTCTCTGCAAGTTCTACACTGTTATAATAAGTATCCATGTAGAAGTGATGCCACTTTCCATAAGAAGGTGTCAATAGTTCCATCACTGTTTTTGCTAAAGGCTGTCCAGGGCCGGAATATATCTTGAATCAGGTATCATTCCTTCATCAACTGAGATTTTTGACTTAATTTAAAAGTTTCTTTAAACTTTTTGGAAAAATAATCAATTACGAATTGCACATTGAAAAGCCGGGCGGCATTATGCAGTTAGTAGTAGTAGTAGTAGTAGTAGTAGTTGTCGGAAAAATATAAAATTGATAATATTTGTCTGAATCGATTGTGGGATATCATTTTGAGAAATATTGGATTCGTTGACCAATAATCATCAATCCTTGCTTTATTTACAATTCCCATAAGGATAGCAAGCCCAAACCATTTTCAAAGTTCAGGTCCCATGATGTCAACAAATTTGGCATATTTTTTTATCCACTTTCCTTCTATTGCAATTTTGACTGTAGTACTCATTGGTTTCGTTGCTAATATATTCAAATAGATCATTCCCAATATATAATTCTACGATATCCTCGACGCTCTGTGTATCTTTGGGAAATATGTTTGGACCCGTAGATCCTTCAAATTTATTATTGGTCCTCGGTAAATCCAAGTCTGACAACTGTCTTCTTCGACTGATTCATCTGAATCAGTTGGCAACCTTAGCGTTCGCTGAATTCTTCTCGCATGTATTTCACTATCTTCCAATGATTCTTCATCACTTTAATTTTTTTGATATCCAGTGTCTTCTTCCCATTCGGCCAAGTCGTCCAGAACGTCAGACAAGACATCCGCGCATTCATCATAAATAATCGTATTGTCTCTCATCTGCCATGATTAAAGGGCACAAGTACTTATAAAAACAAAAAACTTGTTGACGTGTGTAACTTACTGTTAAACAAAACACCAACAGAATGCAAAAGATACCGAAGTGCTGTAACCGGCCACTGTGCAATACTATGCTCATGACACCACTGTGTCACCGGCTGAAGACCACTATTTCGTGCACAGCACCACTGTGGTGTCACCGAATGGCAGAGTGTTAATAGTAAATCACTGAATGTACAAGGTATGATTCTATATCCTTGCACAGTTTTGTTTTAATATCTTTGATAACTCCTGGGAAAAGGGATGTAATGCGTTAAATTTAATATCATCAGGCTAGGGTTTTGATACCTCCCTAATTAGGGAACCTATTCTGTATGCTTGTGTCTTTGTTTACAGTCTGGAGTGGTGCACCATGTCAAATGCTTTTCAGAAATCTAGGAAGCTAAGGAAAGTGTCAATGTCAGACCCGGAAACTTACTTGTTTTCTGCTCTTTCAGCTACTTCTCTATGCCAGAAATGCCTAATATTATGTCCTCCATATTGGAGTCTGTGAACTAGCACAGCCTACGACCATTCACAACCACAGCTCATTCTACTACTCACTTTTTATGGATACTTTGCTTAATCGTGGTTCCATATCCAAATTAAATATTTCAGTCACAATACACTGAGCTCTAGGGCATTCAACTGCACTGAAACTAGTTTGTTAATTGGATGCTATAGACAGAATTTCTGAAAATAATACCTTAGGTCGAAGAGATGCTGTTAACCTTAAATAACGTGGGATACATTTTCAAAGGTTATTATTTACTAACATGTATTATAAGACTGTATTTTTTGTATAATGCCTCTGTATTTACAGTAACTATTAAGATATGTAACTCCTTACATAACACCATATTCTACAAGTTTTCAACTTCTTTTATATTTTTTCCCCAAAGGGTATAATCACAATGGTGGTGTCAATTGCAGAGCACAATCTCTTTGTGAGTGATGGAATATCTGAACGTCTAATTTTTACATTGATTTTGCTTCCCCTGAAACCAGATAATTTGTACAGCTTGCACGTAGTCATCAAAGCAAACCAAAAACTCCTAGCAAATTGTGTACATCAAACTTCAGTAATCTAGCATAAGTAAACAGTCAAGGAAAACTGTGTCCATTCTGGAAAAAGTGATTCTGTTACCAAGAAGCAGTAACCAGGTGATGCTGTACACTGTTTCTCTTAAAGTACAAAAGGTGGGGATTACATTTTATTTGTCATGTTCGATTACCATTAGTGGGGAAATTTAAGAAACATTTTTAAAAGGACTATTTTCCTAATGGCACCGCTGCTCTGAACACCAATTTAAGTTAAGAGAACTTTTTCAGACTTTAAGCAGTTTTCAATAGACTAAAGAATGACATTTACTCCCAGAAAACTTAAACAGAAATTAATTATGAAAACTTCCTGGCAGATTAAAACTGTGTGCCAGACCGAGACTAACTCTGGACCTTTGCCTTTCGCGGGCAGAAAGTAAGGCTGTGGGGATGGGGCATGAGTCGTGCTTGGGTAGCTCAGTTGGTAGAGCACTTGCCCGCACGAAAGGCAAAGGTCCCGAGTTCGAGTCTCGGTCCAGCACACAGTTTTAATCTGCCAGGAAGTTTCATATCAGCGCACACTCCGCAGCAGAGTGAAAATCTTGTTCCAGAAATTAATTATGTGAATGATGTTCACTACCAAAATAAAGTTATTGTTTTTGATGTCAGAAAATGTTAATGCGTAGTTTCAGTCTGTACAGAGCTGCCACTGTTGTATTTTGTATTTTTAATGCATTTTCCACATCACAGCACATATTTGCAGAATTTCTGTGCATATTTCTAGCATATTTACTCATTAAATACATTCATACTTTGGTTATTTTAGAACATATTAATGCAATTTTTGATAACCAGAGCTTGATCATATGCTCGGATCAGACAAGGAAGAAAAATAAAACTACAGGCTTAGTCTAGTTATTGCCCTTTATTTTCTGCAAGTGAGTTTTGGAAACATAGCATATGTGAATCTGAACAACCATCTGGGGAATTGGAATTGCTCCTCCCAAATATATGTCTGTATCTTTGCCCTTGTGCTACAACAGTTGGATTAAGTTTTCTAACATTCTTTTTCCAGTGATCCTATTTTCGACAAAAACCTTCATTTGTAGCTTTTCAGGTTCCATGACTCAATTAGTGAAAATAGCAACAGATTATAGCACTTTCATCACTAACAAGCCCGTGATTGACACTAAGTTAGACCTGATTAAATCAGACTAAATGGACTGTACATCAACGAATGTCAACTTGTCTTACTTTTAGTACCTACAAGAAGAAACAGGAAATACATGAATACACCACAGTACGTACCTGCCAAACTGGATCCATTCCAAATGGGTACGGGTATTGAAGAAACTCTTTTGCAGGATCTAGCTGTAGCTCTTTACTGTGCCTTAATGTTGATTCATTGTATTCTACTTTCCAATATGAGCCAAATATATTCAATGACTTTGAGAATACGTCATTATAGATAAGACCCGTATACATTGAAAACAGGCCCATAAGCAACACTACATATCGACCACCAAAGAAAATATTCCATATCTGAAAAATTAAGAAACACAAAATAAACTGCACTATCAATGCAAGCAGCCAGTGATAAACTCACTTTTGTGCTTTAGAGATGTGGCGGACAGAGGAGAGGTCATCAGAAGGCAACAAAAGGGAAATTACATGAATTGTAACAAAGCTGATGTGGAACACGGAGACAAATGGCAACGAATCCAGCTAAGTATTTCTGTTGATCGCTTTCTTTCAAACTTTATGTGGGAGATAGGTGGGAAGATGGAGGGACAGGGTGGATCAAAAAGAATCATACGATTTGGCAGGTCTGTATTTCTGGAACTAAAATATATACAATGAATTTTGTTTTTTGATGAACGGGACTCAAGTGTTTTGTTCCCCCCTCCCTCCATACCAGTTCATAGGTGTTCAATATGGCCCCCTTGAGATGCACAGCATGTGTCAATGCAGTATTCAAATCGTTCCCACACTGCAGCGAGCATATCTTTTGAATTACAGCATCCACAGCTGCTGTTATGCACATAAGCAATGTCTTTTATAAACCCCCACGAGAAAGAACCACATGCAGTCAGGTCTGATGACCTTGGAGGCCCATAATGTAAGGCTGAATCATTTGGTCCAGTGCGATCAATCCATTGTTTGGTAATTCTTTGGATTAAAAATTCCCACACTTCCATATGACAGTGTGACGATGCCCCATCCTGTTGGCAAATGACGTCATTCAAATACTCTCCAACTGTGGGAAAAAGTTCTCCAGCATATCGAGGTATGTGTTTCCTGTAACAGTGTTCGCAGCAAAGACAAATGGCCCATACACCCTTTCCCATGAAACTGCACAAAACACACTAGATTTTGGAGTCCCTCTCATGTTGTACAATTTCATGTGGTTGTTCTGTACCCCATATTCTTACATTACATTACACACATTTCCATTTAAATGGAATGTTGCCTCGTCACCAACCACTAAGCATGGCAGAAAACTGTCTTCCTCCATCTTGCCAAGAACAAAAGCACAGAACTCCACACATTGTTTGTCACCTTGACAAAGAGCTTGCAGTAGCTGAATTTTGTATAGTTTCATGTGGAAATGTCGATGCAACACGCGCCAGATGGACATTGGGACAATGATGAGCTGTCGAGCTTCACGATGAACGGATTTCTGCGGACTCCTTGTGAAACTATTGCAGATGCATTTCACATCTGCCACTCAGGGACAGCCCAGCGATTTGCCTTTACTCAAACAACCTGTTTCTCAGAATTGTTCATGCAATCGTCTAATGCTTTGTGCTGTAGGATGATCCACACCATACCTAGTATGGAAGTCATGCTGAACAGTTATTACAGACCCACAGTGTGCAAAACATACTGCAACACAACTCTTTCTGTTATTGTTGGATGTGAGGTCCGCCAGTTATGCAAAACACCGTTTTTTCTCAGTACCCAAACATGTTTCGGCACCACTGTGCCATCATCAGTGGGTTTTTGGTTTTATTTATTCTGCAATGTGAACATTTTTGTTAAATGATTATAAAATGATGTGCAACTTTAGTTCAAACAACAGATCATTTCTTTTTGTGAATAGCTTTACATCTGGCGTGCATGAATTTTCTGGATCAATTGTGTGTTAATTACTACAGGTAGCTTTGTCACCTGCAACAAAACTATGTTGACGAAGTTTTTGCTGGGAGTTAACCTATCTTCTAGAATGTAATTTAATTTGTCGCAATGTTTTTGCACCTATATTCGTTTTTACTCACGTTTTCGTGCGGAAACATGTCTTCGCGCCTATATTCATGTTTACTTACGTTTTCGTGTGGCAAACACTTCCTTTCTCCACATCATGCTGAGGTGTTGTGATGCACACGTAACTAGAACAAGTGTTTTCCACAAATAACTTAGTAAAACACTTTTCACCTCACCAAAACACAGTGTGATTGTGGTTTGCTGTGTGTCTCAGTCCAGTTAGTGTTCATTTGTTTACCAGAGAGTTCGGCGCCAAATTTGAATTTTGTTTGCATTTTATCTCTCTCTCTCTCTCTCTCTCTCTCTCTCTCTCTCTCTCTCTCTCTCTCTCTCTCTGTGTGTGTGTGTGTGTGTGTGTGTGTGTGTGTGTGTGTGTGTGTGTACTATCTATTTGTGCAGTTTTTACTTGTAAAGTTCCTTTAATGTGTTAAATACTGTGCCCTTGCAGAGCGTAGTGTATTTGTTTAAAACCTGTTTTCCTTCTGCTATTGCCTTCTGTATATGGAAGTTTTCCTCAATGGTCAGTTTGCTGTATAGGCTGTGGCTGGGTTTTAGTATTCTTAAGTGTGTTTCTACTGTAGTTGAGTGGTGACTGTAGGCTATTAGGTGGTCAGCAAATGTGCAATAGGAGCTGTTGCTTTTTAAAGGTCTGAGGTGTTCTGAGTATCTAGTTTTGAAGTTTCTGCATGTTTGTCCTATATACACTGACTGGCAAGTGTTGCATGCGAGTTCATATATTCCTGATCTGTTAAATTTATCCATGGCTGTTTCTTGTGTTCTGATCTTTTTCTGTGTTGTGTTCTCCATCCTGTACCCTATTTGGAGTCCCTGTTTCTTTAATATGTTGCCTATTCTGTGAACAGTCTTGTCACTGTAGGTGAGTATGTACCCTTTCGTTTTGGTGTGTGTGTGTGTTGTTGCATCTTGTGTGTGTTCATTGTTTGTGTTTTGTGTTGTTCTGTGCTGTGCTGAGCGTGTTTTCATTTTTGTACTGTCTGCATATTTTTTTATTTAACTTTTCTACCATATGGGTAGTATAAGCATTTTCTACTGCTATTTGTTTTATTGTGTTTAGTTCTTGTTTGTAGTTCTGTTTGTTCATGGGTGTTCTGTTTAATCTGTGGAGCATGAATCTGAAGTCGTCTCAAAGGGTGGTTTGATAGGTTATGAATGGTGGTGCTTGTGGTTGTCGGTTTCCTGAATATTGTGAAGTTATGTGTGTTGTTTGTTTTATGTATGGTGAGATCTAGAAAGTGTAGTGTGTTAGTTTCTGTTTATAATGTGAAGTTAATTTTTGGGTTTAAGTGTTTTATTTCATTGTGTAGCTGTTCTATGTGTGTATTTGTTTCATCAATCAGGCATAGTATGTCATCAACATAATGGTACCAGCATATAACTTTGTAGTTTCTTGGTTTTATTTTGTGTCTGAAGATCATATTCTCCAGGTTGTTTATGAATATGTAAGCTAGGAGGCCACTGATTAGTGATGCTATTGGCAGTCCATTTTGAGAATAAAATTCTTTGTTGAATACAAAATAATTTTGTGATGTTATGGTCTTGAGTGTGGTTGTTATTTCATTGATGTGTGTGTCTGGTGTGTTTCCTTGTTGTTTTGATATGTGTGTGATGATGATTGTTTCATTTATTGTAATGCAAGTGTACATCGAATGTTGAATGATATGAGGGTTGTTGTGCCCGGTATGTGTATATTCTTGATTCTGTCAATTAACTCCTTTGAGTTTTCCAGACTTCTGTTGTTATCAAACATGTACAGTTTTTTCAGTAGCGCGCGCGTGTGTGTGTGTGTGTGTGTGTGTGTGTGTGTGTGTGTGTGTGTGTGTGGAAGGGGGGGGGGGGCGCTAGGTGGTAGGATGGAGCTTTTAGGGGTCTTAATGGGATGTTATCCTTGTGAATCTTTGGTAGGGAATTTAGGGCGGGTGCTTTTGGATTTTTCTATGTCATCCTCTTTACCTGGCTTTCTGAAAATGTATTATGTTTTTTAGTGTGTTATATGTTTTTCTGCTATCTTGCTGTTGGGTCACTGATCAGTTTTGTGATGTTCTTGTCTTTGAGAAAATCTAGTGTTTTCTCTGTGTATTCTTTTTCATCCATAATTATAGTAATATTCCCTTTGTCTGCTCTTGTTACTATGGCATTGTTCTGTTTTAATTTTCGTTTTAGTTTGCTGGCTGTGATTTCCTCTGACATTTTATGATTAGAAATAATTGTGGATTTGTGTGTTCTGGTTATCCGTGTTATTCCTGTAGCTACTAATTCTCTTGTCAAGTTTGCATTAAAATTTGGTGTGCTCAGTCTTTCTTGTTCCTGTATAATGAGTTCTGATTCTATTACGAGGTTTTCTATTATTTTGTATGATATGTTTGTGTTAATGCTGCGATTTGGCCCTTTTTCTAGTAAGCTCTTTTCTTGTTTGGTAAGATTTATGTCAGTTCGGTTAACGATTCTGTCATGGAACTTTTATTGTTGGTTGAAATTGTTTTTAGTGGGTGTTTTTGAGCTGTTGATTATTCTGTTGAGTTTTCTGTTTTGTTTCTCTCATTTTTCTTTTATTACTTTCTGAGTATATGCCTTTTCTCTCTCTTGTTATTTCCTCAAAGTGAGCTGGTATTGTAAATTTGTTGGCCAAATCTAAATGTGTTTGGTAAGGTTCAGTGTTGAGCAACTCTTTTTAGCATATAATTCCCTAATTTCCTGCTTTAGCCACAAAATCTCCACTTTACTTTTCGCTTTTTCTTTCACAAGCACCACCATTCACAACCTATCAAACCACCCATAGACACATAAGCATGCAAACTTCAGAGTCATGCTACACAGATTAAATAGAACACCCATGAACAAACAGAACTACACACAAGAACTAAACACAATAATACAAATAGAGGTAGAAAATAGTTACACTACCAATATGCTAGACAAGTTAAATAAAATATGCAAACAGTACAAAAATGAACATACCGCACGCACACACGCACACACAAAGATAAAATGCAAACAAAATTAAAATTTGGCACCAAACTGTCTGGTGAACAAATGAACACTGACTGGGCTAGGACACACAACAAACCACAATCACACTGTGTTTTGGCGAGGTGAAGTGTTTTACGATGTTTTTTGTGGAAAATACTTGTTATAGTTACATGTGCATCACAACACCTGAGCATGATGCGGAGAATGAAAGTGCATGCCACACGAAAACTTAAGTAAAAACGAATATAGGTACAAAAACATCGCGACAAACTAAATTACATTCTAGAAGATAGGTTAACTCCCAGCAAAAACTTCATCAACATCGTTTGGTTGCAGGTGACAAGCTACCTGGAGTAATTAACACACAAGTGATACAAATAATTCATGCACACCAAAGGTATTTCCAAAAAGAAACTATCTGTTGTTTGAACTAAAGTTGCACGATTTTATAATCATTTAACAAAAATGTTCACATTGCAGAACAAATAAAAACGAAACCCACTGATGATGGCACAGTGGTGCCAAAACATGTTTGGGCACTGAGAAAAAAACGGTGTTTTGCATAACTGGCAAACCTCACATCCAAAATTTTAACTGCACACGCGGCTAATACAGGGAGCTGCAAATCAAATTTATGAACTTTCTGTTATCTACACACGACACCATTTTTACTAGAACTGAAGTGGGCGCACAGTACTGCTACCTACTGGGAACCAAGTAAAACTCAAGAGTTTGCTCTATCCAACAGTATGTTGTTCACACACACCTCAAACAACATAATAGTTACGTTTTTTTTTTAATTGGATGATTCTTTTTGATACACCCTGTCTTTTCATGACACATCCAACAACAGCTAAATGGATGCTGTAAGATTGATTCATACACTATTAAACATTGTGAAACTGTATGGCAATTTATCTTCACCAACTGTTCTTTACAAAATATTGTAGCTGAAGCAGCAGCCATTGACAATATCACCACAGCAGCTGAGAATGCTGTGCGAAGCACTCCACTGTAACATATAAAATAAGATTCCTTTGCCAAAATTTTTGAATCATATTCTCTGCCTCAAACAAACCTGCAGCTGACAAGTTCTATGTCAGCAAACTATTAGATAACTAGTACCAGCATGACTGTCATTCTGAATCCTCTGAACAGAAGTGAGCAGTGTGGATGGCAGTGACAAGCTTCACTCAAAATCTTTTCTCCACAAGGTATCTTAGGGAATGGGGTGGAGGATACCTCATCTACTACCCCTAATTCCCACTTTTCTGTTCCATTCATAAATAGTGCACAGGAAGAACAACAGTTGGTATGCCTCCAAGAGACTCCAGTCCCCTGTATTTTATCTTCATGATCTTTTGCAAAATACATGAAGGAAGCAATATACTGGTTGACTCACCCAGGAACATTCACTGCTGAAATTTCATGAATAAACTACAAAGTGATGTACAATGCCCCCTTTTAGTGTCTGCCACTGAAATTGAAGGAGCATCTGATTGACACTCTAAATCATGAACATTGGTCAGAATCCTATATCATATGTTCTGTAAAGGATAGATTGTTAATCACCACAGAGATGAGACTGAATTGCAGCGAGGAACAACAAAATGAATGTTACACATTGAGATTTTGGCCAGAGGTTTCTGTATAAAGGGAAACAAACACATTCACACGAGCAAGCACACCTTACACACACGTGACTGCTATCTCCAGTCACTGTGGCCACAATGCAACTGTGTCGAGTCGAACTGTTCAGCGCCACATTATGTTCAGTGCCACATTGTGCCTCAGGGTGAAGCACTTTGGTCCTGGCCACAGTTTGGTTGCTGCTATTCATCCTGGTGGACAGCTGGTTGGATGTCATACCAATATAAAAAGCCGTGCAATGATTGCAGAAGAGCAGGTGTATGACATGGCATACCCAGGTGGCCCAGCCTCTGATGGTATAAAATAACTGTGACAGAACTGCAATAGGAAATGCTGGGTGGGTGAACTGCGCAGGTCTTTCAGGTCAGGAGAAGGAGATGCAATTCCTGTGGCGAGGTGTGGGGCTGGGAGTGGTGTAAGGATGGACTATGATGATGTGGAGATTGGATGGACGGCAGAACACCATTTAGGAATGGGAAGCCCTGAAAAAAGATGTGGTTCAGTTGTTCCAGTCTGGGGTGATATTGGGCGACAATGGAAGCACTCCCTTACAGCTTGTTCTCAGGAGATGGAGGATTTTTTTGTGTGAAAGCAGTGGCAGGTACTGAAATACCAGGTGAAGTGAGTGGGAGAAAAGGTATTGGCATTGTGAAGGGATGAGGATAGGGTGTCTTGGCCTCAAGTCCTGAGCATGAAAATACCACCACCAATGAACCTGAACCAAACCAGAGCTTTCAGGTTTTGGGAGGCTAGAAACGTTTCCTCTGGGTGGCCCATGAAAAGGTTGGCTCTCAAAGGTGCCTTGCAGGTGCCCATGGCTGTGCCATAGATTCATTTGTACATCCTCCCTTCAAAGAAGAAGCTGTGTATTAGAATATAGTTAGTTAGGTGTATTTGGATTGAGGTAGTAGTTTTGTGTGTGAAGGACATTCAAGAACGTGTTCAACAGCGGTAAGAGCATGGGGATGATGTATGTTGGTATATAGGGAGGTGGCATAAACAGTGACGAGTAGGGGTCCAGGAGGTAAAGTGGTGAGGATGGTGGAGAGTCTGTGAAGGAAGTGGTTATCTTTTTCTTTGAAGGCCAGATTATGGGCAATTCATTGGAGGTGTTGGTCAAAGAGGGTCTAAATCCTTTCAGTGGGAGCACAATAACCTGCTACAATGGGGCATCTGTGTTTGTTGGGTTTGCAGATTTTCGGGAGCAAGTAGAAGGTGGGCGTGCTGTGTGTCATGGGGGTGAGGTGGGAAATGGGTTCAGGGGAAAGGTTCTGGAAAAGTGCTAAGGCTTTAAGCAGGGATTGGAGTTACAGTGGATTTCTGGGATGGGACCACTCTGGCAGAGTTTATAGGTGGAGGAGCGAGATAACTGCTGGAGACCTCCCACCAGGTAGTCACTGCAAGTCATAACAACAGCGGTGGAAACTGTCTGCAAGGACGACGATTACATCAGGATCTGTTTTGAGGCTGTATATGCCTGTCCTTTCTCCCGCTGAAAGGCTAATGTTATGAAGGGGCCTGGGGAAAGACCGCGATGCCAAGTTGGAGGTAAGTTATTTATGGAAGATGGCTGGTGGTGGTACGAACTGGGAGAGTCAGGATTCAATGTTGGGATTAGGTTCACTGGTTGGAGGTAGATGTGGCGAAGAGGTGGTACCATTGCAGGGAGTTTAACAACAGTGTTCTGGGATTGTTCTGACACTGAAAACATTTATTTGCCACCAATCTCTCTAACCAAGGCCAACCTAATGACAACATTGAACCCTGCCTCTCCCAGTTCATATCAAAAACCAACTGTGATCCTCACCCCCACCTCCCACCCCACCCAAACCAAACCCCCTCCCTCAGAACCACCCCGAGTCACCTTCCAGTAATTCCTTAATTTCAACTTGGCCTCACCATCCTTCCCCATGCTCCTTCCTAACACCACCAACCTTTCAGCAAAAGAAAGGACAGGCATACACAATGTTAAAACAAATCCTGGGCGAATAATCATACCTGCAGATAAAGGTACCGCCACTGTAATTATGAGTTGCAGTATATCTGGCGGAATACCTCTGACAACTGTAGCTCCTTCACCTAAAAATTCTGCCCGAGTGATCCCATCCCAGAAGTCCACTGTAGCTCCAATCCCTGCTTAAAACCTTAGACTCTTCCCAGGACCTCACCCCTGAATCAATCTCTCTCCTCACCCCTCTGACACCCCATACCCACCTTCTACATGCTACCCAAAATCCACAAATCCAAACAAACACAGATGACCCATTGTAGCAGGTTATTGTGCTCCCACTGAAACTATTTCTGCCCTCACTGACTGACACATCCAACCCACTGCCCGAAATCTAGCCTCCCATGTCAAAGATACCAACCACTTCCTTCACCAACTCTCCACCACCCCCATACCTTTACCTCCTGGATTCCTTCTCATCATTGTTGATGCCATTACCCTATACACCAACATCCCTCATGCCCTTGGTCTTGCCAATATTGAACACAGCCCCTCTCTATGTTCTTCAGACACCAAACACACTACATCATTCCTCATACACCTTACTAGCTTTATCCCAAACACACCTGCTACTACTTTGAAAGGAAGGCGTACAAACAAATACAAGGCACAGCCATTGTCATCAGCATAGCACCCTCCTATGTCAACCTGTTAATGGGCCATCTACAGGAAATGTTCTTAGTCTCTCAGAACCCAAAAGCCCTGGTTTGGATCAGGTTCATTGATGATACCTTCACAATCTGGACTCAGCACCAACGCACCATATCCCCATTCCTTCGCAATGTCAACTTCATCTCCCCATCTTCTTCATGTGGTCGTCCTAAACCCAGAAAGCCACTTGCCCGTATGTTTATCACTTCCTCTGATGGCTCCAACCACACTTTTGTCCACGTTAAACATACCAGCCTTCAACAGTACCTGTATTTTAACATCTGCCACATCTTACAAACATAAAATCTCTCCCATACAGCCTGATCACCCAGGGATGTCTCATCTGCAGTACCAAGAATTCCCTTGCCCAGTAAATTGACAGACTAACAAAAGCCTTCACAGAACAGCACTATTCCTCGTCCTAGACTGCAAACAAATTTCCTGTGCCACATCACCACAATCCTCCCACCAATCCGAAGAACCAGCTACGAAGGAGTGCCCCCTCGTCATCCAGCACCACCCCTAACTAACAACTGAACCACATCCTTTGTCACAGCTTTTATCATCTATCATCATTCACAGCCCTCCTAAAGAGGTGTTCCATTGCCCACCCAACTTCCACAACATCCTAGTCTATGCCCGTGCCAATCCCAACCCCTTGCCACAAGGATCATACCCCATGGAAGATCAAGGTGCAAGACCTGCCCAACAGAGGCTGCCGCATGTGAAAGCAGTCCTGTCGTGTACCAGCTCTGCTACAATCATTACACAACATTTTTTATTGGTATGACAACCTACTATCCCCACTCCCTCCACCCAATAGTTTCTATGCACTGTCCTATCAGCTCCTCACAATTTACATTCCCTCACCCTCATTGTGCACCACCATAGGTCACCGTACCCACCGCTTTTTTCCCTTCTCTGCTCTTCTCCTTTCCTACTGGCCATCCCTCCCCTCTGACCACCACGGCCTCCCAATGCTGCACCTGGCAGCTTTGTTCTGCCATCATATTGTCCTTACATTCTCCAATAGGTAGCACTGACTTCTCTCCCCCACCTATACCCTGCTATCTGCCCCCCCCCCCCCTTCCTCCCATCAATCCGGACTGTTGCTTCAAATCGATGCAAAACAGTTTCATTCTGGCCATAGCAGCTGGAGAAAGCAGTCATGTGCACATTAAGTGTGCTTTTTGTGTGAATGTGTATGTTCCCTTCTTTTCTGAAAGCTCGGTGTGTTACAATCTTTTCGCTGTGCATGTCCAACTCAATGTGTCAATTTTACACTAACACCCAAACCTCCAGATGTCAGACAGTCAGATCGGCACCAAACATTGTGTGTCAATAGAGTATCAACCAAAACACTGATTTAGTTCATGCTGTCATCCAGTAGAAGATCCTTAAATGGTAATTAAAAGTAACACCAGAACTACGGATTTTAAAGAAAGCGCGTCTGTGGAATGCGAATGTCAAGGTCATTGGAAGGCAAGTAGGTAGAGTGTCAGATTGTTGTACAAAAGTCTCAAGTTTGAAACCCATTGATGGCAAATTTTTTTAACAGTTTACATGTGAAATTGTTATGTGGGAGAACATTTTTTCTGACATCTGAAATGACGCTTCGAAGTTTGTAGCACTGTTCTTTTTGCAATTTGCTTTTGCTTCGTTAGTTGAAAGTAGCAAACGTATAGAGTACATTTGTATAGATAGATGTCGTAGTATCTATACAAATGTACTATATAGGCTTGCTACTTTCAACTAACAAAGCGAAAGCAAACTGCCAAAAGAACAGTGCTACAAACTCAGAAACGTCCTTTTTAATGTCAGAAAATGTTCTCCCATATAACAATTCCACACGTAAACTGTTAAAAAAATTGTCATCACTGGGTTCCTAACTCTGAAGCTTTAGTACAACACTGCGACACTATCGTCTCACCTACCGCTAACCTTGACATTCACATTCTACAGATACACTTTTCGTGTACTCCATAGTTCTCCTTTTACTTTTAATTGCTGTTTATACATCTTCTGCTGGATGACAGCACACAGCATCAACTAAATCAGTGTTTTGATTGATACTCTTATCAACACACAACATTTGGTACCGATCTGAAGGTCGGACACCTGGAGGTTTTGGTGTGGGTAGCAATCTATCCTTTCCATGATATTGTTGATATTCCAACTTAGACTTACCATTCATATGAATAGTAACAATCTGATTCTTTCATTAGAACACAGGACACCTTACACAACTTTTATGACTACTATATGGTCTACGCTGCATCCGAATTTTAGCTGTCCAGCATGTTAAGTAGGGACAGTAAAGAGAGAAACCACACAAAGATATCTCGCCCTCTTAGGGTTCACCATAATACAGGTCTGCTAATCTGGTCTGAAACTTTTACAAGTATCACATGGTACAGGCTGCAGTTAAATACCAATCTTTTAATGCCCTAGAACTGTTTCACTAGCAAATATTACATTTAAAGTAAATATAGTTAAAATGAGAGGTAAAACCAGTATCAACAAAAATGGTTTCATAAAGATCAGGTAACAACATTCCTTTCAAACTTTTCACATGCTACCTCAAGAAAGTCAATGACTCCTACTTCTAAGAAAGATGGAAAACCTTTGGAGTTCACATAAGTAGTATGATAGGAGAATTCCAGGACGGAAAACAACAAATAATAATCAATTTTTGCATTAAAAGCAGTTGATTATTAGCGTCATCATTCAAGACTCCGTATTAAATAAGATGCAATTAAACTTCTTAATAGATTTTAAAAAATTGCATTTTTTAAGGTAATGCTTTGACACTTTAAGGGCGTCAGTAGTGTGGACTGTGACTAAGATCTCTCTCTTCCAGGCTGTGAGGCATCCAAAGTCACCTCTGCTGCTAAGCAAATTGCTAAAAATGCCTTTGGTGTATGGCGAGCAGCAGTCTATCCTTTCCATACTACTTTAAGGATGCAGTAGTGTTATTCAAAGAATAGCTATCTATTTAAATAAAATGTTGGATGTAGTTTGTGTAAGAAAAATTAGTCTACAACTGTTCATTGTTAATTTTCTGTACAGGCTTAGTCTATAATGTAAACCTAGGTTGCTACATGACACAAGGTTGACCTTCAGGTTAGGATCTCTAGGCACATTGTATGAATTAACACTTTAAAAAATGAATAAGTATTCTTACCCAGCATGAAATTTATTCTGTGAGCTCTGTTTGTTTGTTCCAAAGTTTTATGCTTTGACTTAATATTCTTCTAAACTTTATGAACATTACGAGCACAATTAAAAATTCGTCAAAAAAAAAATATTGAACTGGAAACTTACATCACTGTCTGACTTCTTAGCAGCTAGTGGCTTCTCCTTCAGCACCATCCAGAATCCAAATAATGCCATGATTAGCCCATGTCCAGTATCTCCAAACATTACAGCAAACAAAAATGGAAATGTGATTATGGTGTAAGGTGCTGAAACAAAGATTTTTTACCGTATTTATATACACAGCTTTAAGTTTTTATAAACTTAAAACTTTTGCTTCAGTCCAAAATGAAATTCAGATACAGACAAAATTCACAAAGCCCAAAATGATTTTGTTCCAACTTAAGGTATGGATCCTACAGGTTTTTCATGAGCTTGTTTTTTCCACATTTTTAATGCAATTACATTCCTAAGGTCCTATACTGCATTAAAAAAGATGGGAAAATTTAGAACAATTTATTCTCTCCTGTTCTACAAATAAGACAGGCAATAACCAAGCCCATTATTCAATGCACTCAAAGCTAATTACACTTATAAAGGCTTAAGATTTTTTTAAATATTACCTGGATTTACTTCCCTATAGCTGGCAACTCCATATGCATCAACTAAAGTCTGGAACGCATTCGTAAACTTATTTGTTCTATTATACGTAGGTGGATCCTCAAATGTCTGCATCCGATTCAGAATTGGAGGAACTGAGCTGCCACTGCGTTCCTGGAAGCAGTGAAAGAATAATTTCTTTATGAGGCTCTTTCCATTTCATATTATTTGATTACAATATATATATATATGAGGGTGATTCAAATATAAATAGTAATTGTTTCTTATACATTTACTCATTTATCTTTTGCACAAAAGGAAACTTCAGTTTTCTCTACATAGCCCTCTGCACACACTACATACTTTTTCCAGTGGTTTGAAAGCTTGAACATTCTTTGTCATAAAAAGATTGAGGGCACATTATCAACCTAGTGCACACTGCTCCTCAACATCTCATAGGGGACTAATCCTGATTGTGGGGAGGGTGATTGAGGGTTTCCCACTGAATGTCCTCCATCTTGCTTCTAGTGTGGTTCATCATGTGAGGCTTAGCGTTGTCATGGGAAAGGATGACATCTCTTTATGTGCATTCCTCATCTTGTGTTTTGGTACACAGCTTTAGCCAATTAACAAGTGGCAGCCTTAAGCTGCATTCACCTTACTTCGATCATGAACTTCTGAGGTCATCAGTCCCCTAGAACTTAGAACTACTGAAACCTAACTAACCTAATGACATCACACACATCCATGCCCGAGGCAGGATTCGAACCTGCGACCGTAGTGGTCGCGCGGTTCCAGACTGTAGAGCCTTGAACCACTCGGCCACCCTGGCCAGCTACGTTTGTCCTGATTATATGTGTGGCAATAATAATAATAATAATAATAACAACAACAACAACAACAACAACCTGACATCATACTCACCAATAAAAAGAAGAAATTAACACAACTAATCGAAATATCCATACCCAATACAACAAATATACAAAAGAAAACAGGAGAAAAAATTGAAAAATACATCCAACTGGCTGAGGAAGTCAAGGACATGTGGCATCAGGATAAAGTTGACATTTTACCAATTATACTATCAACTACAGGAGTCATATCACACAATATCCACCAGTACATCAACGCAATACAGCTACATCCAAACGTATATATACAACTACAGAAATCTGTAATTATTGATACATGTTCAATCACCCGAAAGTTCCTAAATGCAATATAACATATACTGTACAGTTAAAAGGAAGTCACTCTTGATCAAGGTCCCCGTCACTTTCCATTTTTGACCAGACATAACGTCTGAGAAAATAAAGAAATAATACTAATAATAATAATAATAATAATAATAATAATAATAATAATAATAAATTTAATTGGATTTAGATTATTTTTTGTAGTGAAATATGAATCAGACAATTTCATTTATTGATAATTGACAAATAATTTGGATAGTAATTTGTCAATGTGACCACATGCTGTTGTAAAGTACTGCCCTATGGTGTGACGTATCAAATGTGTTTGTGATTTTTCATTAAAAAAAGTGCCAGCATCTTAATGCATACTTAGTCATAACTGGGAAGTGAAACCAATTTTTCAATGGCGTTATCACATAAGTCTTAGATAGTTACTATTGTGCTACTTAACTCACTAAAAGGTTAACACTGACCACCCCACTCAGAAGGAAATGGGCTGATTTTAAAATAAAAAATTGAAATTCAACATACTTTCATCAAATCTTAAAAAATTTGATGTACTATCTTGAGACTGCTTACCTATGTGATCCACTTTTGCCTGAGCCGCAATTAAAGCAGCTATGAAAGGAACAGATAATGGAAACTCCAGGTTAGAGTATCAATAGTATAAGGAAAAAGACAGACTGCTACTTTCCACGAAGATGACTCATTAAATCGCAGACAGGCACAATGGAAAGCCCCTTACACGTTAGCTTTTGGCTAAACTGCCAGAGATGGCAGTCACGAGTGAATGAATGAGTGCGCGTCTTTCCTTTTCTGACAAAAGCTTTGACTGAAAGCTAGTGTGTAAGTGTCTTCTCATTGTGCCTGCCTGCAACTTAACATGTCATCTTTATGGTAAGCAGCAACCTATCTTTTGCTTATATTGTTAAACGTAAAAGAATATTTTAGTAGGAAAAGGCAAGATTTCAGACTCAAACCTGAAACACTATTTCTTTTAAGATTGCCAGTCCCACACAATGCAAGAGAACTGCTGTATAGATTGGATAGTAAGAAATCAGGTACTGTTGGAAGTAAAGATGTGGTGACGAGTCACAGTCTACGGCTCAGCCGGTAGAGCACTTGCCCACAGAAGGCAAAGGTCCTACCATTGAATCCTAGTCAAACACACACTTATAATCAGCCAGGATGCATAGCTGACAGTTTGTGCACAATTTTGTGAGCTGTAAGGTTAAAAGGGAAGTAAGGCCACTCAGACCCAAGGCCCGTAGTGAAGCTGAGGTGAGGTGAGTGAGTGAGTGAGGCTTACAGATGGTACATTGGTAAGCACTGTACCAGCTTCAGTCCAGGGATAAAAATAGAGTGATACATAAAGATGACTATGGGTAGACGAAACAACAGAGCCATTAAGAATAAGGACACAAATAATATAGAAAGTATAGTGACGGAAGGGACCTGAGTGCTTGCTACACCACTGGCTACTTGGAACCTCCTGCCCTGAACTCAACAGATGGAAACTTGCTTTCAAACACATCTTTGCATCCCAACATCCTCCTGCATTCATTTAACACAATCTCTTTAACATTATAAATGGAGTCCCTCTCATCCTGTGGTCTGAGTGACCAGTCATTCCTTTTTAAACTTCCCCAGTCTGCCACTCTCACAGAAGGAGCTATTAGTTCTAAAAGTTAGGTAATGTGTCACTTTCACTTCTATGTGCATCTATTGTATGACTACAACTTTGCCTCTGAAAGATAGGTAAGGTGGTGTCCCAGCCTTACAACTTCAAAACCTTGTCAGAGAGCACAGAAATAGGCCTCTGTCACCAGGTGGAGCTGTTACACACATGAGCACTAATGTAGCTAGCTGCAGCACCACACTCAATTCTCTTGGCCAATTAGAGTTCATGACCGGCCTACAAGTTCTGACCCGCAGCAACACCGGACTCTATGGTGCAATGGTATATTCATTTTGTTCTCCCCCACACCCCCTCCCCATCCCCCTCCCCTTCCCCTCTATACTGGTCATTGGACTTTGATTTCCTGATATTCAGTCAAATCCTGGTCACAATACATAATGGCCACCAATTCCCTCTCTTATTTGTTTCAATAGTTTCATACATAATTTTGTTTTACTGTGATGTCAGCTAGTGGCATATACTTTCTTGGGTGCAAGAGGATGTATTGACATGTCTACTATTGAAATTCTGAGAGAGTACATTTATACATAGTACCTCATATCACACATGTCCCCCCAAAATTACTCAGGAAAATTCAAGAAATTCGAGCTAATATGGAGGTTTACAAACATTCACGAATGGAACAGGGAATGGGGGATCAGTTAGTGGTACCAAAAGTACCCTCCACAGCACAGTGGCCTGTGGAATACAGATGAAGTAAACCCACATTTGAACAGCCATTACTGACCCACCACACACAACATCCATTGAAGAATGAATGCCTCCTCTGGACTTTTTGATGGGCTATAGTCTTCAGCCATAAGCAATCTCGTTGCTTATGTATATTTTCTAAGCTCATGTGCCCAATTTCCAATATGTGGTTGTGTCTGCCATTTCTTAACTTTTGGAATCCAGCAGCCTGGCAACATGTCCAGTTCACCTGCATTCTATCATATCCAGTTGCAATTTCAACTTCCGCTCCAATCTGTTACCTGATCTGTCTATTTTCCTGTTCCTCTCGGTAATTCCCAACCCGCAGCTATCTGCTGCCAACTGAGCAACGTCAGCTTTTTTTTCTTTCGGTTCTCATATGAAACTCCTCATCTCAATGTTCTAAGCCAACACTAGTAACATATATTCATTCTATAAGGGGCACTCAAAGAAACAGGCCAGAGGCATAATTACAGAAACCAATACCTGTATGTTAGAAGTATTGACCCTGGCTGTTGAGACACTTGTCCCACTGTGACACGAGGTGGTGAATGGCTGTCTCATAAAATTCCCGCGGCTGTGATGTTAACCAGTACTGCACATACAGCTGGATGCCGTCATCCGAGGTGAATCATTTGCCCCTCAGAGCCTTTTTAAGGGGACCAAAAATGGCGTTATCACAGGGATAGAGGTCCAGACAGTATCGAGGATGGCCGAGAACCTCCCACTTGAATATCTGCAGGAATGCCATGACCAAGTTCACCATACGAGGCATTGCACTGTCGTGGGACAGAATGACCCCACGGGTGGGATTGCCTGGTCATTTTGATTTGATCGCTTGGCGAAGGGTGGTCAAGGTTTGCAAGTAACACTGAACATTCACTGTTGCCCTGTGCTGCAGGAAGTGAATCTGAAGGGGGTCATCTTGATCAAAGAAGAATGTCAGCATAACCTTTTCTGCACTCGTGTGGACGACAACATCCAGCTGTATGTGCGGAGCTGATTAACATTGCAGGTCCAGGAATTTTTATGAGACAGCCATTCACCGCCTTGTGTCACAGTGGGACAAATGTCAACAGCCAGGGTTAGTACTTCTAACATACAGGTAATGGTTTCTGTAATTATGCCTCTGGTGCGTTTCTTTTTGAATGCCCCTTATGTGTTTTCCTTTTCGGGCTAATCTGAACCTTTGCAATCATCAGTTGCACAGATATTTTTATTTCTCTTTACCAAGGTTGCTGAGAAAATAACAGCTATGAATAAAATCATAATGCTACTTAACTATTCACATTAATTAACAGAAGTCTTGTTTCTTTCAAATAACTTCATATTTTTAAGAGAACTGTCAGTGAAACAACATTATTACCAAGGAATAATAAGGAAAGTGCCCATTAGCAGACAAACTAGTAATTCTGTTAAGAACTGGAGTTATTTTTCACACAGATCCTACCGTTCCGCGGCGAAGGGCAAGTTGAATTGTCTCCAGGTCTAGCAGTGGAACCCAACACTCAGCAATCAGACACTTCTGGGTTACATCCAGGTTGAACAGGTTTAATGTGAAGTAGATTGCTTTTATCTTCCGCACTTTGATAAACCAGTTCTTTATATTCTTGGCAGCAGCCACGAGGACACGGTGGCGATGGTCTTGAGTCTGTCCCAGCACCTACAGAACAGGCACAATTTCAGTATAGTGAAATACCTGCACACAAAAAAATTCAAATTAAACTAAATTGGCTAACAACCAGCTGCTACTTGAAGTGAAACTAGCCACATTGGTATAAGTGCATAGAATTTTATTACATTAAAACTGTTTGGGGGGGGGGGGGGGATAAACAATGCGCAAGCACACGCGTGCACATGCATGGGCACCTTGAATTAATATCATATTTACAGAAGAATTGAGCAACAAAATCTGACCTGTGCTACTCTAGTGTGGCACCACACTCAAGAAAATAATGAGCAACTCTTATTACTCACTGTGTTGAGATCTTCAATCCTCGTCATGACGCCCATAGCCATTTCACGGCGGTCAGCAGGAGCTTCGGGGCACGGGTACAGAGTGGCACGGAAGCCCTCACAGATCTTTTTCACTCTTGTCTTTAACTGGTCTCCTTGGAAGAAGATGATGAATACTGATTTGTAGACTGCATCCCCCTTCAAAGAAATTGTGACATAAGCAAAGTGCATTCAGTGTCTTCAGAGAAAGTGGTAGATGGGATAGGTTTTCCAACATTTACTAGCCATGCTTCATTTTATATAGCACTGTAACTCATTTTAAACATTATTACAATTCATCTACCACCCTAATTCTTATTGTTTCTCAGGACTTGCATAACCTAATGTTTGTCCATGATATGAAAAACAATGTATTCATTTAACAAAATACTTTCCCAACACTTACATTAGATGGGTCTTCAAGTGGTGTTTCTATCTCAGCTTGCCGAAGAAACACATTTCCACGGCATGCCCTCCACAGCATCCGCTCAAAAGCTGGAATGCGTTCTCTGAGGATAACTCCGGCTACAAACCTGGAGGTGACACAGGATCGAGAGAAAGTTACGAAGTAGTGGAATTTTTTTCTCTTAACACATTTATGGTATCCCTGTCTTACACATGGTTCTCTTGCAGTTTGTCAACAACCGACAGCAGCTGTCACAAAAACCTTTTTTCCCCAGACAAATGTGTATTAAGAAAACAGTAAGCTCACGTTTTAAAAGACTCACATTTAAATCTTACTTTGACACAGTATTTTAGATTTCCACTGTTTGCCTACACTAATAAATATAAGAATGTGTACTGCATCAAAATCAAAGCAGTTGCTGTTGTCAAATTTGTGCAGCAGTCCCATTTCTAACACTATATCAATGAATGATGTGATCCAACCAACGAATCTAATAGAACGCATTTCTGACTAAAGAACGGAACTTGCTTAGCAGACAATTTCCAAAGGGGGGGACAAGCAGCACACCAACTTCACAGAGTTCAGTTCCTCAGAATGTCTCAAAATCTTTTTCACTGTGCTGCTGGCTATACTATGCCTCCCTTTTGTAAAATATTTAATGATTACATCAAATCATTAATAGTTCTGCCTGCATCAGTCAAAGAATTTCATATTAGAACATTTAACAATATTCACAGTGTTCAGTCAGTTGTGACTAATAAAGAAACCAGGCTAATGAACACATCTAAATTAAATTTGATAATAAAGAAAACCAGGCTAATCAACACATCTAAATTAAATTTGATAATAAAGAACAATTAGTCACCCTTCAACAATGTTCAGAAAGTCACTCATGTCTCATGCGAAGACAGCTCACACCAAAAGTCTTGATAAGTATTTCAGTAGCCACTAACTATTTCATTATTACAAGGAAACAGTGTACATCTCACTATTGACAGTTTTCAAGCTCTTTGTAATACAAAGGTTGCTTTTCACAACAGTGGTGAAGCCCTAAACATAAACAACAGCAACATAAACTAAGTTCCAGACAGTACTTATGCTGCAAAATGCTTGTCTGTTGTTAAACAAATCACAAGATTCCCATATTCATTAAGAGAGAATTTTAGTGTAACATCATGTAAATAGACATAGCCATGAGGAACAAAAAAAAAATTATTTATCTTCTGGTTTGATGCAAATTCCACTACACAAAAGTATTATACATAAAGGCACAAATTTAATTTTCTTCATGAGGCAATATCCTCCATATTAAGACTTTTTGGCATTCATCTGTTAACCAAGTGTCAGCTGTAGTCCTTTATGTCCCTCCATCTACATACTATTCAAACAGAAAACTTCAATAAAACATGTTTGGCATTTCACTGAAGATGTTACATATAATACAGATTTTCTCATCTAGTTGTTTTCGTTAATACTAAACTTAACTTTTGCTGGGCAAACTTACAGAAAGCTCTGTAACTGTACCTTGAAAGTAAACTAGAAAGTTTGCATGATCTAGTTTTTATATGCTGCTATTTACATATAATACAAAATGTGTCAAATTTTATTTAACAATTTTCACAACATGGTAGCAATGACACTAAGCACTGAAAGGCAAAAACTGAATTGTCTGTAACACACAAACCACAAAAAGCATGTCCTTTGAAAGCAAACTGGACATTCCTCTGTTTTGTGGAGGCCTTACAACAATACATAACACTCAAAAAAGCTGTAAAACAGACATAATAGCTTCAAAACCAAATAACGCTTATCAACCGAATGTATTATCAAGTCAGTTACACAGAAAAATAATTACATTCTCATCTAGGTTTGGATTTCATGTTCTCTGTGGAAAGGAACGGTAGCTCGAGAATGAGGAATATTATTTAAGTGAAGACAATTCAATATTTTCAAGAACTACGTATGTACAGAAGGGAAAGTTCACTAAGATATTGTTGGAATTACCTCCTACGGATAAAAATCATGCAAGAAACTAAAATTAAAGCAAACTGTTTTACTTCTACATAGCAGTTTTTCTGTTAAGTCAGACCCTACCTTCACTCACAAGCCTGAAACTTCTGCAAAATTCATGCTATTAATGCTACAAGCGTGGAGTAGAACTTTGTACCTACATCACAAATTGTGGAAAAAAAGGGCTGCTTAAATCTACGATTGATTACAGTATGGTAATTTGAAACGCATGACATCTAGTTTGGGGAAACAAGTGCATTTATCAGCACTGTTTCATTGTAGAAATGGTACAGGGAAGGGGAACACAATGAATTAGCATTAATGCAGACTGAGCAGATAACACATGAGCTACAGTGAAGCAAAATCAATTATAATCATCTCCATCCACAAAGGAAGGCAATTTCTGCAGGAGAAGGTGTGTAGACACAAAAGCTTTATTTAGACTCTTACTAGAACGAAAAATCCAAGGAAGTTTCAAAGCAGTTGTAATGGCTGTCAAGCAAATTTATTTGTATGGTGAACAATGAAATAGGCTAAAAGAATAACTCAAATATAAAAAATAAGTTTCTTCAATTAGGAAGTATAGCTACACATATAAGTAACTGTACAAGCAAACACCTGACATGGATCACAATACTGTGGTGTGATGGAAACTGATGACTGTGGAAAGATGGTAGATACTTTGTAGGTCTAGGACAAAATATGGGGATACAATTTTTGAGTCACGAAAGTCAGCAGTCAGCAACCAGCAGCCATTCACCGGAGGATGAAGACAAAGTGGTGCAGGTATTCATCATCATTTCAGCAAATATACGTGCCAAAGAAAGTTTAAAGTGGAGTATCAACATCAATTGACACACCACACACTGTAACTGTACCAGATGTCACCACTGAATAGATTCAATTGTATATGGCCACTGGCTAGTAGTGGAACTCTAGAAAATTGGATATTAGTAGGGTTCTGGCACTGTAATTCTAAAGTGTCATGGCATGACAAAGTTTCTGTTTTGTGGATACTGCAACAACTTTGACAGAATTCAAAGATCACCATTTCAGTGGCTCTGAAAACTGTTACACCCTTACGAGACTGGATGAGATAACGTACATACAATAAGATGCAGACCAACTGACCAAGTGAGCAATGGCAATGTTCATATATGCTGAAACCTGAGAAAATTCACACAGTTCTTCCAACTGGAGAAGTGAAGCTCAAGGTCTCTTGTGATTGAAAAGATTAAATTACACGAGAGGTTTCTAGATCACAGATGGGCTGTGTCAACATCTAGTTGCAAGAATTCGGCTGACAACCATTTGGCCATCTTCATACTGCTGACTATTCCTTGAACATGCATAGCTTGTCACAAGAGGTCTTCCCCTGATGAGTTTAGTGCCATCTGGTAAATGTTGTTCCATCTGATTATGCATGTGTAATGGTGATACTTCACATAAAGCATTCTTCTCAAAAGTGGGCCCATGGCAAGTGGTCATAATAATGAAATTAACTGTTACTAGACATGACATTTGGCGTAATATTTTGTCTTTGTGAATAAATTAAATGAATTAAGTCTCACCCTTTATACAGTTGAAAGCCACCATCACAATCCTTAAGTTCCACAGATCCCTTAATTATTGAAACCCAGAAGGATCTAGTTGCGGTCAAGATTTTCACAGCAGAAAAATATGCAATGGTAAAAGAGCCAGTGATTCACTGCATGTGCGTGTGGGTGTGCACACTCCATGCACATGCACGCTATTTCAGAAGAAAGCCTTCTGGTTGAAAGCTTGTGTGTTCGGTAGTCTCTTTGTTGTGCCTGTCTGCGACTCAACATTTCCACTATTTGGTGAGTAGCAATATATCCTTTTCAAAACATTGTCAATATCTCATCCTGTGTATTCCATTACAGGTAATTTCACATTTGATGACTCCAATGTTCAGCAACCACAAGGGAATCATCATTCCTGCAAATAAGTCTTCTGTGTCATTGGGTTTGCTCAAGTTACTGCAGACCACCAAGTTTTCAGAATCCTCACTTGCCCCACATTCACAATATACAGCATCACCAACAGCCCACTTCTTCGAATTAGCCTTGCACCTTGTCACCTCTGTTCTCAACCTGTTGAGGGGCTTCCAGATCCTGTATTGGAAATGGCAGTCTGAAGGTACCTTCTCTTTTGCCATTCATTATCCCCTAAGTGACTGTTCTCCACAGCTGAGCTCGGCGAGCTTCTGCTAACTCTAAACTGATGCAGCTGTAGGTAGGAAACTTTTTCTGGATTCAGTGATGAGGATAGGTGTGAATTCCGAACAGTCGCTGCCTCAAATCTGATTCTTACGCCTTCTTTGCATTCTCTGCTGCTAACTTCTTACATCTGAAGGTGCTAGCTACTCCGACGAGTGGAAATATTGTCAACTGGGGTTGGTCTTAGGCACACTGTGACTATACAACCAGTCTCATAATGCCCATGTGATTTGTAGCTATCTTCTTTTCTCCTCACTGTGTGGGTGGAATGCACACCCTTGAGTTTTATCCAAATTGGGTTTCAAGTGATTGTCATCATAGCAGATAAGTTCTTTGAGAGCAAATGTTAGTTTCACTTATGCATCTTCAAATGTCGCTAACTGAACAGCGGCAGCTGTGTCACCCACACAGATGAAGGACTGGGTTCCAGTGTTGATTGGCTGACCATTGGTATCTATGTTATAAAGGGTGTTCAAAGTCTCTCTGCAGTGCCGTAAGATTGTTAGCCGCGCGTGCCGCACGATTGTTCGCCTTCCTGCGTTACTTTCCTTCAAGTGGACTCTCTCAGTGATATTCTGTACCCATTCATAGGAGAACTTGTGTTAAGTGAAATACTGAAGGGTTATTTTCAACAAGATGGCGCAACCATGCATACAGCTCGCATTTCAATGTCACCGCTTGCTGATATTTTTGGTGATCACATAATTTAACAGGGACTTTGGCCTCCACGATCACCTGACCTACCACCACCCGACTCTTCTGGGGTGCAGCAAAAGCAACTGTCTATAAAAACCATCCAAAATCCACTGATGAATTCAAAACTGCAATATCCACTTTCACTGCTTCTGTTACAGAAGGAATGTTACAGCTTGTTTTTGGAAACATGATTAGATGAATTGATTTGTGCATTCAACAACAGGGGGGACACTTTCAACATTTAATGTGAGAATTTGTTAGTAAAAATGAATATTCAATAAATTAATAACTTGTATTTCATTTAGTTTCATTTCGGTATATTCACTGCGGCATATAGCACGCACGGCTACGAATCACATGACACTGCGGAGAGACTTTTTGAACACCCCATACAATATTGGGGCCAGAACACTTCCCTGGGGAAAGTCATTCTTCTGAATTCTCACCGACACTCTTTCTCATTTAAAGTGACAAAAAGTATATGATCTCCAGGAGACAATGGATAAACTGCATCAGATGGTAGTACTTAGTAGTTGTTTTACAGCTTATAGACTACTGTGTTTCATGTCTGTTTGAGGAGGTTATGTCATTTTCTGTTCGGGATGTTGATATGGCTTGGATAACTTGTTCTCCTGTTTATATTGTGTCTTCTCAGAACGGATGATTTTTGATAAGCTGTTCATATCTGTTAAGGAGTACTTTTCAGTCTATCAAGCCCAGGTATATACAGTATTCTATGGCCTCTCAGAACATATTTACAAAAGATTTTCTTTACTAGCTCCACAAAATCTACGTAATTTTTTGGATCAGGCCTGATTTTTATGACTCCTTCATCCAAGTTCTGAGATAACTGATCCCACCAAGCTTTTTCAAAGTTAAACTGTCTTCTGAATACAACCTTTTCTGATTTAACAGCTGCTTCTGGAGGACGTATAAGAACTCAGTGTCATGTTCTTGGGAACGGTTCTGCAAAGTGCTTCTTGATCTGCAATGCGCTTCTTGATTTGATGAGCAATGTATTCAGAGTGTTATAACACCTCCATAATCCACTGTTAAAGGAATACAGCAACTTTAGATCATGTATTAGTTTTACACCCAAGCATTTGGCCCATTCTTCTAGAGTATTACCATTTGTGTCTGTCTCCTTATACACCAAAGATTACTATGAAAAAGTTACCCATGATAAGCTCTGTCAGCTGAAAGCCAAAATTGCGAGTTTCTGTGGATCTTTATTGCTTGCTTATTTGGTGGCTGGTAGACGGATGATGTGTAAGACTGAGTTCATACTGTCAGGATTTCAATGTCATCAACACAGTTCATATCCACAGACAGTGTACGAGTGTCCAGTTTTGTGAAAGCTGCACTGCCATATTGTCTATTAGGCCTCTCCAAGGCAAGTTTTGATGATTGAAGCTATCATTTAAAGCTTGGGATTTTATTTGAATTTGACACGGCAAGGAAACTGAGAACTTTTCATGCAAGAACTCCTTCGTGAAAGACTTCATAGCCATAACCAAAGCTGTTTTCCATCAATTTTAACAAAAATTCTAGTGCACCTGTGACAAAGGGATATCATATGAAAATATTATGCTACATCATGTGTTCAACAACACTTATTCTTACTGATTCTTCTAACTCAAAAGGCAGTACATTATATAAAGGGAAAATTCAATTGCAGGAACTTTTGTACCTTTCACAGAGGCAAAAAGTGTCCCCAAACCTCCAATACGCACCCCCCCCCCCCTTCCAATACTGCATAAGGGTACAGAAATAGAAAATAGTATTAATATTTTTCAGAACTGCACAGACAAGTTGAAATCTGAAACATAAATAGTCTTTTCGATGAAGTCCATTAAGATTACCTGGAGAAAAAAAAGGTTGCTGGGAGAGCATAACACCATTTCATCCATGGAAGAGCACAGTTCAATTATACATACATAAAACCAGAGTTATTGCTTTCTAAATTATGAAGAAATCATTAAGAACCATGAGAAGAAACCAAGGGAATAAGAATGTCTCAGAATACCACACATTACAAAGCAACAAACTGAAATACTGACAGTTTTGAAGTGCAAGGCAGTGTTCAAACAATAACAGAAGAAAACTGAAAATGTTTGAATAGTAATGTGGTAAGGTATAGAAAATACTATGACCTGACCATCAAAACTGCTCTTTCAATTCTTCGATTCCTACTGAAGCAAAGAAAGATCAGTTTGCTAATATAAAATTAAACAGAATAATAAGTTAATTCTGTTTTATTACTGATAAACAGACTGTATGTATCTGATTGAGAAAGAAACAATCAACCTGCAAGACATGAAGGCAGACCAGTATCTCCTACCCTTAATCAGTTCGAGTGTCACCCAAAATGAAACTAACCTTTTGTTAAGAAAATAAACACATTTAAAAAGGAAATGCTCTTATTTTGGAAATGACAAAATGTTAATATATTTATTTAACATTCAAACAAAAATTTGCTTTGTGTTTTATCAATCCAAGAAATAATAAGTCAATGAGACGGTTTTTAACACTTCTCATATTCTGTTTGCCACTTTCACATGTGCTAGTTGTTGCAAATGGAATTTGTAATCTGAAGGCTTTCTTCAGTACCAAGAGAGACACCCCCAGCATTTCCCCATAATATTGTGAGCACAGCTTTATCAAAACCCAGTTTCAGTGCACTGTCTTCACAGAATGAGCAATTTTATTTTGTACTTAGGTCACACTATGAATATAGGATATGTCACTGAAAATAGTCTTAACATTAAGGCATGTATTTGTCAATTTCAATTGGGGGAAAAATATTTGTCCATAGAATTTACTGCCAGTGACAACTGATTGCTTACTTCATCTGCAAATGAGAATATTTCATTGTGTGTATCAAGCATTATCATCAGTTCTTTGAACACAAACTGGTGAAACCTCAACCATGAAAGAAAACTTAACCACTGTGAAAATATTCGGACTATTTTTGTGCAAGTTGAAGCTCAGCTTTGTTTTATAAGCAATCTCTACAATACAGCAGTTTGGAAGTAAATACATTGCCTGTTTTTTATGGTACACTCAAGCTAATAACTGACTGGCAAAACCCTGACCAATGAGTGACAACTCTGTGGAATCACAGGTTGTGTTGCACAATGCAAGTAGATCACTGCTGTGAATTCACTGACTTTGCCAAATTTAAGATCCATCGTGACACGAATGTTTTAACATAGGAGGTGTGTTCGGAAAGTAAGGTTACTTTATATTTATATGAAATAAATACTTATTTATTCATCAATATTCATGTCTTCCCCTTCAAAGAAATCCCCCTCAGATAAACACTTGTGCCAATGCTTCTTCCAATCCTCAAATGACTTCTCATAAGCACTTTTTAGTACAGCCTTGAGTACTTCCACAATGAAGTTTTTATTTCCTCAATCATTGAAAATCTTCGTCCTTTCATAGGTCTCTTCAGTTTTGGGAACAGGAGAAAGTTGCAGGGGGCTAAATCCAGTGGATATGGTGGCTGAGGCACAATTGTGTTGTTTTTGGCCAAAAAATCTCACAAGCAACAATGAATGGGCAGGTGCATTGTCACGATGCAAAAGCCATGAATTGTTTTTCCACAATTCCAGATTTTTTTTGTATATTGCTTCTCGCTAATGGCGCATAATGTCAATGTAATACTTCTTATTGACGGTACGACGTTGAGGTAAAAATTCGTGATGCACTACAGCACGGTAACTGAAGAAAGACAGTGACCAAAACTTTGACATTTGATCAAACTTTGCATGCTTTTCTCGGTCTTGGCTCTCTGGGATGCTCCCACTGGGACAACTGGGCTTTGGTTTTAACAACTAAAAACCAATGTTTCATCACCAGTTATGACCCTCTTAAGCAAATCAGGATCATCATTGATGTCATTCAACAGCTCCTCGTGATGCTCATGTGACAGTTCTTGTGATCAAAACTGAGAAGTTTTGGAACAAACTTTGCCAACACACATCTCATGCTCAAAACATCCAAAAAATTTGTACGGCACTAGCTGACCGATATGCCAACATTCTCAGTTACTTCTCTTACAGCAATCTGTAATATTCACAGCTTTGACATTATCATGTGTTGTCGATGTGCTGGAGCATCCAGAGTGAGGTTTGTCATTGGCACCTTCCTGGCCATCTTGGAAGAGCTTGTACCACTTGTAAACTTTTTTTTTACTTACAGGAGACTCACCATATCTCACTGTCAACACTTCAAGTTTTTTAGATCCATTTTCCACACAAAATTAGATGCAAATTCATTGCTTCATTTTTTATAATAATCGGAAATTGCTGATTACTCTAAAACACATCTAACCTTTCTATTCATCAAAAACAAATGAAGTATGCTGTACACTTGAAACTGTGAGCATACGTCCAGGACATGTGTACCAACGTAACAAAAAAAGATCTTTAATCAAATGCACGTTGCCTGCACAATTTGAAAAGTTACCTTACTTTTTGAACAGCCCTCATATTAGATTCTAACACGAAAATTAATTTTGTTTACTTACTGAATTATAACTGACCTTTGCTTTTATTCTTCAAAAAATTTCATCACCCCTCCTCCATTAATCACTCCCAGGATGGGTACTACTCTCTCTCTCTCTCTCACACACACACACACACACACACACACACACACACACACACACAAAACCTGGCACTACATTCAAGTCTCTGAATGGGGAAGAAGTGCAGGGAAACCTATCTTTTCTAGCCAGAAGGGAAGTAGTAGTTGAGAAGGGAATGGAACAGGATTGTAGCCTATGTCCCACATTATTCAGTCTGTACAAGAGCAAGCAGTAAAGGAAAATACCAACACATTTGGAAAAAATAAAACCAAGGTTTGGCAGTGCCATTAATTTGGCCAGTGACAGCAAACACACTGGAATATCATTTGAATCTAATGGATAGTGTCTGGATACACATTACGCAATTAACATAAACAGGAGTAAAGGAGAGCTCAAACTGAATGAAGGATTACTGAGGGAATTAGAATTGGAAATGAGACACTAAGTAGTGGACAAGTTTTGCTATTTGGGCAGCAAAGTAACTGGTTATGGTTGAAGTTGAGAGGATATAGGATATAAAATGCAGAATGGCTATAGGAAGAAAATTTCTGAAACTTGGAAATATAATTTGAAGTCAAGTGTTAAGCTGCATCAGTCAGTCTTCAGACTTGACAACAACAATGACAACACATTACACTGGCAGTAGTACTAACCACTAACTATAACAGCATAAAATAATCCGTGAAGCCACTGACAAAAGAAAAAGTGCCAATTGTGGAGGACAATTTTCGTAACAAGAGAAAAAAGAAAGAGTATTCTTATCAAATTCTGGCACTTCTCTCTTCTAGCACCTAGCAACTCTCGCCACCGTTCCTCTCCGGCCACTACTAGAAAGCCCGCTGCACTTCCAAAGTGTAACGCAGAAGCACGCTCACACCACTCGAGCGCGCCCACTTACGTACCCGAGCTGGACGGGCCCGGAGGGCGCCTGCCGTGCGATAGAGTCATCGCTTATGAGGGCCCGCGTCATTGACTCGGTCGCATTTGCTCCCCCCTCGTGCTACACAGGAAAAAACAAACAGCAGACATGGAGAGGGGGCATCACTTTACAGTATGAGCGGCCACTTCCAACTTGGAACTGTAGTAAGGAGGATTCATTTAGCACTTTTCCTCACCATAATTCACACTGCCTGTACACAAACATCTGTGACAAAATCACTAAGTTAAACACCATTTCACAATAGTGAACATGTCACAAACATCCAATTTCTGATTTTATCCCAGCAAGACTGATACGAGACCTTTTCAGGTGTCTACCTATGCTGACAATTCTACTGCCTGGCTAAAGATAAGGCAGCAAACCCATTCTGCAATAATAACTACTAGGCCACTACACAAAATATATTTGAAGATAATGGATTTTTCAATCCGTATGATCACGAAAACAGTATCAGTTATCAAAATTTATAACCTTACAGTTATTGCTTTCACGAGTTCAAGTTTTGGAAAAATTTTACTACAACTGTAAAAGGAATCAGCCATTTAATAATTACTGGAAAACTTTCTCCCTTTTTTATAGAATGATTTGAATAGAAGATACATGTATATTTAACTGACCCAAGTCTTAATAATGTGATTTAGTAAAATAATTTAACTCTTATCCTTTCCAGAGTGTGGCTTCCTATAGAAACAAACTTTACAACCTAATGTGTACAGTAAATATTTCTGAAGTCTAATGTGCACTTCAAGTGATATAAAACAAAAAATCATTTACTGAAAGTTGCATAAAGTGTGTTGATCAGTTCTCAAATGAATTTGAGGCACAACACATACTAAAATAACGAATGTGTCAGTTTTATTGTAGTGCACTTCCTCAGGGTACAAATAATGCATCAGTTAGTTTAGTGTTTTTAGTATTTTATGGATTTTGTAAGACAATGTGGCAGCACACGAGGACGATTTTAATGAAGCCTACATATTTATAAAAAATTTGAGATAATCTTGGGCAGAATCAACACAAAACAGTTGCTTTTTCTACTCCAGATCCAACCGAGGATAAAATTACCTATTGTAAGATGAGAGCCTTTCATCGTGACAGTCTTCTATTGATATTTTCTACTGTTAACCTTCAGTTACTTCCAAGCAAAAAACCAGTGTCGTATTTCATGCAAAACCATTAAGTAGCCAACTTTCTGCAGTCCAAGTTGGAATGTGGCTCGATTTAAAATGCTGTGGAAAGGCAGAGATGACAAGAACAGTGATAACCATGCACAATGCATTACACTACAATCTCAAAATACGACACACTGGAGAGGACAGACTATACCAAGACAAAACCTACAAAACAAAGAAGTAGCAATAATTCTACAGTAAGCTACAGAGTGACAGTCTTTAAAGTTAGAATGGAAAATCTGGGACTACATTACAACCCAACACCCACTAAAACAACAACAAATCTAATTCCAATGCAACAATCATGGAATTACAAAAACATACTGGTCCATTTATTTTTTTACAGGAGTATTGCTCTGCCAAGAACAACAGTTTCTCTGCTAAAGTACACAATTTTATTTAAAAAAGCAGAACAGTTCTCAAATGTAAAATTTAAAACAGCTTCAGCAAGCATTCATACCTTTAATTTCAAACGGTTAGAACATTTTTCAACAACAGCTCAGCTCACTGAAACAGTTACTATGCTCCCACCACCATTCCCAGTAACAACCTACATTGAATTCTTAAAATGTAGAATTTTACTTATCACAATGTTTTCACATCTGTTTACATGTCAAGAATATAAAGAATTCTGTGCACATCACCCAGCTACATACCAGACACAAATGAAATTTGAAACTGTAAATTTAAGATTATTAATTAACTTCAGTTTCCGTATAGAGAGAAAGTGTACAAAATTTCTTCTACAAAAGTTCTTGCCATTCAATAAGATTCTGTCTTTCAACTAACATTAGGACCCATTAAGTTTTACATTGAAGCCGAGTGTCCAGTGTGATGAATGGCACTTGTGAAGAGGAAGAGAACATGCTGCTTTCTGGAAGGCAAATAAGACAAATATCTCTGCCACTGGCATTCTAGCTACCAATTAAAAATCCACACTGAAGGCTTGAAATGGCAATCCTGAAAGTAAGAACAACTTAATATACTGTACACTACTGTCCAAAACAAAATTACATTCAGCTTAATATCAGAAGGGGAGAAGATGTTTATATACCAACTTACAGCAAAGATAAGGAATTACTACATGGCTAGGTGGGAGAATATAACCTGAATGCTATATCTACACTGCTGATCGACGCAACCAACAAATTCAATGGGGATATAGTGAACAAAATGGAGGCTATACAGAAAACTTAAAACACACATTACAGAATTTGGGCCTTACACCTGCTGGATAACTAATATTGCCTACAGATTTAGAGCATAACTAAATACTACTGTAGCTTTCTACAATTTCACGGATGCAGTCACTAAGGCAGTTTTTGATTTAGTCCATAATGCTACTCTCACAGGCATCTATTACATGACACTGTTCTTACGATAATGATTACAGAAATATATAAATACGCCGAAACTTAATCAGCACTGGAATTTTTGGACATCAAATAAAAAACCTCTAACAAAGCAACTGATGCATTTACAACAAAGACCAGAACATCTGACAAAAACCAGGAGGTTGTAGAGAAACATCAGCAAGGCAAATAGACACATACAATTCAAATATGACTGTGAGGCAAGTAACCAATTATTTTCATCATACTATCAGCACTGTTAATTACCATCTATCATTTAGGAAATTTATATTTATATAAATACTTCCCACAAGATAATTAAGCACATGAAAATAAATATATGAGAAACTTCAGCGCACTCACTATCCATTCAGACAATCTCTGATGTATTAGACTATCATTTTGCTGCAGAGGAAGTGCTGAGGCTAGTATAAATTCCAATAAATTATTACCAATATTTCACCTACAATGGACATACTAACAGCAGTTTAAGACAGATCCTAAATGTACCACAGAAATTTACTACCACCTGCACCATCTACATTTCCAACAAACCTGTGCAATTAACTTTCAACCAGCTGTTTAATTAGCCATAAATTCAAGTTACTAATTAGATCAATGACTAGTGCTGTCGTTTTTTGTTTGCAGGGTACTCAATCAGCTTCGTAGAATAAAGTTTTTGGGCCACAACATTAGCTTTTCATGGAGTACTGAACCACATAATTTACTACAATCCATGTCAACAACCTTTTTACTGTGTATTATTAACTAAATCTATTTCTGATATAATATCATTGTTTCCATTAGGTCTTCCAACTTTAATTCTCCTGCGTTTGTGGGAATTACCCTTCCAGCTGACTTTTTCCTCGACTGGCAACTGTTTCTTACCATTTCTCCAAATTTTCTAGCCTTTTCGGAATCCAATGAAATATTGATAAACAGATTAAGCTCTTCTAACTCAAGTAGAGAGGGTCAGTGAAACTTTGTAATATTCTGGTGATCCACCAGCAACACCATTTTCAGACAATGCTTACTGCTAAGCTAATGAATGAGAGAGAGAAATTACACTTCAGTGCTACAGCAACATCACACTCATCAGAAACGCACGATGACTTTATGTTTTAGCAAAGCACAAAATATGTAGGCAATTACACACAGACAGAAAACAGCCAAAAGTGTTTTGGTGCTCCGTGTAAGGTGACCTTTCAAAAATAGTAAGTTTCGACTGTACCAAACAGAATTTGTCACCAACGTCTCTCCTATCAAAAGGGCTTAAATGCTTGAACACACTGTTTCCATGGGAAGAATCCACAGCTTCAAGTCTTGTGCTGTTTTATAACCAGCTCTGCAGTTGTTCTGACCTCATTATAGACATCTAGCAGAACTTCAGAACAATGTGGAGGATTTGCTTGAATTTCCAATATTTGCCTAAATAGGAACTGCCAATATGATATGAATTCCGTAGTTTTTAGATATGTCATCTGTTTATTAGTACCATATCACTTCATTCAAAATTAAAAAGACGACCAGTCATTTCCCTTACTGCTTTCCATTCCCTTCCCCCCTCCTAACGTAGCCAATCCACTGTCATCATTCTCGCCATTCTAATCAAAGCGCTCAACTAATTCATATTACCACCATTCATTCTTGCTCGAGTATAACTGCCATTATTTGTCATCCCAAGTTTTTCTGCACCCACAGACAGTTGTCTGATGTTTTCTACATTTTTTGGTAACCTGACAAATTTTCCACAAAGGTGGGGGGGGGGGGGGGGGGGGACCATTTTCTGTAAGGTCATTAATGAAGTCAGTGACTACAGTGACAGTACTATTATTATTATTATTTCTTTCTATTCTCAGATATTATGTCTGGTCAAAAATGGACAGTGACGCGGACCTTGATCAAGCGTGACTTCCTTTTAACTGTACGGTATATGTTATATTGCATTTAGGAACTTTCAGGTCATTGAACATGTATCAATAATTACAGATTTTTGTAGTTGTATATATATGTTTGGATGTAGCTGTATTGCATTGATGTACTGGTGGATATTGTGAGGTATGACTCCTGTAGTTGATAGTATAATTGGTATAATGTCGACTTTATCCTGATGCCACATGTCCTTGACTTCCTCAGCCAGTTGGATGTATTTTTCAATTTTTTCTCCTGTTTTCTTCTGTATATTTGTTGTGTTGGGTATGGATATTTCAATTAGTTGTGTTAATTTCTTCTTTTTATTGGTGAGTATGATGTCAGGTTTGTTATGTGGTGTTATTTTATCTGTTATAATCGTTCTGTTCCAGTATAATTTGTATTCATCATTCTCCAGTACATTTTGTGGTGTGTACTTGTATGTGGGAACGTGTTGTTTTATTAGTTTATGTTGCATGGCAAGTTGTTGATGTATTATTTTTGCTACATTGTCATGTCTTCTGGGGTATTCTGTATTTGCTAGTATTGTACATCCGCTTGTGATGTGATCTACTGTTTCTATTTGTTGTTTGCAAAGTCTGCATTTATCTGTTGTGGTATTGGGATCTTTAATAATATGCTTGCTGTAATATCTGGTGTTTATTGTTTGATCCTGTATTGCAATCATGAATCCTTCCGTCTCACTGTATATATTGCCTTTTCTTAGCCATATGTTGGATGCGTCTTGATCTATGTGTGGCTGTGTTAGATGATACGGGTGCTTGCCATGTAGTGTTTTATTTTTCCAATTTACTTTCTTTGTATCTGTTGATGTTATGTGATCTAAAGGGTTGTAGAAGTGGTTATGAAATTGCAATGGTGTAGCTGATGTATTTATATGAGCGATTGCTTTGTGTATTTTGCTAGTTTCTGCTCGTTCTAGAAAGAATTTTCTTAAATTGTCTACCTGTCCATAATGTAGGTTTTTTATATCTATAAATCCCCTTCCACCTTCCTTTCTGCTTAATGTGAATCTGTTGCTGAATGTATGTGATGTATTCTATATCTGTGGCATTGTGATCGTGTAAGTGTATTGAGTGCTTCTAGGTCTGTGTCACTCCATTTCACTACTCCAAATGAGTACGTCAATACTGGTATAGCATAAGTATTTATAGCTTTTGTCTTGTTTCTTGCTGTCAATTCTGTTTTCAGTATTTTTGTTAGTCTTTGTCTATATTTTTCTTTTAGTTCTTCTTTAATATTTGTATTATCTATTCCTATTTTTTGTCTGTATCCTAGATATTTATAGGCATCTGTTTTTTCCATTGCTTCTATGCAGTCGCTGTGGTTATCCAATATGTAATCTTCCTGTTTAGTGTGTTTTCCCTTGACTATGCTATTTTTCTTACATTTGTCTGTTCCAAAAGCCATATTTATATCATTGCTGAATACTTCTGTTATCTTTAGTAATTGGTTTAGTTGTTGGTTTGTTGCTGCCAATAGTTTTAGATCATCCATGTATAGCATATGTGTGATTTTGTGTGGGTATGTTCCAGTAATATTGTATCCATAATTTGTATTATTTAGCATGTTGGATAGTGGGTTCAGAGCAAGACAGAACCAGAAAGGACTTAATGAGTCTCCTTGGTATATTCCACGCTTAATCTGTATTGGCTGTGATGTGATGTTACCTGAATTTGTTTGGATATTAAGTGTGGTTTTCCAGTTTTTCATTACTATGTTTAGAAACTGTATCAATTTAGGATCTACTTTGTATATTTACAATATCTGTAGTAACCATGAGTGGGGTACACTATCAAAGGCTTTTTGGTAAACAATGTATGCGTAGTGTAGCGACCTTTGTTTAGTTTTAGCTTGATATGTCACCTCTGTATCTATTATCAGTTGCTCTTTACATCCTTTGCAGCAGCCTTTTTGTTCTTCATTTATAATTTTGTTCTGTGTTGTATGTGTCATTAATTTCTGTGTGATGACTGAAGTTAATATTTTGTATATTGTTGGTAGGCATGT
This sequence comes from Schistocerca cancellata, assembly GCF_023864275.1. NCBI lineage: Eukaryota > Metazoa > Arthropoda > Insecta > Orthoptera > Acrididae > Schistocerca > Schistocerca cancellata. The sequence goes on along the minus strand of NC_064637.1, from coordinate 121,372,800 downwards.
TATGGGGCGATATTTAGCTGGGTTTGCTGTGTCTGCTTGATCTTTAGGTTTCAGATAGGTTATTCCATGTGCAAGTGTATCAGGGAATGTGTATGGGTCTGCAATGTAACTATTAAATAATTTAGTTAGATGTGAATGTGTTGAGGTGAACTTCTTTAGCCAGTAATTTGCTATTTTATCATTTCCAGGGGCTTTACAATTGTGTGTAGAATTAATTGCTCGGGTGACTTCATGTTGCAAAATTATCACTTCAGGCATTTGTGGTATCATCTTGTATGCGTCTGTTTCTGCTTGTATCCACCGTGCATGCCTGTTATGTTGTACCGGGTTTGACCATATGTTGCTCCAGAAGTGTTCCATGTCTGTTATGTTTGGTGGATTGTCTATTTTAATGTGTGTGTTATCTATTGTCTGGTAAAATTTCTTTTGGTTTGTGTTGAATGTTTGGTTTTGTTTCCTTATATTTTCACTTTTTTTGTATCTTCTAAGTCGTTTGGCCAATGCTTGCAATTTCTGCTTTTTTTCATCTAATTGCTCTATTGCTTCTTGTTGTGAGATTTTACCTAACCTTTTTCGTTTTTTGTCTGATATTTCATTTCTTATAAATTGTGTTAGTTGTCCGATGTCTTTTCTCAGTTTTTCTATTCTGATCTGTAGCCTGTGTTGCCATGCTGGTTTTGTGGGTTTCTTCTGTGTGTTGGTTTGTTCTGATCTCTGCCTAGTGTGTATACTTAGTGTAGTGAGTGCTCCTATATAAACCAGTAGTTGTAACTCTTCCATAGTTGTATTTTCATTTATTTTGTTGTGTATGATTGTGTTGATAGTTTTTATTGTTGTTTCGACTTGTGGGTTATTTGGCGGTCTATGCAAGAATGGTCTAATGTCTGTATTTGTGTCTTTGTATTCTATATATTTCAGCTGAAATTTCTCTTCTATATCTTAACACGTGTGTCTCTTCGTGTTCTATTTGTGCTTGTTCTGGTGGCTGTCTTAAGATTTCGTTTTCCTCTGATTGTTTAATTGATGCGTGTTGGTCTTTGTTTGTTTGCTCTGGGATGTTTGAGTCCATTACTGTATTTTCTTCTTCCTCTGATTGCACGTTGTTTTGTTCCAGTATTTGTTTTACTTGTGGTTTGATGTTTTCTAATTCTGACTGGGGTATCCTGTTATTTTTGATTATTACACGGATCTGATAAGCTAGTTGTTGTTCTGTTAAAAATTTTAATTCTGGGTATCTGGTAATAAATGTTGTGTATACTTGTGATCTGTATCCAGTTGTGTTGGTTCCTAGGTTTGTTGCTTGGTAATAACAGAACATGAGGTGTCAATTAACTTCATCTGACCATCTCATCCTCTGTCTTTGTTTTCCTTGTAGGGTGGTTGCAGGAAGCATATCCTGCAAAACACCTCTATTTGGATTTAAATCATTTTCCAGTTGGCTAGCAGTGTCGTTACCACTGTGGGCGGGCATAGGGTTCAAGCGTCGTTCCCGACCATGACTGCGCTTGTCCGAGGCTTCTTTAGTTCTGTCCTGAACCAAGTAATCACACTAAAAGGGGGGTTAGGCCTATTAGTGGTTTGTTCTTTTCGTCGCCATTTACGACTGGCAGAACATACCGGAGGCGTATTCTTTTCCTGAGCCTCCACGGGGTTTATTATTATTATTATTATTATTATTATTATTATTATTATTATTATTATTATTAAGCTTTGCAAGTAACAAAGGTTCTTTTCTGTATAATGAACAACATTTAACCACTTTGCTGGGGCCTCAAAAATAACATTCCTGTTTCTACTCTGCTTTAATTGTTCCCTTTGAGTATTGTCAAAGCAGCTTTTACACAGACATCCAACAAGTCGTCTGCCAATACCAGAATCTAGTAAATATCCTGATAGTCCTGGATGGTGGTGCATTAATGACATGCCCTATTCATTGCCATCCTTTGGCTTCAATTTTTGCTATTGTTTATTTATTCATCTTCAGATTTCAGATACGAAAGTTAAAAACTGATTCAATTAATGGTTTCTACATGTGCAATTTCCTAGAAAGCTGATTTTGACGACTGCCATATGGACATAGTGGCATCAGTTAACCTTTTGAATTCTTGATTCTATTTCATCTTTTATAGAGTTATCAGAAGGTAGCAGAGTGCCAACGTCAATTTGTTGGTCTGTCCAAAAGTTGTGTCACTAATATGAAGTGTATTACTATTTGCTGGGCGGCAAGAAGTTCTGAAGTACATTGTTTCACCCGATTTTATCTGAAGACCCGTAACTTTCACAGCATTTATTCATTGTGCTGCCAGAGTTTTTAATTCGTTTTCATCGTCAGCTAACAGAACAATACCATCAGCATTTGAGGAAAGACTCCAATAAAAAAATTAAACAGTGGTAAAAAGTTATTTCAGATATTAAATTGCTTTCAATTTGACTTAAGTGTCTCAGCATGCAATCATGCTCCTTTTTTCTTTCTGTTCCTTTTGCACCTAAAACTTCACCACTGAACTTGCAATTCAAGACAATGTTAGGAAATACTTTTTGAGTGCACTCTGGAGCTACAGAAGGCATCACTGAAAACACTTTCCACACAACATTCTATGTGCAAACATCACAAAATCCAACTGATGCACAACAAGACAGATAGATGCACCACAAAGCTATTAAGACAAATGTTTAAATTATGCAACTTAGTAGTCACAAACCAAATTTCCTGTCTTAATGGAATTACACCCATGCTGCCCGGCATCTTACGAACTCAACAGCTTGAAGGTTCACACACTCCATGGAAAAAGAACAGCTAGACACTTCACACTTTCTAGCACAGAAAATAAAATTGAGGTGCAAGTGATGGGCAAATGTGGCCTATGACTTTACTTACTTCAATATAACAGGCCAGCTGCTCTGTAAAAAATAAGTTTTCTCAAAGCTATTTTAATAGGTAATTATTTAGGAAACATCAGTACAGATTACAATTCAGATGGGCAAAAAAATAATTACAGCTAGCAACTAAAAAAATTACACAGGTTGTATAGATAAGGTATTAAAAATCAGTTATGTTAGTATTTACTCTAAATGACACAGACATCACATTCGTATGCACAGTAGTTTTATCTCCAAGTAACAATCTAAATTAAAACATCATAAACCTCTACACATTTGTACATATGTAGCCAATATGTACGAAGAGCTAACTGTAGTAACTGGGTCCAAATTTTCCATTGGAACATTTAGGATTTTAATTCTTCTAATAGGAATGAGTTATTTCAACATTACACATTTTCACTAAAGAATTAAGTCACATTTCCACAATTTCTCAAACTAAAGCTGTCAGTTTGTATTTACATTTCACAATACTGATTCTTTTAAAGTACCTGTCCATCCCTTGTTTTAGTTGTGAAATCATTCCACCAAACTTTGTGCACGGTTAGAGAATTTCCACCAAACCACTCACCACAAAGCTGCCATTCTAAGTAAAGGGCACACAGTGCATAACGACGGTCATCATCAGTATCATGCAGTTAGATGTGGGACATTAAGGACACAGTTAAGACCTGAAGACTTTAGCATCCGTGAGAGGTACGAATTCTACATCCGAACAGGATTAAAACTTGTGCCTTCAACCACACAAAATATTGAAACTTTAGCCTTACACCTTACATATAATTCAAATTTGAAACATTTCTGTTATTTGGAAAACTCAAACTTGGATAAGTGATCTAAAAGCATAAAGAAACAAAATTAAAATGTAAGAACACTGAATTTTCACATTTAATATTTACTAATAGGACAAGTAATTTTATTAGTTACAAACATGGTCACCAAACCACACACACACAAAACATTGTGTTTATGTAAGCAATGTCTGTGATTCATTAACAGGACTACAACATGTAGAAATATCAAACATCAAATCTGAACAAGCCGATATACTGTGTGTCCAGAAGTTTTTAGAGGATAGTATGGAGCTGCTTGTATTGTGTATTCATCTTAGATTTAGTATGAAATACACATCACACTATTTTTTTCTATGTAAATAAATCATATCACTGCCAGAGACAACTATATAATATACAGGCAATTTTTCTTATTTCCTGTTGCAAATTACCTTTCAATCTAAAAGCTAAAATTTATCCCTTAAAATATGTATCCATTCTATAGACAATTAAGTAGATTTTGAACAATTTACTCAACACAAATTATATTTTGAGAAAAAAATTACATACACTGACAATGGTTACGACAATTGTTCATCACTGTGCCTTAAGGTTGCAATTATTTTTAATCTAGTGTTAAAAGGGTTAACTGGTGATCTCTACATGAACTTGCTTGAGAAGAGCTCTTGTTTATAGTTGGAAGACAGTTGCTTGTGTGAAGTACTGTCCTATAATACACTTCATAATTCCAGCAACTGCAAAATGCTCACCAAACCAAGACTACCATCCAAAACCAATAATGCAGGAACCTGTTGTAGAGGACAGTCCAACTTCCACAACAGGTTTCCACATAACATTCCCAATAAGGATAAAATACAGCATTTCAGCTGGAAACTTCACAACAATCCACCCTACAGACCCAACCATATCACCTCTGATAATAACCTGATATTACACTTTAAATAATGTCTTCCTGATCAGTGTTGGGAAGATTAGTAGACTGGTGTTAAGTGATAAAATACCTGCAGGCATTCCTATGCAGATGGGTTGGTGAAACTAGTACAATGTTATTTTCCTTAGAAGTTAACAGGAAGTATGTGGAAAAGTGAAGTAGGTTTGCAAGAAGCTCTGAATAGGCATCATACAACAAAATTAGGTTTTACACCTGAACTCAAAGGTAGATTGCTCCATCACAGACAAATATAATACTGAAGGTATACACAACACCAATGCCACCCTAGAGCACTGTGCTGAATTTGTCTTGTTCATGTATCTATCTAATGTGATGCAGAAGTAAGTTACAGTAAAAACTGCAGTTCACATTTCATTAATTATTGTTTGCACTCAAAAAATAACAGTCTTAACTATTGCTATTAATAATATGTTAACATATTCACAATCTGGTACATGGCACCGATCAGTTTGTGTTCATATTCTACCAACGGCTCTATCCTCTTATTCATTCTTACAAGATTTTAAGGGAAGTCCCTAGACACCAATTTCATAAAGCAGTACAACACAGTTTTCAAAAACTCTAAGAAATCACCTTTGAAGATTTAAAGGTTAAAGTGATGTAGAGCTGAAAACATTTCGAGTCACTCAATGAGTGTATAAGTTTAGTAATCACAAAGTTATTGGTTTGATTGTCACTAGTGGTAATATAAAACACATTTATTTAAATTCTGTAATTATTAAAGTGGTATGTTGGTTAACAAATACTATATAACTAGTTAATTAAAATATGATATTGTTTTTAATACCTAATCTCATGACTATAATAAATTGAAATTTGATGCAAAATAATTATTCAAATAAAATTAAAATCTTAATACACCACATTTTTAAATCTGATTAAAATGTATAAAATAATTTCTCTCTTTGCCTGTACAGATTACTAACTGCTTGAATTAGATATGGTCCACAGTGGACCGTGTGGGGCTTACAGAAGCACCGTTTAGTTTGTGGGGGTTCCTGAGAAAACCCAAATAAAGCATTTTTCACCATTTTTTTGTCACCAGCATTAGTTAGCTAAATAACCAACCACTGCAAACTGCTCAAATTTTACCAGTATATTCACTAGACATTTATTTAGAAGTGTGATCTTCCCATTTTCTAAAATATTTATCCATAATTAAGGAACACAGATTCTGGATACCAAAACCAAGTCACAGATTATGCACAGCAAATGGGTGTAATTTTTAAGATATATTTGCAAAATCTATCTCCAAAAACCTTTAAAGTTTTCTTGCTATCATTATCCATTTCTGAGATATAGAGGTTCCAAGATAGCCAACCTGTACTTGTAAAACACATACGTAAAATCTAGTATGATGTGAAAACGTAGTTTATAAAGCAACGAAGCACAGAGAAGTATTTTCTAATGTGTCTCCATTGTAATCAGTAGGATTCTGGGAATCCCATGTTTTAATAATGAAATACATGCAAAATTTTTGTACACACGAAATCTGGTCTGACACATAAATTGGTTTTGCGTTATTCCAATTTCATATAAGTCACCTATCAATATTTTATTGACCCATACAGTTCCTTTCATATGAGAGACCTGCCCTGCTGTAGCAGTGAATAGAAGGGAACGAGTGGAAAAATACCTGTATCTCAGCACAAAAAAGGCAAATACACTCCTCTTTAAAAAAGACTGACTGAACAGTGGAATACCTGGTATTTCAATGTACATTCCTCAGGAACTTTAAAAAATTTTCCTAAGGTTTTGGCTTTTTTTTTTTGCTGAGAGATGGGGAGAGAGAGAGGGGGGGGAGAGAGAGAGAGAGAGAGAGAGAGAGAGAGAGAGAGAGAGAGAGAGGGAGAGAGGGGGGGGGGGCAGTGGGACAGAGACAGAAAAGAATAAGTACTAGAAGATAGTAGATAGTGGTTGTGGTATAGAATGAGTGCAGGAGACAATGGTAGTGAGAATGAGAGGGACACATTGGAAGTGGAATGCAGTCAACAATGACAGAGTGAAAGAGAAAGGGTGAGGGAAAGAGTAGGACAGTCAGAAATACATAAAGAGATAATGACAAAGAGTTTGGCTGAATGAGTTATTGAGAAGGAGCAATAGGGAGTGGATGAGTATGAGTGACATAGCTATGGACTAGTGGGTGTGAGCAATTTACAGTTAGGGGAGCTTGTCAGAGAGAAGTGAGTTGCATGTTAAAAAGAGCATGAATACATACACAAGCGAAAACTTTTTCGAAAATTTTTGAACTTGCTGAGGAAGGTAGAATGAGGCAGGTGGTGCCCTACTTTTCAGTCAGAGTCGTTTAAACAGGAATATATCCATCTTTCTGTGCTCCAACAGCAATGTTTCTCCATAGGTACATAACTGATGGATGAGTAATTCATATCCTTGGTTTTACTTATTGATGTGTGCCACTTTTTCATTTAAGTCTTACAAGTATTTTCATACTTATTAAAAATTCACGATCACAAAATTTTCATTACTATGGTGTTAGGAATCCATACGGGGCTCAGAGAAATTATTTTATACTTTAACTACAATTTAAAAATGTGATTTATTAAAAATTTATTTTTATTTAAATAACTATCTTCTGCTTTTTAGTCTCTTGGGTGTGAAACTTTTCATAGATTTTGACCAGATTACAACACTGATATATGGAGAATTTCAGGTTTATTTCCATTTCTCTTCAACTGAGCCAACCAATATAATGCGTCTCCCCCTATTTCTTCAAACCTCCTAAAAATATGAAAAATCAAGTAGGAAATAAAATACTTCTGGTAAGAATCGAACTATTGACTTCACGATTTGTGACTTATACATTATCCCCCAGGTACCAGAGATTTCAGTGCACTGCTTAAAAATTTTTGTAGTTAAATGCAAAGACTGCCTGCCTCCATAATCTAACTATTAGTTTCGCTGTCTTTGGTGTGAAAGGACTTTTGTTCGATTAACAATACCTCAGAGATTTTTCTGTGGTAGGAAGGTCTAGTATGGGGTCCACTCAGCACACAACAGAGACCAAATGAAGAGCTGTTTGAATAAAGCAGCAGGGGCATCACCTACAGTCAGTAACAACTGGAGGGAATGGCAACATGCTGATCCCCTGCCCCATGATCATAAATTGCTCCTTGTACTGTGTTTTAGGCAGCAGTCAACCAGTCGGAACTCACCTAAGGCGTAATCCATCAGTAGTATTTAATTTTAATAGTTAATCACACAAGGAAAACTATTATTCTTCAACCACTATTTCTTCAGTTTTTAAAACAGTGTTGTACTGTTTTAGGAAATATGTAAGTATATCTGGACACTTCAGAACTGACATGGGGACAAACTGATGGGAGACAGTCTATTTGTTACTTTACAACTTTTACCATCTGTGACTGAAAGCTCTCTCTTTGGCTGTTATTCAGCTTTCAATTAATGAGTGGAAAGAAACCGCATGTCTCAACAACTACCATGGCATCTGTTGTCTCTCTAGTGGCAAAGATGACAACTATATAAGTACACATATTACACTAATGTCAGTGATGTGTACGAAAGTCTTAAAGATTTAACATGTGGTAGACTAACTCTCAATAAATGCTGTCATCCTCACTGGTCAATACCATCTGTCAATCAAAATTTAATTTTAATCTATCTAAAGCAGCCTATTCCAACACAATGCAGCACTTTCCAACAGGACGGCTAAAATACAAACATTTTGTGACCACTTTGCAAATCCAGGGCTCTTATATTCAGAATCATTAGTAAGCATTGCTCTGAGCCTCGAGAAGGGACTGTGTCTCCCTAAGAAGCCTTCACAATTAACATTCACAGAGAGCCATGCTGTGTAACTTTCAGTGACTGCTGACATGTGTAAAACTTTACGGGAGGATGCTTTGTGAAAAAAGTAAGTTACTTATCATAAAAAATAGAACTTACGTTTTCGAAAATTCAGTGACTCTTTGTGCATACAAATTAGGTAGAAATGTATGTGACCCTTCTGTAACAATGATATATCTGGAAAAAAAATCGATTTGCTAATAAAACAGCACCCTCTTAAGTTCTTAAAAAGTCTGTCGAGATAATTATTAATCGAAGACCGAACACGAGCCCAAAAGAGACTGCAATCAGCAGCAACATTTTGTATATTCAGTACAAATCTCTCATCACCATCAAACACACAACCCATGTCTTCTACCATCTTTTCTTCCCAGACAATAGTGTCAACAACTATTGAAGGTAATAAGTAGTGTAGCTCTAGGATACTATTTGGTTTACTCAAAGAGGGCTTTTGTACTGTGACATACCATAAACAAAACACTTACATGCAGTACTAATGGGGAAGCTGAAAACACTATGACAATAAAGACAGCAGTGAAAGAGAAGAACTTGTGCTGAGACATAAGTGACTTCTTGTGTAGCCAATGCTAAAAATTAAAAAAAAAAATGTTGGTATCAAGAGAAAATGTAAACAGGAAGAAAAAATAATGGATTTTTGCTGTCTTCTATATTCACGAGCTCAAAGGTAAACAACTTAATGTGTGTTATACAGAACATTTACTCAGTTCATCTGTCAGTTACACTGGTATATCTTCAGTAAATTTCAAACATACAAATTTGAGTTTTTTTCTTCATATTAGTGAAGTACTACCTCAGTTTCAAAATAAAAATGAAATCTCCACTATCAATGTCTTTCAGAAGTTCAGTATGAATTGCAACAACCACATCTTTAAACTGGAGCTAATATGGACACATTACCTGTATGTAAACTTATTTACTAACTACAATGCATTTCAAGCCCTGTGTGGTATAACCAAATATGAACTCTGACATCACAACATTTAATGATAACCTGTAAGTGAAGTTTTACCAAATGCATATTTTAGATTATCCACTACTGTATACTCACAAACAAGTTCATGGGAATTAGCACTACAGTAGTAATTAAATGTAGCATAGCAACAACGATAAAATTCCAGTACAGTAATACCTTGGCTAATGCTGAATTCAGCTACCAGTTTCAATTCTAGGCCATATTTTCTACCAAAAATTTTCAGTGGCATGCCCACGTAAGCAAACTGCTAACATTGTAGAAACAATGGACGTCCCATGTGTTCCCTGGTCAGTGTGTCACTGATCATTACGTGAGCATCACGCCATGCACCTAACAATTCCATAGCTTTCCACTATCTGTGTGAGGTTTTTTAAAATTACTTATGAGCGGTGACCCCAGATAGCGCACTGATACTCTAGATACTTATGGAGGTGCATTCCTCATGTGAACAAACAGTATCTCCACCTTCGATACATCGGGACGAGTCTTTAGAATGGTAAATGGCACAAACTGTGCAATTATTCTTTATATTCTCTGTAAATTAGTTTATTATTGTGTTTAGTATTAAATTCTACAATATTAACAGGGCACACCTTCCAGAAAAACAGTTTACATTTCTGTGTGCACAAACTTCTACTACAGTCATCACAGCCTCCATAGGCTGTTATTAACTTTCTCTTTAGGCTGAATTTTGTTATTCTGCAACTGTACAAACTTCCACTGCATGCCTATAGTTAGTGCAGCATACCATTGCTGTGGTCATGGGTCTGTTCTGAGCTTTGAAAAATAAGTTTTTTTAATTCCTTAATTTGTATTAATATATCTTTTTCAATCTTGGCCATGTTTTCCTTGTGTACTTCACTGTTTTTTGTTACAGAACTTAGTTGCCAGGGAATTTCGCTGTAGTTTGTGTTGTCAAATAAAAATTAATTAGTAATAACATACATAACAGTGAACAATTTAAGCTGTAAAGGTAATCACAGTTGAGATGCTGAGTTGTCAGCAGGCACATTAAGAAGGCTGAAAACACTGCTAGTTTTCAAATGTTATGTTGAAGGTTTAGTCCCAAAGGTAGGAACATTCAATTTTCTTTATGTGCCAACAGATAACTCAGCACCAACTATTCTCCTTAAATTATTTACATTCCACAAAGGACCTTTTCATTGTCATTTACATAGTACACTTTTGTTTTGCTTCAGGGCGCATAAACAATAGGGTCATATGTGCCCCTGTCAAAACTATAGAACACGAAGACAGCGAAGTTAAAAACGAGTGCACGTCAATCCCATCCCAACTGATGTTAAGAGAAGACAGCTAAAAACAGGGACGTGGATAAACATCTATAAAATACACCATAGAGAAATGGAGGTCCAGAACTAAAACTTAAATGTCCTTCACCATATTGCTATGACGAATAAAAAGTAAAATGCAGTCAACAGCAATTAAAAAAGGGCATTCCATTAGGAAATGGCGGACAGTTAAAATTTGGGCGCAACGTCCACAAAGTGATGGAGCACCACTCAATAAATGGCGATGGCTAAAGACACAGTGCCCAATACACAACCTAGTTAAAATGATCTCACAGCGAGAGGGCTGAGAGGAGGTCTTCCAAGACACTGGGAGAAGCTTAATAGCAGGGAGCTTGTTCTCATGAAGGGAATACCATTGATGATGCCAAAGTGACACATGGCAACACAGAGGCCATCTGAGGGATGAGGTACGAGGACTGCAGCCTTGGCAGCAGCAGCAGCAGCAGCAGCAGCAGCAGCAGCCTCGTTTCCTGTCAGACCGGTGTGACCAGGAACCCACATAAACATCATAGTGGCTCCATCAAGAGTGAGCAAGTGACAGCTTTCCTGGACATGTTGCACTAAAGAATGGATGGTGTACAGCATACAGATGTTTTGAAGGGCACAAAGAGTCTGAGCAGGTGACGCAATTGAAAAGCCTGTGTCGCCAGGTGTGTACTGAGGGCGCTGATACACGGGAGAGCTCTACTGAAAATACTGAGCAGTATTCCGGAATCTGATACCGAAAAACGTCTGTGCCAATGACGAAGGCACACCTGACACCAAGGTCAGTCCAAGAGCTGTCTGTGCACACAAAAGAACTATTGCAAAATTCCGTACGAAGCTCATGAAACAAGGCAATTGAGCCAGGCTGGAGTAGTGTCCTTGGAAATGAATTAAGGCCCATGTGAACACAGGCTGCCGCACAAAGCTCACGTGGTGAAGGGTTCACACTCATTGGGAAAGCTGCACGTAGCTACAAGAGTAGTAGCCGAAAGCGAACTCCAGGAGATAACAGACAAGAGGGACATGCCCCATACTCGTGACCGAAGGAGTCATAGAATGGGTGGCCACACATGGCAGACAAACAGCATGCATATCTGCTGAGGAGAAAGTCACAGCTGTAGGCGAGTGGTAGTTTTGCCGAACAGATGCCACAATGACGGATAGTATTGAGACAGCGTAAGAGGGATGGACGTGCAGATGCATAAACAAAACACCCACAGTCTAGTTTTGAACACACAAGGGACCGGTGCAAATGGAGGAGGGTGGTTCAATCAGTACCCCAGGAAGTACCATTGAGGACACACAGGACACTGAGGGATCGCATAGAGCGGGCTGCCAGGTAAGACACGTGGGAGGACCAAGATAGTTTCCTATCGAGCATGAGCCCCAGGAATTATGTAGTTTAAATGAACGGAAGGGCAACAGGCCCAAGATGTGAAGACGGTGGAAGAAACCAATTGCGCCAAGACAAATTCATACAAATGGTTTTGTCAGTGGAAAAACGAAAGTCATTTTTTATCAAGACATCACGTAAGACGCTGCTCAATGAGACATTTCTGTGGAGAATGCAATAGATGGCAAAACTGTAAACGAAAAGGGAGCCACAGATGCCCAGTGGCAGGCAGGCAATTGTAGGGTTAATGGTGATAGCAAAGAGGATGATGCTCAGGGCAGAACCCTGAGGCACACCGCTTTCCTGGATAAAGGTGTCTGACATGGCAGAACCTACATGTACTTTTAAAAATGCCTGAAGGAAATGGGGCAGGTGGCCAGAAAGTCCCACATATAGATAGTGCAGAGGATACCAGTCCTCCAGCAGCAGGTGGTGGTGTAGGCTTCCTCCAAATCAAAGAACATGGCCACAATCTGGGATTTCTGCAGAAAACCGTTCATGACATGGGTGGACAAACTGACAAGATGATCAACTGCATAACCCCGCACTCTAAAGCCATACTGTGAAGTGGTTAGTAAATTGCGAGACTCTAGCCACCATACCAGCCAGGTACGAATCATACATTCCATCACCTTGCAAACACAGCTGGTGAGAAAAATAGGGTGGTAGCTAGAAGGAAGCTGTTTGTCCTTATCAGGCTTAGCTATGGGTATGACAGTGGCTTCACGCCAGCGTCTGGGAAACACGCACTCCGCCCAGATGCGGTTTTTTTTGTTTGTTTGAGGTTTAAGGGCACTCAACTACTGAGGTCATTAGCGCCCAGTCACAATTGTTAGAGCACATAGAATCTAGTAAAACTCAAGGGGGGGGGGGGGGGGGGGGACACCAGAAAGTTCTTACAAAGAGGCAGATAAAATAAGTGAAAGAGTTAGATGTCTTTGGACAATCCAGTCAAAGTAATGAAACCAAGAACACTAGCAGCTGCTCGAGTGTCATCCGCTAAAATATCCTGTAAAGTAGATGGCAGAGACAGGACAACACGAAATTGACTAAAACGGGGACACGACAATAAAACATGGCGCACTGTTAATGCATGACCACAAGGGCACTGCGGGGCTGGGTCACCGGAGAGCAGGTAGCGGTGGCTAAACCGGCAATGCCCAATCCACAACCTGGTCAGAAGGACCTCTTCTCGCCGAGATGGTCAGGAGGAGGTTGTCCAAGCAGTTGGGAACGGTTTGACTGCCCGGAGCTTGTTTCCTTGAAGTGAGGACCAAGTATCCCACCACAAGGACACAAGCCCCTTACAAACAACCCCACTAACGTCAGATGACGGGACATAATGGGAGGCTGGCTGAGACAGGAGGACTGCAGCCTTGGCTGCAGCATCAGCAGCCTCATTCCCAGGCACTCCTACATGGCCGGAAACCCACAGAAAGCTGACAGGAGAGCCACCCTCAGCGAAAGAATGGAGGGACTGCTGGATCTGTTGCACCAAGGGATGGACCGGATATGGAGCCTCTCGGACAGGATGCAGGAGAGCCCCAAAGGGGATGATGGGCATTGAAGTCGCCAAACAATAAAAATGGCGGAGGAAGCTGAACAATCAGGTGCATCATGTCAGCCCGACTAACTGCGGATGACGATGGAGTGTAGACGGTACAAGCAGAAAAAGTAAAGGCAGAAAGAGTAATACGGACAGCTATTGCTTGGAGTGGGGTGGTCGATGGGAGGGGATGGTAATAGACATCGTCCCGAATGAGCAACATGACCCCACCATGAGCTGGAATACCGTCCATAGGGGGGAGGTCACACCGCTCCGAGGTATAGTGGGTAAAAGCAATACGGTCAGTTGGGTGCAACTTGGTTTCCTGGAGACCAAGGACGAGCGGACAGTGCAGGCGGAGGAGCAGTTGTAATTCCTCCTGATTAGATCGAATACCTCTTATGTTCCAATGTAACAAAGCCATCGCTAGTCAGAAAAGAGGGGGAATGAAACAGGTGAAGAGCTGGTCACCTCGACGGCCGCGGAGGGCCAGGTGTCGAGGGTACAACGCTACAACCGGTGGGAGGCGGATCCTGTTCCATCGAGTCGTCGCCAGCAGCGGCCGCTTTCCCGGGTTGCGTAGGAGGGGCAGCATCATTCGCCGACGAGAGGCCAGCTGAGCGCCTGGCAGCAGAGCGTCCCGGCGAAACTGAGGACAGCCGGGAGCAGCGACTCACGGATGGAGCGTCAGACGAAACACGCCGGGGTGGAGAGGAGGATAAAGATTTCTTCTTGGAGGCCTTCTTGGAAGGCCGATGAGGCATGGGGATGGTGGGCTGGACCCGAAGAAGGTCCTCACGCGCAGGGTCCGTTTTGGAATGCCGGACCTCGGAAGCCGGGGTCCGGAACATTTCCCCGATGGACGCCTGAGAAGAGGATCGCTTCTCAGGTGGTGGAGGGGGAGGAGGAGGAAGGGTGGCCCCCAGGGCAGAGGGGGCAGGGGCCGCGAGGGAGGAGGATTGGGAAGGGAGGGACTTGGGAGGCGGAGGCATAGACCCCAGATGGGGTGAGGAGGTGGAGGGGGGGGACAGGATAGGGGTGAGGATCCTGTGGAAGGAGTGGACACGACTGAGGCAAACGAAGTTGTCAACAGTACGGGGTGGAGGCAGTCATACTTCTTCCTGGCCTCAGAATAAGAGAGATGATCCAAAGTTTTTAATTCTTGAATCTTCTTCTTCTGATACGCGGGGCAGTCTAAAGATCTAGGCGAGTGGATGCCAGGACAATTGACGCACTGAGGTGGTGAGGTGCATGTATGTTCCTCACGAAGAGGACGTCCGCCATCGCCACAAAGGGGCTCAGCCTCACACCGTGACGACATGTGCCCAAAGCGCAAACACCAAAAGCAGCGTATAGGAGGTGGGACGTAAGGTCGCACGTCGCACCGGTAGCACATCACCTTTACCTTCTCCGGGAGAACGTCCCCCTCGAAGGCGAGCATAAAGGCTCCTGTGTCGATGCGACAGTCTTTGCGGCCGCGCTGAACTCGCCGGACGAAATGCACGCCTCGGCGCTCCAGGTTGGCCCTGAACTCCTCATCAGATTGCAGCAGGAGGTCCCAATGAAAAATAACCCCCTGCGACCTATTCAGTGCCCGATACGGGACAACAGACACTGGGATGTCCCCTAGTCGGTTGCACGCCTGGAGCGCCGCCGACTGTGTGGCGGAGGTGGTTTTTATAAGAACGGACCCCGAACGCACTTTACTGAGAGCCTCGATTTCCCCGAAGATGTCCTCTATGTGCTGGACAAAGAACATGGGCTTGGAGGTGGCGAACATCCCCCCCATCGGTCCGAGAACAGACTAAATAGCGGGGGAAGTACTTCGCCCCAAGCAGGCGGGCCTGTCCTTCCTCCCAGGGAGTGGCCAAGGGGGAAAGGGCAGGAGAACCAGAACCAGAGACAGTACCTTTCTTTTTAAAAGACTCGGCCGCAGAGCGACCCGATACATGTTGACGTTTCATCTGCGAAACGTCTGCCCCGATACCACCCACTCCGACCAGGGGCCCTCCCCATGGGTGCCACCCAGCCTCAGCAAGGGCCACCTGGCAGGATGACCGTTGCCGGGAGTCCTGATGCCCCAAGGAGACGGGCATCTACTCCTTGGCCGACGTGGGGAGGGTGCAGCTCAGGTATCGGCAGTACGATCCCTGTGTTGTCAGAGGGCTACAACCTAGAGGGTACATGACGACCCCACCACAACGGGCTGGCTACCGTGCTAGATTTCAGGTGCCATGGAAAGTCCATCATGATCGTAGGTGCAGATGGGGACGCACTATGGGCGTAACTTGTGCAACCCATCAGGTGTTTAGGCCCAATGTGAGGAATAGTGGGTGTGGTTACAACGCCGTTACAATGCTGAGTACCAAGGTCTTAGTGCACTGAGGACCAGTGATACACCATATAAGGCGTCCTTCCCCAAAAGGCTCGTACTTCTGTAGAATTTTGAAAAATGGAGGTCAAACCCCAAGAGGGACCATCACACGGAAGGCCGAAATGGTTGAAACTCCTTTTAGTCGCCTCTTACGACAGGCAGGAATACCTCGGGCCTATTCTTACCCCGGACCCGCAGGGGGGCAGATGTGGTTGTACATATTAAGCAGAAAGTGCTTGCCGACAATAGAAAGGTGCTGCACCATCTGAATGTGAATATCATCTGGCCCTTGGGCAAAGAATCAGGATGAAGTGAGAGCATGGTCTAGCTCCTTCATACTAAAGGCAGCATTGTAGCATTCATTATTCAGAGAAGAGAAGGGTATTGCTCGAGCCTCCTCCGCTCGTTTCCGATGGAGGCAGCCAGGGTGACAGTGAGAGTAGCTCAAAATCTCCGCAAAATGGTGGCCGAAGGCATTGGAGATAGCAACAGGATCTACGATGACATCTTCTCCTACTGTCAGCCGGAAATTGGGTAATGGATGTTGGGCCCAGAGAGCAGTCAGAGGTTGGTCCAAACGATGGAAGAGGGTGTGAAACAGTAAAAAGCACTAGTGAATGAAATGCAGCTAGCTTTTTTGCTATCCCAAAGAATGTGACGACACTATGCATACATCTGTTTATAATGAATGCAGTTTGCCACCGCAGGATGATAGTTTAAAACATGGAGAGCACGTCTCCGTGTGCTAATTGTGTCATGGCATGCCTCAGTCCACCAAAAGACCAGGACATGGTGAGGTAAAGAGCAAGTGCGAAGAACTGAACATTCTGCAGCAGTAAGGATAACATTTTAAGATACTCCACATGGTCATCACAACTGGGGAAATGTTGTTCGTCAAAGGTTGCCAGGGAGGAATAAAGCCTCCAGTCAGCATTAGGAAGCTGCGATTTGGGTATGCACGTAGGTGGGATAGGAGTCAGCAAATGCATCGCACATGGGAAATGGTCGCTCGATGAGTCAGAGAGAATGGACCAATCGAGACAAAGTGCAACCTGGGCAGTACGAAGGATAAGTCCAAATGGGAATAAGTGTACATGGAGACTGAAAGGAACGTGGGTGCTCCTGTGTTAAGAGGAAAGGTTAAGTTGATTAAGGTGGTCAGCCAAGAGGGCACATCTCCAACAGGTTCTGGGAGAAACCCAAGGCAGATGGTGCAAATCAAAGGCACTGAGTAGCAGAAAAGGGTGAAGTAGCTGCCCTGGTGACATCAAATGACGGAGGGATGTAAACGGTACAAAGGGAAAAGGCGAACTACAACAGCTTGAAGGCGGGCAGTCAGGGAGATAGGTTGACTATGAACGTCATTCCATACGAGCAGCATGACTGCCCGTGAGATGGAATGCCGACTTTACAAAATGGAACTGGTAAGAAATGCGAGAGCTCAAAGCAATCATGAGCATGCAATTTTGTTTCCTGAAGGCAGGAAATACGAGGACACTGATGCTAAGAGCAGCCGTATATCCTCTTTGTTGGATCAAATATCACAAACTTTCCATTGGAGAAGAGTCATGACGAGGAAAAAATGAAGGGTGTCGCCTTGGCAGCTGCCGAGTGCCAGCCTTCGAAGACTCACTGCTACAGGCCACAGAGGCAGGAGGATCCTGCTCCACGAGGTCTACAGGCATGTCAACATTCTTCTATATCGGTCTGCCGGGTCCAGTGCAGCAAAATGGTTGGAAGTGGACATTGGTGACATGTAGGTCAGCCGGGCAAGGGTATCCCATGGCAACACTGTCAAAGGGGATCTTAGAGTTGGTGAAGGAGAAGACCGTTTGCCTTTGTTTGACTTCTTTGAGCCTGTCCAGTTAGGAGACGAACACTCAGATGTAGGTTGGCTGGAGAGAAGTATGAAGTCTTCCAAGAGTACTCTTTCTGTCCTGCCGGTTGTGTAGCTTGTGACTTTGGCCCACGAGGTGAAAGTTTAGTGGCATGCTGCACAGCTGAAGGATGAAATGAGGATGCTACCAGGACACACTGCAATTTCACAACCGCAGTGCTAAATTTGAGGTCGCATGTCTGCGGCCACATCCTTCATAGATTAAGAGGTAGTGTACTGTAGGTACAAGATTTCCAATTAGCCAGCAACTTGCGTGCAACCGGGTAGGCACTTTTTCCTTCATCCGAATCTCCTGGACAGCCCACTTATCAAGATACATAGGACAATTGGAGGCCCATGATAGCCAAGCACGAACCCGCCAAAGAGTGGCGAGCCTCATGGGGGGTACATAGTACAGTGAAATAGGCAAATGCAAATAGCAGAAAACTGTGGAAGAGTACGAGGAAAAATATTGCAAAGATTGAAGAAGGCACATTAATACAAATCAAGAAGTCTAAAAATCTAATCTTTCAAGATTAATAACAGGACCACTCACCAACAATGGCATTCTCCATTAGAGATCTGTGGCTGAAATGTGTAGTCTGTCACAGAACAGCTAAATGTAATCAACAAGAAAGTAAATATAACCCACTGAGGATGGAACAACTGATGATACACTTTTGGGCAAGCACGAACTTATAACTGTGTTTGGCTAAAAAGCAGACCCTGTTAATTTTATTCTGTGTAGTCATGGACACAGAGCTTGAAACTCCAACATGATTAAATACTAAATTTACTGTCTGATAAAACATGTTTTTGGTGTGTATTCTGCATGAGCTAGAACAAAATCTTTTACATTGTCAAAATGAGACCAAGTCTACGGCAGAGGCAGCTGTAATTCTGTCACTTTTTATCAGTTTGGTCTAGACAGCAAATATATATTTTTAATACTTCACACATGATTAGCTTCAGTTTGTTTGATCCAATCATCATGGCACCAACTATCTGACGCAACATATCTCAATGCTAGGCTTAGGTTGACAGCCCATGGTCGGTAAGTATGCACGGACCTGTGATTAGATGCGTCTTATCTCATGTTCGACGTCCTGAAGAACTGATGGTGGCAAACAAGACAAAAACACAGCAGGTAAAACTTCAGGGCTCAGAGGTCATGGCTGATATATAAAACTATTCCACAACCTTTAATCTTTCCTGCATGACTGCCAGAGACATCTTTTGTTGACTGGTTGATTTGGGTGAGAGGACCAAACAGCAAGGTCATCGGTCCTATCAGATTAGGAAAGGATTGGGAAGAAAGTCATCCGTGCCATTTAAAAGGAATCATCCTGGCATTTGCCTAGGAAATACACGGAAAACCTAAATCATGATGGCCAGACATGAGTTTGAACCATCATCCTCCCAAAAGGAAGTCCAGTGTGCTAACCACTGCACCAGCTCGATCGGTAACATCTTCAGAGATCACATTGAAGTCTCAAGCCACCCCCACATTTATTGAGCTTTATAGAGGGCATTACCATTTGTTACAAGAAGCTGAATACACAATTGACTCTGGCTGGTATAACTGTCTTTGATTAAAAGATTAAAAACACTTGTCATTATGTTTGTGCAAAGTCAGCATTCATATTTTATTCAACTTAACCTCTGATTCTTTTCTGTTAAAACTACCTTGGTGTTTGTAAATCTCTATTGCTTCCCTATACACGTGTACATTATAATGCGCTGTCTTATCTCACAGAATTTTATCTGCCCTTTTATGCAAGTCTGCAGAATTTTGTGGCCATTGTTCCCACAGGTAAAATCTCTTGGGATGTTAGGCTGTGTTATTTTCATCTTCAATTTCTTCTTCTTGATTGACATTTCTATCCCTCTGCTGGGATGATTTTCAGGATCTAGTGGTGTCCACAGCTAGTGACATCAGTCACACAGAACTTTATTTCGTGGTTCGTACCTCGAAAAACATGTTCCGTTACAACTGATTTGTCACTATGGACAAGGCAGCAGTTCCTTTTACATACCCCAGGTTTCACTAGTGTATGCAGTGGATCTTTCGCTGTTCTCAGTAACACTTTCTTTCTCAGTGGGTCAAAAACGTGGTACATAGCAAAACTTCTGACAATGCAATGTGTAAACCTGTTATTAAAAGGCAGGAAAACTGTCCCAGTTGGCAGCCTTTGTCATTCATTAGTCTTGGCTTTCTCACTTTGGAGGGAGTGCTTCACCTCCTCAGTGGTGTAACTACTTTTTCTTGAAAGCCACTGTATGTGATTCAGCTTATCTCGTACATAAATCTACTCACAAATTTTATCAGCCCTTTTACGCAAGTCTGCAGGATTTTGTGGCCACAGTTACTGCAACTGTGTTATTTTCATCAATTTATTTTTCTCAATTGACTTTTCAATTCCTCTGCAGGGATCATCTTCAGGATCTGGTGGTGTCCACAGATAGTGGAAAACAAAAATGATGTACCCTAACATCCTTGGAGATTTTACCTGTTTATTAGCCCCTCTAACAGAAAAGAGAGTGTTAAGTTAAATAAAATTGGGAGGCCAATTTGCACCAACAGAATGTTCGAGTCCTTTTAATCATGAATGATGACACCAGCCAGAGAATTATACATTCAGTGTCACGTGGAGAATGGTTGTGCCCTCTATACAGTTCTATAAATTAAGGGGTCTTTTGAGTCTGTTGAAGTTGATTTTTATCTCTGGGGATGCATCCTACAGTCAGAGATGACCACAGCCTCCTGGCACAGAAGTTTTGAGTGAAGTGACCACTGGCCACGAAAGCCAACATTGTAAAGCCAAAAATTGTTACATTAGAAAACATTTTAAAAAATCTTTGCAATATGGACTGAACTCTTTACAATTTACAATTATTCATATGAAACCAACTGACTCAGTTTCACACTACAGATTTTACTAGTTAGTTTTAGGCAGATCATCGACAAAAGCCAAGGCATTGCTGTACTTTAAAGACAGGCCGAGAGGAAATAATATATTCATATTTTGTGTGTGTGTGTGTGTGTGTGTGTGTGTGTGTGTGTGTGTGTGTGTGTGTGACCAGAGGACTGCTAATGTAGTTACCCGAGTTTGAGAGCTTGTCCGCCGGCCCGAAGCCCTTCTTCCCCCAGAAGTGTGACCTGCTCTTCCTCGCGACTCGGGTCAGCCATCTGCGGGTACGCAAGGTAGGTGGGTTGGTAGCTCTGATCAGCCTGGCAACACAACCCTGCGAGCGTAGCGTTCACCCTCTATTCGCCTGCCGCCTGACGCAGTGGCGACAGACCTAGGGCGAATCCATCGTCAGGATTCGGGGGAGGCGGCAGTGGCGGTTCGGGGAGGTGGGAGTCCAAACAACTCACATGCAGAGCACAAGCGAGTGGTAGAGAGCCGTCAGCAAAGAAAATATACGGGGAGTACGGTCACAAATAATATTTAGCGTGCAGGACAATCCTGGTCTCGTGCAGGAGTGTATCTTAGGAATATAAGGGATTTTTTTTATTCTACACAATATGAGGATCACATGCACAACAGATTCAGTCAATCCAATTTTGAAACAAGACAGAACAAGGTCACAAGTTGCTCTACATACAAACATACAACACAATGTGCGTGTGCTGGGAACTGAAAAAGAATTATTCTTATAAAAGTTTCAAAAAATTATGAATTACAACTGCTACTGGCACTTCTTTCAGCAGAAAGACCTTTGTTGTCCTCACTATGTTACTTTTACATATGCTACAATGAAATTAAAATAGCCTACTACATAGAAAATAATGCCTTATCTTGCTCAGTGCAATTATACATTACTCCCTGATATATATACTTTCTCCTTGCAGTGTAACTCAAAACCATGAACAGTACAGTGACATCATGAAACATTCAGTGTTTTGTAGCAAATTTTGCATCCAGTTCTATAGAATTTCTTCTAAAGAGTAATTTAAAATTATTGATTTATCCACAACTTGCAGAAAAAGGGATACACAACAACAAAAGCATTTAAAGAGTTTGAACTTGCTGAGCAGTTTTGTGGGCTGAAGTTAAGTTTTCATTTATGCTACGCAGATTCAACACTGCTTTCCTGCTTTACTGCAGATGGTGCTCTACCAATCTAGATCTGTTTACATCCCTGCTGTGCTTCACCAGACACCTTTTCTTAACATGCTAGCACGAAAGTCAAGATAACTACTCACCTACAGTCCGAGGCATCGGGCCGTTTATGAGCGCACAAAAACACCTACACCATCCCAGTGCTTCAGCTCTTTGGCTGCTGCAACTGCCAACTGATTGCTCCGATCTGCACATGCTCTGGTATGCAGGGGAATATCATCATCTTTACAAGGTGATATAAGTGAAAGAGGGTGCCCAAATGTTCTGGAGTGCTTTCTTTATTAGGTGCGTGCAGTGGGTACACTGCATCACCATCAGAGTCTTAAGTAGATGAGTTATAAGCTCAAATATGCTGCACCTACTGCAATCAGGAATGTCTGCACCTCTTTCATAGGCACTGAATTCACTTAGCAAGCATATCGAGGAAAAAATCACGGCAAACCACAGAGCAGCATAAGTTTCCCTATCCTTACACAGGATAGGATTGACAGGCCTTCTTTGATTTTCTTCTTTTAGTAGTGTAAGGTCATTGCCCAGGTATCAGTTTCCTGAAGAAGTTGCATTGGTGGGGAAGAGAGACCTTTAAAAAATTGCCTTTGCAGATTTCTGACCTATGTTTGGTACTAAACATCAAGCTAATTTGTATAATTGTCAGTAGCCCATAGCATAGAGTGAAAGCCTAGTAACTGTAAACTCAATGGTTCAGATATTACTACTGGCAATTTTTTTTACTTTTTTATAAATTCCATACGTATTAAAAAAATGTAATGTTTATTGATAAATACCAAATATTAATTTTTAATACAAATATGCTTCTCTGTAGAACTTAAGGGCATGATAAAGTAATGTTACATATTAACAACTAGGAGGAAAGTAATGAGCATGTGTGAGCATGTTGCCACAGGCCTTGCAGTCGTGCAAGGGAAGCTTGATGTAATATGGTGTGTTGTCAGCAGGACTATATTGACAAGTGGTGCTAGCCCCCCAAAGTTAGAGAGAGAGAGAGAGAGAGAGAGAGAGAGAGAGAGAGAGAGAGAAAGGTGTAGCTCAGAAATTTGGTATTGTTCACAGCTTTCTTTCATGTGCATGGGGAGAGTTCTAAACCAAAGGCACTGCCTGAAGAAGAGGTGGTTGCCCACAGTCAACTAAAGCAGCAGATTACCACTATATTCTACAACAGGCAGGAAGGGACTCAAGTCAAACGGCATGTTCAGCTGCAACCACATTTAACAGGACTGCAAGGCAAGCAATCTCACAATCCACAGTGACACGGTGACTGCATGGGAACAGTCTCTCTGCTCGATCACCAGCACATTGTGTTCCACTGACGCGAGAGCATCAGCAGCAGTATTTGTGATGATACCAAGACAATAGGACCTGAACCAACAACGGGTGGTGTCATGTGCTCTTCTCGGATTCAGTCCGAGTAGTGATTCTGGATGTACCCTCATATGGTGAGATGAGTGAACACGTAATGCACCCATGCACATTATCAAACATGACACATTTGGTGATCTGGTTGTTACGGTGTGGAGAAGCATAATGTTTCTGGGCATGCTGGCCTCCAAATATTTCAGCACGGTACACCCAACAGTCAATGTAATTCTGACACTGCACACTTCCCCACATGTGTGTGTTCAGGGATGAATTCAGGGCTGACTTGCATTTTTTGGGTGACAGTGTGTGACCTGGAAAAAACACAGGCTTGGAATGATATAATATTTGGTGAATGGACTGGCCTGCCCTTAACCACCAAACCCCCCCCCCCCCTAACTTAAATCCCACTGAGCACATGTGGCATGCATTAGGGAGACCTATTACTGCACGTCCACATGCACGAACAACCATCCGGCAGTAAACTGTGCTGGTGAATGGAACGCCCTACCCCAAAATCTCCTTACCAATTTTGTGGCCAGCATGGGAGCACATTGCACAGCATGCATTGAGTTCTGTGGTGATCACATGCCCTATTAACAACCATGTCCTTCCTTTTGTAATGTGCAGGGGCCACTATGAATCTCAGTGACTACAGTGTAATTACAGTCTAATTAGAAGTGTCATTTCTGTTTGGCTCACTGTGTATTTCTTTCAGTTACCGTCTGTACTACATCGTATCAGTTGATTTTATGCAAGGTATAATTTTCATTGAGCTGTGTTACTTGACAGTGATACACACTGTGACAGTTTCATTGTTAAGTTTTGCATTCCAAAGTAATACCTTTGTATTTTTAATTAGTGGCTGTTTGATAATAAATTTATGTTTGATACAGACATGCAAAATGCCTTACTTTTTAAATGATAAGTTACACTCATCAATAATACTGTGATTTCCAGAAATAATGTGTTTTGTTTTTTATTTGATTTTTCACATTTTTGTGCCAAATTTTAATTTACTGCGAATTCTTGCATTTTCATGAGATTAGTAATCAAAGAAAGATTTTTATTAAAAAATTATTATTCAATATTTGTTATTTGACATTTCCATTTGTTGCAAATACAGAGTTTAAAAAAAGCAAAAAATATTACTGCTAGCAAACGTCCAGAACAGCAACTTTACGATACTTTTGTGTTACACTGTCAGCTACTGGCAATTACGTTAATAAATTTAAGGTGTTTTGTAATGCATCTCAGAAATCATCAAACACAGCTTTTTCATCGTGTTTCAGAGCACTGCATCTTACTGCTTCAGGAAATTGATTTACAGGCACCGACATCGATATCTCATCAAGTATGACGAAATTCAAAGAGGGCAGAGTGGCCCTAACACGCCTTTGTTAGACCCACTGGAGTACGATACTGAATTTAGTATATGAGACAACAAGAATGAATTTAGTTTATTTTTGTTGGATGAGGTCTATCATAGCAAAGACGCAAATATATGGCACACCTCTCGCAACATCATCTCACCTGTAGAGTGGGTGCAGATTTCACACTCAGACTGCCACACCACAAACCAAGTGTCAGGTGACTTTGGTACTTGTCCCACCTAATGGCAATAATTTAATAATTTGTCCCATCTGTTTGCAGTTAGTGCTTTAATGTGGGATGTATGTACTAAAAGAGTACAACTGCACATCCATCACAGTACAATGGCACAGTGTGTGAAGATAACAGAAAGCAGAACTTTGAGGCTGCAAGCACACTGATTGAAAAAAGGCTTGCAATTCTCTTCCAACAGTCACATAGCAGTATTCTAACATATCCATGTTTGTATCATGTACAATAACTGAGCCAATAAAGAACCTTACAACTGCACAAATTGAAGTTAAAAGTCAAGTTCAGATGCCCCACATTTTTTTATGAAGTACAATTTCTATGAAATTAAATTTCCATGAGGAAAAATCAATGGTGTTAAAATACATGACTGTACAAGGGGATGTTGTGTTTGATACACAGTTAAAACATGAGTACATTGCTGACAAGTGAGATGCACTGTCATCTGTAATAAGCCACGTAGTGCACACAGTTAAAACAAGACTGCTACACTGAATCTAATAAGGGACACCAGGGAAAGATGTTGGTGTGATCACCTACATCTATCTTTTGTGGCTTTACATCTGTCAGCACATGCATACGTTGCTGAGAGAGAGGTCTGCCTACACAGCAACTATTCTTTCACATTTCCCAGTACTCTAAAAGATATTATTTGGAAATTAAAGATAAACAGACACAAAAATCTTAACAAGTGGCACAAGACATTGTGACACAGGAAAGGTGACCGAAATCTGCTTTCAGAAGCTCAGATCATTCAGCAGATTCTCAGTTTCCTAAATAAAAATGCAAAAATGCTGTAAGTGGAAGTCCACCTACACAAAACAATTACTTATACATTCCACCCTGGATTTTCCGTTGTTCGATTTTACTTGTGCTTCTGTTACCGTTCCCAACGTATCTTTATACAATTGTGTGACCTGTGTGGAAGATCTTGATTTAATGAGTCTTTGTGTAGAAACACAATCTTTATGGAGACCTATGTTTGTCTATCCCATTAAAAATGGGTGTCTAATCTGTGGCTTGAATGACAGCCCAGATGCTCTTTAACTGCAATTGTCTATATCATGAAAGGTCACTGGATGTTCAGTAGGCCAAAAGCTGACATTTTATTTATTGACTATGCCATTAGCGTGGATGTATGCTTTGTCAGAGAACCAGACAATGTGCATGAATCCTCCTCCCCCCTGAATTACTCAAGCAGCAAAGTTACACCTGTCTTCTTCCTGCTGATCAAGAAGAGTATGGAGCACTGTATATATATATGTACATACACTGTATGTATAAATGAAGTCTAAATGATTAATGGAAAATCTCATATAAAGATGTGAAACAAATACTAACAAAGAGATAGAGGGGCTGGCCAGTACTTACCTCAGCTCAGTACAGCCGATAGATACACATAAAACAGAACCGAAAATTTACGTTCCTATCTTTCGGAACAAATGTTCCTTCATCGGGGAGGAGAGAGGGGAAAGAAAGGGAAAGAAGATTCAGTTACTCACAACCCAGGTTATGCTTCATAACCTGGGTTGTGAGTAACTGAATCTCCTTTCCCTTCTTCCCTTTCTTTCCCCTCTCTCCACCCCGATGAAGGAACATTTGTTCCGAAAGATAGGAACGTAAATTTTCGGTTCTGTTTTATGTGTATCTATCGGCTGTACTGAGCTGAGGTAAGTACTGGCCAGCCCCTCTATCTCTTTGTTAGTATTTATAAATGAAGTCTGGATGAAGAATTTGCTGTACAGAGATACAGGTTATTGCAAGTTCAGCTGTGGTTCTCACAGCTTCCACATTTTCTTGTGATCAGATTTGAGACACACATTTCCCATTGTTTTCAAATTGCTGATACAACTTGCAGATTTTTTTCGGCAGCAACGCATCTTGCGTTAAAACGTTGACAGAAATATCTCTGTGTAATAATCCATACTCTCTTGCTTCTACTTTCTGGCTTTCTGTTGAGCAGTCAGTGGTCCCATGTCTGACATTTAATCAACTGCTCTGAACCGAGTCCTAGAGAACTCTCCAGGAACCACTACACATTTACTGGTGTTTACAAATATGTTGCTTCGCTAGAACTGTGAAATAAATATCAAATGGTTCAACATCTCCTGCAGCATGCTGTACATCTGTTACATCTGATACAGAAAAAATCTCCTCTTATCCCCTGAAATTACTCTTTCCACACCAACATTATACCAATTACCTAAAACTCCCTCATGCATTAAAAAACAAACAAAGGCACGTTTTCTAATGAGCTACTTATTACAAGAACCTTATTTAGTTTAGAAAGTTCCACTGATCAAAGCAGTGGTTTGCAGTGCACATGCCAAAGGCTACAGGGAAACTATTTCGAAATGCTATGAGTTTGTTGGCACAGACTCATCTCAGTTATTACAGCATAAAATAAATTAAGAAAGGTAACTAAAAAAACTGTAATATTTTTTAAAACTGGCATGCAATTACACTATGTTTCTGTTCTCCTCCCCAAATCCATCTAACCTCGTTCCAGTGTTGTCTGTACTCTTCATTAAGACTTAATGTGCAACAGAAAATATATCACAACGAAGTTAACTGCCTGTGAGAAGAACCACTACCTCAAAATGTAACAAACCATAGTGTGATAAACAAGTTTCAAACAACATTACTTCACTTTTAAACCCGCAGATTTGTTACTAGATACATGCATTTCAAAACCTACATGGCAATCAACATCTAGTGAGACCCATAAAGTTATGTGACAATGTGCAACACTGGTGCATAGTGCCAGTCAATCTTATATGAATCACCAGCTATTTTCTAACTTTAAAAAAGCTGTGCAGTGAAAACTACCATAATTTGTTTTATTTATTTTGTGACTAAGCACTTATAAAATCGTAATAAATGTACTTACTCCCAAATGGAAGTTGGAGGGGAAAAAGAGGGACAAATTTATTTTACTTCTGCTTTAAATTACTATAGCAAATTCTAAAGACAAATAGAGGACAAAAGGCTTATGAGGAAAATTTCACTAAACTTACTGACAATGTAAAAGCTTTTTAAAAAATTCATAAGGGGGTAAATTGTGTCATATATTGAACGACTTTAGAATAGAGTAAACCAGAATGGCAGCCTGAGACCTTATCTTTACGAAAACTAGCAGGGATTGACTATGCATTATGGAGCATAAAAACTGAAAATTCATCTAGCAAAAGATATGGCTTTAGCAAGCATGTGAGGAGACTTTCATAAATGAATCAACAATAAGGTTAATCCACTGATAGCAGGCCTAATAGCCCTGTGGAGTTTTATGAACCATGGATCTTGCTGTCAGTGGGGTGGTTTGCTTGCCCCAGTGATACCGATAGCCACACCATCAGTACAACCACAACAGAGGGTTGCATGTTGAGAGGAACTTGTGGTTCCTGAACAGGGGCAGCAGCCTTTTCAGTAGTTGCAGTGGCAACAGTCTGGATGATTGACTGATCTGGCTTTGTAACTTTACCCAGAAAGGCCTTGCTGTTCTGGTACTGTGAATGGCTGAAAATAAGGGAAAATTACAGCCACAATTTTTCCTGGAGACATGCAGCTCTATTGTATGGTTAAATGATGATGGTGTCCTCCTGGTTAAAATATTCCAGAGGTAAAATAGTGCTCCTTTCAGACGTATGGGTGGTACTTCTCAGGAAGATGTTGTCATCAGGAGAAACAAACCTGGCATGCTACAGATCGGGCAGGTAGGTTAGAACATATAAAAGGGGAAATTAATAGGTTGCAGCTGGATATAGTGAAGTTCAGTCGCAGGAGGAACAGGACTTCTGGTCAGGTGATTACAGGATTATAAATACAAAGTCCAACAGGGGTCATGAAGGAGTGCATTTAATAATGAATAACAAAATAACAATGCGGTTTAGCTCCTATGACCAGCACAAAGAATGCATTATCGTAACTAAGATAGACATGAAGCCCTCGGTTACCACAGTAACACAAGTTTGTATGCCAACAAGCTCCACAGATGAAGAGATTGAAGATATATATGATGAAACGAAAAATTATTCAGACAGGTAAAGAAGGTGAAAATTTAATTGTGATGGGGGGACAAATTTGATGGTAGGAAAATGAAGAGAAGGAAAAATAGTAAGTGAATATGCATGGGGAAAAGGAATCAAAGAGGAACGCACCTGGTAGAATTTTGCACAGAGCATAATTTCATCATAACTAACACTTGGTTTAAGAATCATAAGAGAAGGCTGAATATATGGAAGAGACCTGGAGACACCAGAGGGTTTCAGACTGATTATATAACAGAGTTTTAGGAACCAGATTTTAAATTCTAAGACATTTTCAGGGTAGAAGTGGACTGACGACAATTTATTGGTTATGAACAGTATATTAAAACTGAAGAAACCGCAAAAAGGTAGAAAATTAAGGAGATGAGACCTGGATAAGTTGAAAGAACCATAGGTTGAGAGCTTCAGAGTGAGCATTATGGAATGGTTGACTAGAATAGGGGAAAGGAATACTGTAGAAGACAAATGGATAGCTTTTAGCAATGAAATAGTGAAGGCAGCAGAGGTTCACACAAGTAAAAAGACAAAGCCTAGTACAAATCCTTTGATAACGCAAGAAATGTTGGATTAACTGATGAAAGGAGAAAATTTTAAAATGCTGAAAATCAGGCAGGCAAAAGGGAATACAAACGTCTAAAAAAATGAGACGGACAGGAAGTGCAATACGGCTAAGCAGGAATGGCTTGAGGACATGTGTAAGGGTTTAGAAGCATATTACACTAAGGGAAAGATAGATACCATCTACAGAAAATTAAAGAGGCCTTTGGGGAAAGGACAAACAGCTGTATGAACATCAAGAGCTCAGAGCTCATACGGTAAAACAGCCCCAAGCAATAAAGGGAAAGCTGAAAGGAGTATACGGAAGGTCTATACAAGGGAGATGACTTGAAAGCAATATTATACTATAGAAAGGGAAGTGGACATAGATGAAGATGATATGGGAGATATGGTACTGCAAAAAGAATTTGACAATGCTCTAAAAGATCTAAATCGAAACAAGGCCCCAGGAGTAGAGGATATTCCATCAGAATTACTAATAGTGTTGGGAGAGCCACCCATTACAAAACTTTTCCATGTGGTGTGCAAAATGTAGGAGACAGGCAAAATACCCTCAGACTTCAAGAAGAATGTAGTAATTCCAATTCCAAAAAACACAGTTGCTGACAGGTGTGAAAATTAGCAAACTACAGTTTATCAAGTCATGGTTACAAAATACTAATGAATTCTTTACAGAAGAAGAATGGAAAAACTGGCATAAGCAGACCTCGGGGAAGATCAGTTTGGATTCCAGAGAAATATAGGACCACATGAGGCAATACTGAGCCTCCAACTTATCTTAGAAGATTGGTTAAGGAAAAGCAAACCTACATTTATAGCATTTGTAGACTTAGAGAAAGGTTTTGACAATGCTGACTGGGACACTCTCAATTCTAAAGGTAGCAGGGGGACAATACAGGGAGCAAGAGGCTATTTACAACAGCAGTGGTTGAAAGGGAGTGAGACAGAGGCAGCCTGTCACCAATTTTATTCAATATGCACACTGAACAAGCAGTAAAAGAAACCAAAGAAAGAATTTGGGGGACAAGAAATAAAAACAGACGATTGCTGATTGCAATTCTGTCAGATACAGCAAATGATTTGGAAGAGCACTCGAGTGGATGGACAGTGTCTTCAAAGGCAGATAAAAAAATTATAAACAAGAAAACAAGGATAATGGTATGTATTTGAATTAAATCAAGCGATGCTAAGGGAATCATATTAGGAAATGTGACAAAGTAGTTGATGAGTTTTGCTATTTGGGCAGCAAAATAACCAATGATGGCTGCAGTAGAGGACATAAAATGTAGACAGGCAATGGCAAGAAAAGGATTTCTAAAGAAGAGAAATTTTTTAACATTGAATATAGATTTAAGTGTGAGGAACTGTTTTCTGAAGTTATCTGTCTGGAGTGTACCCATGTACATAAGTAAAACAGACAAACAGTTTACACAAGAAGAGAATAGAGGCTATCGAAATATAGTGCTACAGAAGTATGCTGAAAATTAGATGGGTCAATCACATAATAAATCAGGAAGAACTGAATAGAACTGAGAAGGCAAGAAATTTGTGGTGCAACCCAAATAGAAGAAGGGATCAGTTGACAGAACACATTCTGAGACAAAGAGATCACCAATTTAGTATTGTAAGGGGAAGAGTTGGGGGAGGGGGAGATGAAAAATCGAGGAGGACCAAGAGATGAACACAGTAAGCAGATTCAAAAAGATTGTAGACTGCAGTAGTTATTCAGAGATGACGAAGCTCATTCACGATGGAGTAGTGTGGAGAGCTGCATAAAACCAGTCTTCAAACTGAAGACCACAACAACATACTTTATCCTCATTTAGAGAAAAACACAACATACAATGTGAGAATAATATTGGGAAAGTTTTAGCAACAGTAAATACAAATTCATTCAGATGGGGCATGCTACTGAAATAATCGCTAACTGTTTTGGATCAGAATTATTTGCTTTATGTCTCAAGCAATCACTATGCTGGTTAGAAGGTTTGTGGTGAAGTTATTCATCTCTAGTGCTGCAAGTTACACAGTGCTCAGCACTGATAATATCAACAAAAAATCTATCCTTTAAACCTTTAAAGGCGTCAAAAAAATTGAAATATCTGAAGAGAATAAATTACAAACTGTTCACATTTCTGAAAAAATTATACCGGCACTGTTTTGTTGATTTTTGCTTTTTTTCTGTAAGCCATCACCTAATATTTTCTACTTTGCCTTCCTTCTGCAAGTCACTGTATCTTCGGGTTTCTTGAATCATATACAGATATTGGGAACACTGTATGTCTTACAGACAATGAGAATACTGTGTGTCAATGGCAACAATGTTTTCTCCGTTCCAAATTATCAATACTTCTAAAAATACTGCAATCCACAATACCTAAATATTTACTGACTACTTTTCTATAAATACCACTGATTCCCCAAACATTCATTTTGGTCATCACACACATCAGCAACATAAAAATCTATTTTGCCTACATAGAGTACAGACAACATACATACATACATACATACATAAAGGGTGAGTATTTTAATACTGCACTACAATCTGCACCGATATTCCACAGTAGTCAACTTTACAAAAGAAGGAGTTAAACAACGTATATGCAAGCACTCTGAACATTAAGTACAGAAGACACTGTCAGCACCAGAGTTCATCCTTCCTTCGAAATTTTCAGCTTTGAGGCATTCATCAAAAAGTAAAATGTACACAAAAATTAGGAATTAATATATTTCCAGGTTGTCAAATATCCCAAAAACTGATAAATTCTTTACGTCTATCTCTGCTCTCTAATGAACTCTGTGCTGGCAGTCTCAAATATAAAACTAGGTTGTACAAATGCAAAGTGGACATACTCCATTTCCAAATACCATGAATGCTTTTCAATACATGGATCGAACTGCGACATTCACTAAAACGACAACACACAATACAGAACAGGGCTGTGATGTGAGCTGGATCACTGTATTATGAGTGAGTTCCACGTTTGGACTCTACAAGATTATAGAAAAAATTCTTAAGTCACCACGCAATACTGAGACGTTCTGGGGTAACAGCTTATCTCGCTACAATGGGTTATCTGCCAGGCAATTTGTTAAAACATAACACACCTGTAATTGAGATCTTTATCAAATATACGGCCAGCAGTTGCAGCAGATAAGGATTTCCATAGAATACCCCTTCTGGATTTGAAGGGCTTAACATTTTTGTATAACTAAATTTCTATCAAATAAACATCAGAATAGGGTCTTCAACATCCTTCAATTAATGAAACAATCACAGCACAAACCTTATCTGCTGCAACACTCAACTGAACAAGACAAACTTTATTTCTCACCCAGTTAAATTCATCAGTCACAAAAGACACTGAAGTGTTAGTATTCAAATAAGGTGTCATGCAATATTTTGTTATTTGAAGAATCCTTTACACAAACAGGAATTAAGTTACACAAATTCAATTAATAGAACAACAAGTAAAAAAAATGATTTATTACTGAAGTGGCATAGACCTGTGATAAAAACCTCAGTACAAATTGACAGAATATTAAATGTTACTGAATATTCCTGCATAAGACGTAAATTGAAATTACTGTTTGTCTTTACAGTATTCGATAACTGACCCTATTTTACAGAATTTAAAGCAAAATACTGCTGTGTTTGTCAGCTGTCATTCGAATATTTACTATCAAAGTTATTTAAAACCTTTAAGCTTAGCCCTTTGTTCTTTGTTTACCACAATATAACACCATGTGATCCAAGATCAAATGAAAGAAGCTTTCATTACAAAATGACAGTATAATCTTTGTGAAAATGTTAGTGTCAATGTTGACTGCCTAATCCCTGTAATCCCAGAATCTGTCGAGATGCATAATCCTTACTGCTTTATCTCTCACTCCCGAACACTTATCTGATAAAATTTAAGAATTTCTGGGAACTTCTAATGTAACATTATTAACATGCCTCAAGTAAGCTCTAGCATACTTAGCTGCATGCAGCCATATTTGTCAACAACAAGAAAGACTCACCACTTTAAGCCAAGCCCTATCATTACATAATCCCTCAATTTCACAGTCTGCAAAACATATGGCATGTCCCATTCTTATATTAAACCATCCAAAATTACCCATTTTCAGCACCCAATAACTTGAGAAGTCCTAAACTAAAAATACTATCTTATATGTCTGGAACAACACCATTTTCAACTTATCTGAGTATAGTGACCCGAATATCCTCAAACATGAAACATAAATTATGCAGACTTTTGAAAATTTAAAAATGTTCTGGCCATGGAAATAAGGTTTATTTTTTGAAAGTATAAGGAATGAAAACATCAAAAATTGCATTTTACCTCATCGAAGAACACTTGTGTCTTCCTCAAGATGTGTTTCAATTCTGTGAGTTCAAGGAAGTTCCGCTTCAGAGCCTCTGCATTCTGATTCACTTCACTCAGCTCATTCTCCAGCTTTTCAAATGTTGCCTGAAATGTGGTAAAAACTATTAAAGTGTCTTCAAACAACATAGTTTCAAAAGAAACACACTGAATTGAAATATGAAAGTCCTCAAACACTGACAGCAGCAGTAATAAGGATAAGCAGTTTATTATTAAAGAAACATTTAAAGTGCCTTTGAATGAAGCTCAAAATCATGTGCAATGAATGAGACTGCACAGTCTCCATACAAATTAAGCAGAACAAATGAAACTGCATATTCTACATAATCCACCAGATTATAATAATCTTTAAAACTAAGATTCTGAGTTACATATTGGATTTTAAATTTTCAATCAGCACCTTATTCACTGAACACGATTTTGAGCATCATTCAAAGGCATGACATATGTTTCTCTGATCTAAATTGTTACTTCTGGACCCATCATTTCACAAAGCATTTGACATTTGAGTTTTCTTTACTGACAGTTAACTATCACACCACTGTAAAAGAGCTACACCTCAAAGAGGTGGATTTTTTGACACTTGCAGCTGTTTGTGAAATATTTCAATTTTGTCTCAAATTGTTAATTAAGTTTTTCTTAGTTATCTCAATTAATTCCATACATTTAAACCATTTTCTGTAAAACTTGACCCCACACTGGGCAATTTCACCCCTCATTTATCCATTTCCAATTCTGCTTGGCTATGAAAATTCAGGAAAAGTCCACCGTGTAATTTTCCCTCAAATCACTAAGTTATTCTTAATTACCCTGATTACTTTCAAGCAATTAAATTTTCTTTTGTGTCACTATAGCTCACACTGGTTTTTGTGATTAACTGGTCCTACCTCAGGAGGAAGAAATCTGCCATCCCTTTTTAAACTTCTGCAACCTATCCTTCTACCCTGCCTGAGAAACAATATTTTGTTTACTTCAATAACTCTTTTGCTGCTACATTTCTAATGTTGTGAAAATTTCCACGTGTGCCTCTCACAAGGTGACCTTAACGACAGACTGGCACTCTCCTATTTTCTTCATTACAAATTAAAGCAACAGTCCTGCTAATGACCAAATTCCTGAACCAAGAGGTGGCAGAAAGTAGCAAACAACCTAAAAATTGACAATGCAGCTGGGAATGATGAAATTCCCACTTAAATACTAAAACACGCTGGAGACGCACTGCATACATGTTTGTATCACCAGACACAGAGAGACACACACACACACACACACACACACACACACACACACACACACACAGTGTGAATATCCCTAGTTAACTCAGCTTATAAGATTTTAACTTGTTTACTGCTAAACCATATGAAACCATATGCAGAAATATCATCGAGAATTATCAAAATAACTTTCAAAGAAAGTTGGCAGCTGCAGCGAATCAGTGTGTTGGAAGATCTCCCGAGAGTCTTATACCTGTGATAATGGTACCAGAGGTACCTGATCTGTCATTACTCGTCCACCTGACTGCAAATGCCGTGTCGATCATAGATTTAGACATCCTGTGCAGAGTGGACAGGGACCAGGGAGGACTCAAGGCATTGTACTGACCCCTCTAACCAATAAGCTTGAGGTGCTCTCTATCACAAACGGTGCCAGTGAGACTGACTTCACCTGTTTTGGGGCAATTTATTTTGTCTGGTGTGAAGAGGAAGCAAGGGGTCTATTAAATGTCGGCAGTTCAAACATACAGCAAATGATGGTACCCCTTAGGGAAATGGCAGCAAGGACAGGAAAAGACACCAGGTGCACTTGCACTCAGTATTTGTGCCTGGGGGCCTAATTTCGAAATATTGAAGACGCTATTCCAGCAGCCACTGAGATAACAGGTTGCAACCAACAGGAAATTGTAGCACACGTTGGAAAAAAAAAAG
Source organism: Schistocerca cancellata (assembly GCF_023864275.1). NCBI lineage: Eukaryota > Metazoa > Arthropoda > Insecta > Orthoptera > Acrididae > Schistocerca > Schistocerca cancellata. The sequence goes on along the minus strand of NC_064637.1, from coordinate 121,336,830 downwards.
ATGCCCATTCTCCCGGCTTCGAGATCATACTTTTATCATTCCAGGGACTGGCAGAGAAGGATGAGAAGACCTGCCTTGCACATGGAGTTTCAATGAAGCTCACAATTTACAGCACTGTTCCCAGGACTGATCGTGACCCTTTGGTTCCAAGTTAAGTGGAAGGGCTGAACCAGAGACTGTGACAGTTCTGTGGCAAGCTAGGCTGTGACTTCCTGGACTTGCAGCATAGAGCTGATACCTATACGGTCCCCCTAAATGTGCCAGGTGTGCACCACACACAGGCGTTTTTTAAATTAGGCAACTCTCCATCCAACTCAGATAACGATAGCTGTAGGAAACCCAGATTATCAGTTTGAGATCGAATAAAATGGCCTCCACAAATGAGAGTATTAAAATCCTATGGTAAACTGCCAAAGCATTCACTATGAAGTGCCAGAGTTGAAGCACTCCTAAAAATCAGTGAAATTCACATAATACTAGGTACAGAAAGCTGGTTGCAATCTGAAATTGATAGCACAGATTTTTGGGGCAAATTTAAATGCATATCAAAAGGATACGCAAATGGGAAGTGGAGGTGCTGTATTTGTCACAGCAGACAAACTCAAATCCACCAAGATAGACATTGAAGCTGCATGTGAGATTGATTGGACAAGACTCAGTATCAGGGGTGGACAAAAAATGATAACTGGTCCACCAGCTCATCTCTTGATGTAATCAAGAACTTTAGGTAAAACCTCAGTTCACTTGTACATAAGTTCCCCAATCACATTGTAATCATTGGTGTAGACTTTAATCATCCAACAATTAATTGTGAAAATTACAGTTTTGTAAGTGGTGGGCATGGTAAGGCATCTCGCCTTCTCCAAAAACTACCAACAAAGTACAAGGGGCAACTAAATCAAGCAGAAAGATATGCAAGTTCAGTAAACTAGATAAAAAAATCAGTAGTATCACATCTCATTGAGGAATTTGAAACTTCCAGCACAGGGCAGGAGCATGTAGAGGAAATATGGCTCAAGTTTAAAAGAATGGACTGGTATGTATGTAGTAGAAAGTTTATAATGGATGGGCCCCCATGGTATATTGTCACTGTAAAGACACTTCTAAAGAAACAGAGATTACTGTAAATAACATAGTGCTGCAGATAGATGCTGAGTGAAACGCATTTGGCTGTGAAGAGAGCAATTCGTGATGGCTTAAATTTGGTTTTGTTTTACTTCAGGGCACAAAAAAGGGACTAGAGTCATATGCACACAAGTCAAAACACACAGACAGAGAGGAGTTAAAAAATGACAAAGTGAATCCCAACCAACACGATAGACGGCAGCTAAAAACAGGGACGTGGAGAAAGGGCTACCAAAGACACCAATAGAAACAGAGGTCCAGAACTAATAATTAAATGGAATTCGCCATATTGTTTTGGCACATGAAAAGTAAAACGTGGTTGACAGTCCACACGTCATTTACTAAAACAACCAATAACTCAGAGGACAAACCTAGGTGGGAATGTAAACAGGTAAAAATGTACATTCTGTAGGGAAGTGGCAGACAGTTAAAAGTTGTGCGCAATGTGCACAAGGTGGTAGGGGAGTGCCACTTATCAAATGATGATGGCTAAAACGGCAGTGCCCAATACACAGCCTAGTTAAAATGACCTCCTCCCAGCAGGAGGGTCAAGAGGGGGCCGCCCAAGCCGCTGGGAGAGGCTTAATAAGCCAGAGCTTATTCCCGTGAAGGGAGAACCATTGGCGATGCCAAAGGAACACCACCTTCTGAGAGACGGCAACACAGAGATCATCGAAGGCAATATAGGAACTAGCAGACTGAGGTACAAGCACTGCAGCCTTGGCAGCAGTGTCAGCAGCCTCATTTCCTGGCAGGAACCCACAGAAGCATCACACTGGTTCCACCAAGAGTGAGCAAGTGACAGTTTTCCTGGAGCTGCTACACTAAGGAATGGACTGTGTACAGCGCATGTAGACTTTGAAGGGTACTGAGCGAGTCTCAGCAGAGGACAATTGAAAAGGTTGTGACACTGGATGTACTCCGTGGCCTGATATAGGGCAAAGAGCTAAACTGTAAATACTGAGAAGTGTGTCGGAAGCAGATATCAAAAGACATGGATGCCAATGACAAAGGCACACCCGACCCCCACGGCCAGTCCAAGAGCCATCAGTGTACACAAAGGTACAAGCGTGAAGGTCATGAAACTGAAGGCGATAAGAGTGAGGTTGGAGTAGTGCCCTCAGGAAGTGAATGAAGGCTAACATTAACATGGGCCACTTCACAAAACCGAGGTGGTGAACAGGTCACACCCACCGGGAAAGCCACACGTATTGTGAAGATAAGCCACTGTAGCAAGTGCCGAAAGTGGACTCCAGGAGGTAACAGAGAAGAGGGAAGCGCCCCATATTGGTGAACAAAGAAAACACCAAAGGAGGCGGCACAGAATAGGTGGCCACGCGTGGCAGAAACAGTATGCATACTTGCTGAGGAGGAAGTCGCGGCAGTGCGACAGTGGTACTTCAGCAGCTTCAGCACACAGACACTCAACTGGGCTAGTGTAAAAGGTGCCTGTGACCAAATGAATGCCACGTTCATGGATAGTGTTAAGACGGCATAAGAGGGATGGATGTGCAGATGCATAAACAAATCACCCATAGTCGAGTTTCGAACGGGCAAGGGACTGGTACAAATGGAGGAGGGTGGTTCAATTGGCACCTCAGGAAGTACCACTGAGGACATGTAGGACACTGAGGAACCGCATACAGTGGGCTGCCAGGCAAGACACATGAGAGGACCAAGAGTGTTCCCATCAAGCATGAGCCCCAGAAATTCCATAGTTCCAATTAACGAAAGGGCAACAGGCCCAAGATGTAAAGATGGGGGGGAGAAACCAATTGCATTACCAGGAATTCATGCAGACGGTTTCGTGAGTGGAAAAGCGAAAGCCATTATCGAGGCTCCAGGAGTAAAAATGATCAAATCACTGCTCAATGAGACAGGTCCATTGAGAACTGCAATAGATGGCAAAATAGTCAACAAAAAGGGCGCCGGGGTTGACCAGCAGGAGACAGGCCATTATAGGATTAATTATAGCAAATAGGACAACACTCAGGACGGAACCCTGAAGCACACCGTTTTCCTAGATAAAGGTGTCCAACAAGGCAAAACCAACACACAACTTGACAACTCTGTCTTTCAAACATTCCTGAAAGAGACAGGGCAGGCAGTCACGGAAGCCCCACATGTAAAGAGTACGGAGGATACCATTTCTCCAGCAGGTAGGCCTTCTCCAAATCAAAAACCACAGCCACAGTCTGGGATTTCCGCAGTAAACCATTCATGACATGGGTGGACAAAGTAACAAGATGGTCAACTGCAGAAAGCTGTGCTCGAAATCCACATTGTGCATTCGTCATTAAATTGAGAGACTCGAGCCACCACATCAGCAAGGCAAGAATCATACGTTCCATCACCTTGCAAACGCAGCTGGCGAGAGAGGTGGGGCAGTAGCTACAAGGAAGGCTTTTGTCCCTACTGGGCTTAGGTATGGACACGACAATATCTTCATGCCAATGTCCAGGAAATGTGCCCTCTGCACAGATGCGGTATGTGTTAAGCAGAAAATGCTTGCCTGCAAGAGAAAGGTGCTGCAACATCTGAATGTGGACGACGTCTGGGCTTGGGGCGGAGGATCGGGATGAACTCATCATGATCCAGCTCCCTTATAGTAAAGGGGGCATTGTAGCACTCACGATTCGGAGAAGAGAAGGATATTGCCTGAGCCTAATCCACTTGTTTCCGATGGAGAAAGGCAGGGTCATAGTGGGAAGAGCTCGAAATGTCCTGAAATGACGGCCCAAGGTGCTGGAGATAGCAATAGGGTCCACGATGACTGTCTGCTACTGTCAGGCCGGGAATTTGGGAATGGATCTTGATCCCAGACAACCATCAGAGGTTGGCACAAACACAGATGGAAGAAAGGATAAAACCACAATAATGATAGAACGGCAACAAACACTGAAATGGACAAAATCGGACAAGAAAATGACAGACGCAAGAAACATGTAGAAGAGATTAAAACAAGACAGCAGATTACCATGGCTGGCTGACCATGAGGAGAAAAAGGAGAAGCCAGCCACTCTGCAACACATTAAAACCTCCACTCTAAAAGCAATTGGGTGGAGGACACAGAAGGGTCATTCCACGTCAAGTCACCCAGGCCTTGACACCAACCATGTCAGATTTTGATGAAACTTGGTACAATTACTTCTTTTATCATCCTGAAAGCACTTGTAAAATTTTTTTGCTCTATCTCTTATAGTTTTTTTTTATAAATTTTTAAAGTTTTTAGATTTGGCTTTGTTTCAGCAGTTGGAAATTGGAACTTAAACGTGTCCTCACAACTAAAAAAATTTGTATATTAAAGAATACTCAAGATATCAGTATGAAATTTTGGAATAAGTTTGTATATTATATCTAAATGTTAAAAAAAATTACCATAAAGATATATTAAATTCTTCCAAATGAAAAAAATTTATAAGTTTTTTATTTTATTTTTTTAGCTAACGGATGTTTAGTTTTACAAAAACTGCAATATCTAGAGTCTCAGACCTGATAGAAAGCTCAAATTTGTTTTAAAATACTCTTAATTTTATAGGCTATTAGATAAAAGAAAAATTATGTTGGCTTTTTAACCTGTTTAATAGTTATCTAATTTTTAAAATAATAATAATTATATTTTAAAAATAAAAAATGCCAAGTGACTTAGACACCGAAAATAAGTTTGTCTTCTTGGAGTAACAATGTACACTTGGATTTTGTATTGTTACTCCTGTGTTTTGAAGTAAAAAATTATTACAGTGTTAAATAGTGCTTGGATAGTATTTTATTAAGTTTATTCGAACTCTCAGTAAGTACGGTTGCTTAGTTTACAGAGATTCTTTTCCAATATCCTATAAAAGTAACCAGAACAGTAATCAGACCAAAAGTGAAATCAGTATGTCAGATATTCAAACCTGTAGTGTAGGGTTATTTAAAAAATCTGACTGTTTCCAAACAACCTACACACCTTCAAAAAAGTTACAACCGGTATCAGAATTGAGTGAGGAAGAAAAAGATTTTATCCACTTACGATCTGGAATTAATCTGTGTGAATTTAAGAATATATGTTCACACCACAGCTACTACTTTTTAAATGTTTTTGAAAAGTATCAAACAACATGTGTAGAACCACTAAAAAACACAAAAAGCCCATCAAAAAATCGTTGAGAAGTGTTGGCTTGGATATTTCTAAACAATTACTGTCAAAAAATATTAGCATAAAACCTGGACAAAAGCTTTGCTCAACATGCCGTAACTTTTGTGAGGAAAAATTAAGAGTTGAAGTCAATGAAAGTGAAACAGATGATGAAGTCATGGTTGAATTAGGATCATTGGAATCCAGAAATGAATCCCTCGTACAAACAAACATTGCTCTTGATTATTTAGGTTTAACACCGATAAAGCTTCATGGCTTGTCAGAACAAAGTAAAGGGTCTTATTTTAAAAGGAAGGTTAGCAGTATTGAAAAGACTGCAAAAAAGGCGGTTTCAAAAGCATTAAAATATGATGCACCGAGTTCTGATGATGACGAAGAAGATAAAAGTGTGGTTGAGAAAGCAAAGGATTTTGATGTAATGATTTCTCTTATGAAAGAGAAGATTTCATCTGTTGGGAGGTCTAGAAAAATCCAGATTCTGACCTTGGCTCCAGATTCTTGGACTCGAAATAAAGTGATGAAAGAATTTAATGTAAGTGAGTACATGGTGCGACAAGCTAGAAAACTAAAATCTGAAAAGGGTATTTTGGAAACTCCTGGTCCAAAAAAGGTAAAACTCTTTCTGAAAATACAGTAAGACTTGTAACAGATTTTTATGAAAAGGATGAAAGTTCCAGAGTGCTACCTGGAACAAAAGACAAAGTAAGTGTTCAAAAAAATGTGTACATGCAAAAAAGACTCATTTTGTGTAACTTGAGAGAACTCTATTATTCTTTCAAATGGGAGAATCCCGAGGTAGAAGTAGGATTTTCAAAATTTTGTTTCTTGAGACCTAAATGGTGTATCCTTGCTGGTGCTGCAGGCACACACACTGTATGTGTATGCAGTATCCACCAGAATGTTAAACTATTACTGGATGCTGTGAAAATTGAAGAATCTTATAAAGACCTAATTAAGATGCTTGTGTGCAACACAGAAAACCAAAACTGCATGCTACATCATTGCAACAGCTGTCCTGCAAATACTGCGCTAACAGAGTGCTTAACTGAAAAACTAAGTAAAGATTATGATTTAGAAGAAGAAATTGTAATCAGTCAGTGGGTTAACACAGACAGGGCAGAAATGATCAAACAGTCTATCAGTGTTGAAGACTACATTTCTTTATTGGTTAGGTCATTGGAAAAGCTCACCCCACACTCGTTTATAGCAAAATCCCAATCAGCAGCGTTTAAAAGATTGAAAGAAGACCCACCACCCAAAACAGCAATTATTGTGATGGATTTCAGTGAAAATTATTCCTTTGTTATACAGAATGAGATCCAAAGTTACCACTGGAATAGAGGTGATTGTACTCTACGCCCAGTTGGAGTTTTTCTAAGAAATGAGGAAAACAATGTTTTTGTTTCCAACCACTGTTTTATTAGTGATGACCAAGAACATGACACTGGTTTTGTTAACTTTGTACAAAAAGAAATTACAAAGTGGCTGTCATTACATCATACTGACATTGACTCAGTTCACTACTTTACAGATGGTTGTGCTGAGCAGTACAAAAACAGAAACGGTTTTAAAAATTTGACTGAACACTTGAGAGACTTTAATTTGAAGGCCCAACACTTTTTTTGCAACAAGTCATGGGAAGTCAATTTGTGATGGCCTAGGAGGAACTATTAAAAGAATTTTAAGGAAAGTCAGTCTACAGCTTTCAGACAAAGAACAAATAATGACAGCAATCTATGTGTATAAGTTTTGTGAAAAAAATATTGAAAACATTCATTTTCACTTTATTGACAAAAAAGAAGCTGATTTGCTACGGTTAAAACTAGAAAAACGTTTTTCAGCAACCCAAACCATTCCTGGAACTAGAAGTTTTCATAACTTCAAACCACTTCCAACAAACAACCTTGAAATTAGGACTACAGATAGTGTAAAACCCTCCTTAGTCTTTTCTTTCCATTCTTCTTCTGATTGGGTTCGTGTTGAACCATCCATAAATTGCTATGTGGCTGCAAATTATGATGGTAACTGGTACTTTGGACTGGTAAAAACAATATTCAATGATGAAGAAGATGCAGAAATTCTATTTCTACATCCTTCAGGACCCGCTGCATCATTTTATTGGCCTGAAAGAGAAGATTCCTGCATAGTGCCTTTGGAGCACATAGTCTGTGTAGTAGACGCACCTCAATCAAGCGGCACTGGGAGAATGTATTACTTCAAAAAAGACTGTATCAAAAGAACTGAAAGCTCTTGGATGAAGTGGAAAAACAGTTTGAATCAGCATTAATGTCTATTAAAAAGACAAAATTACTCAAAAAATTCAATGTTCCAAGCAATCAGTTGGGTTATACATAAGTGTCGTAAGTAAACTATCTTTGTACATAATTCTAATGTAATCTACTATAATTAATAAACATGTTAAAAAGCCATCATTATTTTTGTTTTATCAAGTAGCCTATATGTTTAAGAGTAAATTAAAACAAATTTGAGCATTCTATCAGGTCTGAGACTTGAGATATTGCAATTCTTATAAAACAAAACATCCGTTAAAAAAAAGAAAAAATACATATATATATATATTTTTTTCATAGAAAATATTAATATATTTTAATAGCATCATTTTTATCTTCAAATATGTATAATAAATAAACTTGCTGCAAAAATTCATCATGTTATCTAAAAGATTTTTTAAGATAAGCAAATTTAAAGTTTTGAATACAAATTAAACTGACCATTTACGAAGGTTCAGAAAATGCAAAACATAAAAACTTTAAAAATTTATTAAAAAAAACTGTAAGAGATACAGCAAAAAAAAAATTGCAGGTGTTGTCAGGATGGTATTAGAACCATTTGAGCCAAATTTCATGAAAATCTAAGGAGGTGGGTGTAAAATTTATTTTTTATTGGGTGATTTGATATGGAATGACCCAGAAGGACAAATGACATGAGCTAAAATTTAGATCAAATGCAAAAATCCACCCTCACGAATAAAATGTAAAACTAAAGCTGCTGTTGAGGCATTGTCATCCAAGACCCGAAGGCAGGGTGCTGGGAAAGTTAAAAGACCGCCGCAGAGTGGCCAGAAGTGGGCAGTCCAGCGAGAGGTGGACGACCGTCATTTGTGAGCCACAGCGACACCGAGGTGTGTCCTCGCAACGGAGGAGGTAACCACGCAATAGCCACGTATGGCCAATGTGGAGCCGGCAGAGGCCAACTGATTCCCTGCGAGAGGACCGCATGGAAGGCTTCCACACATTAATTGTCTCCTTAATGACACACAGTTTGTTGTGCATACTGTTATGCCATTCCACCTCCCAAAGCATAAAAACCCCTGTGGTTTAAGACACAATGCAGGTCAGTTTCAGAGATGCCTACCTCCAGAAGCGGTTTCCACGTAGCCTGTGTGGCCAGCCTGTCGGCAAGTTCATTGCCCGGGATCCACACAAACACCACGGAACGACAGAACCGTTCCACGGCAAAGATGGACTCCTGAATGGATGCTACCAAAGGATGGGGAGGGTAGCACTGGTTGATAGCTTCTAGGCTACTCAAGGAGTCACTACACAGGAGAAATGACTCGTCAGTCCTTGAGCGGATGTGCTCAAGAGCACAATATATGGCCCACAGCTCTGCAGTGAAAACACTGCAGCCACCTAGCAAGGAGTTCTGTTCAATATGTCCTCCACGAACATACGCAAATCCTACATGACCATCAGCCATCAAGCCATCAGACTAAACCACTTCATCGCCCCGGTACAAGTCATGAATCGAGAGGAAGTGATTGCGGAGAGTTGCAGGGTTAACGGAGTCCTTAGGGCTATGCAAAATGCCTAGAGGAATCTGTGACCTAGGTGTACGCCATGGAGGCGTACATGAATGGACCTCGAGGAGAGGTGATAACGGGAAGGACTCCAGACAGAAGGGACTGGACACAAACCACAATCTTAAGCCCTGACCTGGACTGCCGGTGCAGGAGATGAACCGCAATGGTTGGGAAAAGGGGACGGTAATTCGGATGCGCAGGAGAACTATGAATGTGTGCAACATAACTGGCAAGCAGGTGCGCACACCTAACCTTCAATGGAGGGACACCAGTCTCCTCCACGACGCCGCTGAACCATAAACCAGAATCCCATAGTCAAGGTGGGATTGAACAAGGGCTCCGTAGAGCTGCAGCAGTGTGGAGTGATCTGCACACCAGTTGTGTTGCTCAGGCAGTGGAGGGCACTGAGGTGCTGCCAGCACTTTCGCGTAAGTTGACGAAGGTGAGGAAGTCAAGTCAATCGGGCAGCAAAAACCAGTCCTAAGAATCGATACGTCTCCACTACGGTGAGTGGACTGTCATTAAGGTAAAGTTCTGGTTCTGAATGAACGGTGCGACACTGACACAAATGCACGAGACACAACTTCATGGCTAGAAACTGGAAGCCATCGGCGAGAGCTCATGACTGTGCCTTGTGAATAGCTCCCTGTAAGCACCACTCAGCTACACCAATACTGGAGAAGCAGTACGAAGTGCAGAAGTCATCCACATACAGAGAAGGTGAGACTGATGGCCCTACAGCTGCTCCTAGACTGTTAACAGCCACTAAAAATAGAGACACTCAATACAGAGCCCTGCAGGACGCCATTCTGCTGGATACGGGGGGATCTATGGGAGGCACCGACTTGGACATAGAAAGTACGGAGCGACAGGAAGTTTTGGATAAAAATCAGGAGCGGGCCCCGAAGGCCCCACTCAATGTGGCAAGGATATGTCATCGCCAGGTCGCGTCGTATGCTTTAAGTAAGTAAAAAGAGATGGCAACCACATGTTGGCATTTGGGGGCACCCTAAAGAATGTGGGATCATGTTTTCCGCAGCGGAAACGATCCTTGTAATGACCTGCTCCACGACAACATTGATGGCACCATGTGGGGGAGATTCAGTGGTGAAGGCTTCCCATTCTGCCTTGTTTAAAGCCCATCTGGGTAGGCGTCCGTGGGCATGACGCCAGGGGAGTGACAGGAAGATGAAGAAGTGGTCACTATCACACAGGTCGTCATGTGATATCCAATGGATAGATGGGAGAAGGCCAGGACTGCAAACTGACAGATCAATGGCCGAATATGTGTCATGTGCCACAATGAAATGTGTGGGGGCACCTGTATTTAAGAGGCAGAGGTCGAGTTGTAACAGTAAATTTTTGACCTCCCTACCTCGGCCAGTAAGCATTACGCCACCACACAAAGGGTTATGGGCATTAAAATCTCCCGAAAGTAGAAAGGTTTAGGGAGTTTATCAATCAGTGCAGCCAATACATTCAAGGGTACTGCACCATCTGGAGAAAGATGTATGTTGTACACAGTTGTTTCCTGCGTCCTTATCCCGACAGCCACAGCTTCAAGTGGGATTTGAAGGGGCACAGGTTCACTACATACTGAGTTCAGGACATAGACACAAAGCCCACCTGACACTCTATTATAGTCACTACGGTTCCTGTAATATCCCTTATAGCCATGGAGGGCAGGGATCTGTTTTGCTGGGAACCCGGTTTCCTCGAGAGCAATGCAGAAAGCAGGTGTAAAGCTTAACAGTTGCTGTAACTCAGCCAGCTGGTGTAAAAAACTGCCGCAATTCCACTGGAGGTTTACATGATAGTAAGACTAGGAAGCCATGAAACACTATGAGGCAGTCTGCACAGCAGGGTCACCTCCTGCCACCAGACAATTACATGTGCGATCGACATCCATTTTGTCTGAGGGCCCATCAAGATCTAGGTCCTCAGCAGATGCCAGAATCTCCACCTCATCCTCAGACACAGAGCTTGTAGGTAGTGGTGGAGTGGGTGCCACTGGAGTGCCTTAGTTCTTGGGGGGGGGGGGGGGGGGGGTGTCTTTTTCTTTTTAGGTTTCTCTCACTGCTCCTTAGATTTTTCGGGCTGGGAGGGCTTCACTGATTCAGTCTCAGGGACTGAGGAGGACCATGAAGCCCTACGACCAGCTACATGTGGTTGCTTCAGCCACTGGCGGGCGTCAGCTTTGCCACTGGTAGGAACCTGGGACGTGAGTGGCCCAAGGGATCCCTTCATGACGAGAGGAGCCGAAGAAGACTTACACTTCTCCGACTGAGAAGTGAGGACTGACATCCTCGATGGTTGGGTGTGAGAGGTGTTACTCCTGAAGTAGGTTGTGCAAGAGCAACAGGGAGGGAAGTGTCCACCACCACCACCACCACCACCACCACCACCACCACCACCAAGGGGACAGGTGGAGTCTGACAGTTCAGAGCCAACTGTACATGGCAGAACGGAAGACGGTAGAACCGTTGTCGTAGCTGCGACATAGGTTGACGTCATATGCACATTTTCTCTTTGCCTCAGTGTAGGTAAGTCGGTCCAGGGACTTTTATTCCATTGTTTTTCTTTCTTTCTGGAGAATCCTGCAGTCTGGCGGACAAGGTGAATGGTGCTCTCCGCAGCTGACACAGATGGGAGGCGAGGCACAGGGAGTATTGGGATGTGAAGGACATCCAAAACCCCGACAGGTAATGCTGGAAGTACAGCAGGAAGACATATGGCTGAACATCCAGCACTTAAGGCACCGCATTGGGGGAGTGATATACGGCTTTACGTCATAGCGGTAGACCATCACCTTGACCTTCTCAGGTAATTTGTCACCCTCAAAGTCCATTACAGTAAGTGGATTGTCATTAAGGTGGGGAGAAGGAGTCAGACAATCACCCTCATGCACATCACTACCACAGATTACACATTTGGCTGGGTATCAACAAGACTGACTAGTGTGGTTGAAACAATGACACTGGTACCAGTGCATCGGGTTTGGAACGTACGGTCAGACTGTGATTATTCGATGACCTGTTTTGATCTTGGATGGAAGCACCACTCTATCAATGATGAGAAAAAAGTGCCAGTGGACACTAAGGAGGACTACCTTTTTCTTCACCCGATGGACAGCAAAGACACCCTGATCAGAGGGGCAAGATTAAATTTTAACCTCGGTCAGACCATCGTCAGCCTAGTGTAAATCACACTACGGAAAGAAATAAAGGTTCTATGGGCCTCAATCGAACAGGGTAGCCATGGGTAAGCAAGGCAGCAAGCAGTTGTGCTTGAGAATCAGTAGTTGTCTCCAAAAGCAAAGTGCCATTCCGTAAACAAGAGCAGGATTTCACAGGACCGCAACTGCATCAACACATTTCTGCATAATAAACAGATTTACCGTGGTAAATGACTGACCATCTTCAGTACGTGAGACCATGAGGAACCGTGGTGCAGCTGGAAGGGCCTTTAGTGACTGTTCACACCGCAGGTCACACCTCTCTAACACTTGACAGGGGAACGAATTGGCAATTTGGGGAGGTTGCAGCTCAGGCAATCATCCCTCCCTGGGCCTGGCCTGTACTAGGGAGTACGTGCAAACCCTACCTGTTGACCCAGGGTTGGGAAATGTGTGTTATCCAGTCACCTGGTACATGTCAGACATGTGGGCTGCCCTTCAGGAGGGCACAGAAAGGAAGAAGAAAAAGAGGATTCTCAAACGCCGAAGCAGAGGAATGAGAGGAGAAGGGAAACAAAGAAAGGAAAAGGGAACTAAAAACAGTGGTGAGAGTATTCTTATGTCTGCGACAGACGATGCGGAACATTCCCAGTACACCCCAGATATGTTCCCCAAGGGAGGGGAAAAAGAATAGCAAAAGAACAGATACACCGCACAGAAGGGAAAAGATACTGCAAAGGATGGAGCCCCATGGTAGCCAAGCACGAACCCGACAAAGAGTGGCGAGCCCCCTGGGGAAAGGAAGCACTGTCCCACATCAGTACGTATCGTATGACAGCTGGTATTGTTTTACAGATAAGTGAGTTTACACAGATACCTGGACTGCCACCAACCTCTCCTGATTCTTCTGCTCGTACCCAAGCCCTTCCACACTTTTTTTTGTCTTCTGTAACTATGCAAACCACTGAAGCACATGTTGGAGAGTACATCCCACTGCCCCAGTTGGAGTTTCTTCCCATTCCATTCACATATGGTGCGCAGAAAAAATGATTGTTGAAAAGCCCCCTGTGCATGCTGTAGTTATTCTAATCTTGTCCTCACGATCCCCATGTAATACACAGGGTGGTGGTGTGTATTTCTAGCATCATTTAAAGCCCCCTTGAAACTTTGTAAGTAGTCTTTCTTAGGATATTTTATGTCTATCTTCAAGAATCTGTCAGTTCAATTCATTAAGCTCCCCTGAGACATTCTCCCACAGCGCAAACAAACCTTTGATCATATGTGCTCACCTTCTCTATGTACATTCAGTATCTCCTGTTAGTCCTACTTGGTATGGATCCCACACACTTGAGCATCATTCTAGTATGTGCCGCATGAGTGATTTGTATGCAATCCCCTTTGTTGACTCATTGCATTTCCTCAGCATTCATTCAATAAATCTAAGTATAACACCTGCTTCACCTATGACTGAGTCTGTGTAATCATTCCAGTTCATATACTTACGAAGTGTTACACCCAGGTATTCGTACAAGTAGGACGACTCCAACTTTGACTCTTCAATATTATCGCCATAAGATAATTTTTTGTTTTGTTTTGTAAAGTGTATGATTTCTTCTGGTGTTCTCGAAAGGAGGCTTACCCAGCAACTGCCTTTGTACAAGCAAACTATGAATTTTCCTCCATCTTCCTTCCTTACTATATATCCTCATTTGTGAGTCTCTGTATTCTTGACATTAAATGTGCCAACATAGATCCATCTGTCGCTTTCAGCCTATGTCATCTCCCACATTCATGAACCACACAGTGCTACACTACACACAATTCCTTACCAGGCATTTTATTTATTTGTACACACACATCCATGTCAGAGGCAAGATTCAAACCTGCGACCGTAGTAGCAGTAGCAGCAGCAGCAGCAGCAGCTCGGTTCTGGACTGAAGCACCTAGAACCGCTCATACACAGTGGCCGGCTAAACATTTTGTCCAGTTTCATTTTTTCAGCATGTTATTTCTGCTTCACTAACACCTCACCTTTATTTACAAGCATAATGCATGCATTACTTGACAATACTCTCTCTTTTCAAGAAATGCATTGGGGGGTTCACTCTGGTGGATTATTAATTTTTCCACGAACAGTTTCACTTTTAGATCTATCTACTTACATATAACATATCTTCTGCATCAGACACACTAAATTACATGAAGCATCTACTGTCTTGAATTGACCTTATAACCAACCCCATATCTGAATAGCAATTCTCCCAAAATAAGAATCACTTGTGTATATTTTCAAATGTATTTATGAACAGTCTTGTTCATACCTTTAAAAGTTTTAATATTTGTGGATAATTTTCACTGTAAACTGATTTTGATCTTAGGTACTGCATAACAATTTCAAAGTGGAAATATATTTAATTTTAATGTAGATATTATCCAGTGAAACTATAACGTTTACGTTTCCTAAGTCAATAAATGTGTAATTCCTGCGCCACTGCCATCAGTTCCTTAATATTATGTTTTATGGCACATTAATTTTTATGACAATGCTGTTAAACTTTTTTCCAGTAAGTTGTGGCCCATTTGGACATTTATTCACCAACCAATGCAGTATCCTTTTAACCACAGCAAAACATATACCCCTGTAGTTTTTGTCCTTTTTCGATCCTTCTTGGAAAAGGGTATTAAATTCACAAGTTTCAATTCCTTTGCAGCCTGAGAACCTTCTTTTTAAAACTTTTAAAGGGCTTCGAGTGAGATCTATTTTGTATTGCATTTATGATAAATGACAGCACTGTAATAACTGCGACAAAAATATCTCAGTTTCACCAAGGCCCCATCACGTCAGTCCTCCAAATACAAAGAACAAGCAAAAGCAGGTCCTAATAGCCACTAACTCCCAATGCTCACAGCTTGCGTAATGGTGGCCTTCGCGCCAGACTGATCCTGACCCCAATACTCTAAAAGCTGGCCTTCCAAATCTATTCTCCACATTCAGTGTCCTGGTACACTATTTCACAAAATATTCCAGATGAAAATGGAATGAATCCCTGCCACCACTGGCAACAGCATTATCTCCATGAACTTATGAGAGCAATCCTTGTAATGTGTCAGTTTATTACAAGGACACTGAGTTTTGAGGCACAAATGATTCATCATGATTTTTTTACTACTTACAATAATACACTTGCCTATATTCCAGATGCTGAGGGTAAACAGTGAGCCCTTCGAACTCCAGTATATAGTCCTGCTGAACAAAATCATCATCTGACTTAATTCTAAAAAATTCTCGGCGGAAACTAAGTAATGGATGGATGAAATGTAACAAATCCTCATACAGTTGTGTTACTGATAAGGCCATCAACAACACTGAAAACAGTGCTACATGTTGGACAAATTTCCCTTTCAGGGTAATAAATTGAGACACACACACACACACACACACACACACACACACACACACACACACGGAAGGATATAGATTCTATTTGCAGTGTTATTCCTCCACCTTATTTTCACCATCAATTTGTAGTATAGTAGTAGAAGCATTAAACTACTAGATTGAGGCAGCAAGTCGCAATAGGATGTTTATTCCATAAGAATAGGCCCCACAGAAGCCAAAATTCCATGCTTAATCTTAATCCAGTACATGTTCCACTAAGTCAAAGTTTCACAACAGCTATAGATTATAGTATTCATTCAAGATTCCTTATACTCTATCAATTTGGCAAATCTGAAAATGCCAATCAGCAGTCAAAATTTTACGTACTGTAGATACATATAAAAACGCTAACTTTTGAAGTTATTAATTCTTTCCTCAGAGATAAACTTGGGATGTATTCCGGAATGTTAGGAGAAAGCACAGGTTGGTCACACCTGTGGATGAGAAGCACCTACTTGTATGCACCCACCCAGTGGGACTGTGTGGCACAGAGGACAAACACTTGAGCAACATACTAATACAGGTCACACAAGAGTATTGTAATTAATCTCCTTTGTAGACTGACATTTTATAAGTCCCACCAGTGTACTGACATCTATTGCACCTACAGGAATAAAAAGTTTTTGAACAAATAGGGAACTAATCACAGCCAAACAATGTTCATGTAGCAAAACATGAGTGGAAGATGAACATCCCCGATCTCACAAACCCACAAAGTAGGGAAAGAAACGCAGTTCCATACTGTTAGCTGACTTGGTTATAACATGTTGACTGAATTTACAACTATGCAAGAGCTCGCATCATGTGAGGGTACAAAAACCAAGGTGCAATGATTTAATAAGAAATGTGTAAAATTATATCCAGGAAGTAGCTTTCATATTGCAGAACACAGACTTAGCAGTGCTGTCATAGAGAAAAGGAAATCTCATAGAGGTGAGTTACAAATCTTTAAAGAGACACATATATTTAATAACAATGCAGGTTTTGAAAGACTTCATGACAAAAGTATTGGAAAGTAAAATTTTATTTTGATTACAATTATCAGAGGTAGTTCAAAACAAAGGGCATTGTTGACAATTACAGGATGCAGTTTCATTCCATAGTTTCACAACTCCCACTGTTGTGTCGACAGTTACTTCAATAGCAAGGTAAATGTACATAGTTTTGTACTCCCCATTAATTACTCATACCTACAACAGAAATGGCATCAAAAAATCCTAACCAAATAGGAAAAAAAACTTATGAGCACATCTCTTACATCTGATTAAAGCCAATGACTAGTATCGAATATTCCTCTTTATATGCAAAAACATAGTGGGCAGTAATTAATTACAAGAGAATGCCAACTTGTTTCACACAGTCTATAAAAAAAATAAATACCCTGATATTCTCAAGTAGTAACATTAATTTTAACCTAATTGGTAGTGATATGAAACTAGATACTCCCTGCAACAAACCAACACTGCTACAATTTGTTCACGTACTGTAGTGTGCTCAGTTATTTTTTTCGTAGATGAATGTACTCCACAGTACAATGATCCCATAACGATTTAAGTCAAAAATAGGTCACTCAGCAACCACCCCATTTGCCTTGTAGAGTGCATTATGTTTCCCCACAACAAAAGAAACAGAGCAATGATCTGCTGTAATGGAAAGCGTAAGGTTTAGGTGGAATCTGGCCTGATACTGTATTAAATTCACAGGCAATACGGAGTGGCCTTTATCGCTGATATGAAGAAGGAAAACCACCTATGATGCTACAGACAAGTACTTTGAGCAGACTAAGAAACAATTGCACAACTCAGGTTTCCATCAAAAGTACACTAACTACTTATTTGTGCACCAAACCAATACTATAGTAATTAATGGTAACACCTTCGTCCATTTGTTTAAATCTCTTCATTCAAATGCAAACTGTTTCTGTGACTTACTGCACTGTCATCACACCCCTCTACTGGCAAAAACTGGACCTATAAGCAACATTGCTCATTGCCATAACAGGGGATAACCATGAAACTCAGGTTCCGGATACTTATCCCATTATGGCAGTACAGGCAGTGAACAGTTGGTTATACATCAAATTCTTGCCAATAGTGGGTCCTCATGATTGAGCAGTGTCACTGAAACTGTTCACATTTGAATAAGAGACTTAGACATACAGCTGAAGGAGTTATGCTGACCAGCCATTGTCCCACTCCCCACCTAAAATAGACGATGTATATACAAAAGTTTGAAGCCTTGGTAAACTCTGCATACACCTCAAGATAGCAGGTCTTCACCCTGGACAAGCAAAAGATTAAGCCAGCTGGAGACAACCAAAGGTTGGACCTCATTACACTATGGGACAAACACTAAGGAAAAAGAAGAATCTGAAAATATATGCTAACCGAATTTTTACACGATATATTAAAAACTGTTTTTAAGACCTCTACAATTTTCTTAATTTTTTATTGTGTGTGTGTGAATGCTCTCTCACCACCCAGGTTATATGGATTCTAGTGACAGTGGTCCTATGCTGATAGTCATTAGCACAGTTTTACTATGTTTCCATCTGTTGTTCATACCTATCTTGGCTACAAATTTGTGCTTTATATACTTGTTTAGCAAGACAGACATCTGATGATTAACACAAAGCTCAAAGCCAGTTTCAAATTTATTTAATTTTTTGCAAACTAATATTGCTTTAAGTCAAGTTCTACAGATTCCAGCAAAGTTCTACTAACCTCCAAGTCTATCATCTCCCTTGGCTGAGGAGCCTCTGGACTCTCCCCCGTGTCCAACATTGGAATGCCATCCTTCCGAATCTCTTTCTCCAAGTAACGCAGCTTTCGCTCCATCTCGTCACATCTTCGAACTTCATTGACAAATTTCCTTTGAAATGCATTAACATCAGGATTCAACTGCAATAAAGAGAAACACTGATCATTACACGGAATAAATTCGTAAACACTAAACTACTGACAGTTCCTTGTAGCTTTAAGTGTGTACATAAGATAGTCAATTTACATGATATATGTATCCTAATTACAGTCTTTCATGACAACAGAACAAGAGACTTAGTATTCAATTACAATACATTTTTCATTGAAAAATATGGCAATATGCTGACCATTAAAACTTTCTATTTTTTATAATATTTTACTACTAATTTTGATCTGTGATGGTGAATAGCTTTCCTACAGTCAATTAAGGGAACTGTGAGGCCGTCTACAAGAATTTTTAGAGTGGGCAGGACAACACCATTACATACTTATGTGCCATGAACATTTTCTTCCTCATTGAAGAGTTACCGCAGAATGTCATGAGCCATTAGTGAATGCAAACACAAAAAATACATCAACTTCGACATTTTCATCTAGAAAACATGCTATTATATTTAAAGCAAAAGTTATAGAGCTTAGACATTAATGGAGATTTGAAACCTGTGACTTGCAATAAATGTGCTTGTAAATAGATTCAAGAAATATTGTGGGTCAAGGAAAGTTTCAGATTCCATCTGTCTGCTTCAATTTATGGCGTAAATAAAGAACACCGGGGTGGCGCAGTGTTTTCAAGTCGAATCATGTTTGCAGATTTCTCGTTATTGCATGTGGTGGCGTGCTCTTGAGTTTGATGTTCACATTTGAAGATGGTTGTGCTGTGTGTGGGAGTGAGTCACTGAACTTTGTGTGATTCTTCTGCTGTACTGTATTTGCAAGAGAGTGTGGCTTCATTAGTGTGTTACTTTTATTTCTTGTCTTGGTGTCATCAGTTCGTGTCTGCATTAGGTATTATTAGTGTTGGAAATTTTGGGGGTGGGTAGAGGAGTTATTTAGTCGAGTTTCCTGAGGACTGGTTTGGTATTTTTCTTGTTATCTCATAAGGCTTGAATGTTGTTAATTTATCCATTCTATTTTTATGTGGGTATTTTGTTTATTTGTGGTACTGGATGGATTGGGGAAGAGAGTTTGGGAAATTGGAATTGTTTGGAGACTTTTGTTTTGTGTTTATAGTTGTTTATGCGTATTTTATATGGTGAAGTGATCCTGGGTTTTCAGTTTTCAAGTTGCATCTGGGTTTTAGATATCGAGGGCTTTGAACTACACAGGTCAAAAGAAATTTATGATAACAGGTTTTTGAATTGTGGGGGGATTCCCAGTATCGAGGGCTTTGCTTACATTACGTAAGGTCACGTGAAATATGCTGTACCGCATTTTCCAGTTGTAAAGGTTTTTTTGTTATTGAGGGCATTGTTTCAGCTATACAGGTAAGTGAAATGTATGATTCCTATGGTTTTGATTTTTTTTGTGTTGTACTGAGCATATTTGTGATGATTTTATGGATATTTGTTTAGAGATGGCGCCGTTACTGGTGTTGCCATATGTTTAGCTTGTCCCTGCTCTAAACCCCTACTTCCCAAAGATGTCCCATTAGTTTTGTTTTATTGTTAGAGCGAAACAGTCAGTGTCATATTTATTTTTGTTCGCATTTGTATGTAGTGATATTATGGTGGTCACATTATATATGTTGGAGCTGCGGGTTTCCGCCATCTTGATGGTCAAAGCAGGTGCATGGAATCAGAAATTTCCATATGTTTCATGCACTGATTTTCCTTTATCTACTATTTCTCACAGCTTTCTTAAGGAAGGAAGGAAGAAAGGAAGGAAGGGAAAATGCCAGATAAAAGTATTCACATTCCTGTTCCCCATAAAGAAACAGGCAGTTACATGAAAGGAGAATACCCTTTGCCTACTTTTTAATGTGTTTCTCTAAGCTGTAACTACAATTCTCTCTCTTGCTTGAGGTCATTATAAATGGAGCTCAAACTGGACATGAGTGGGGCACGAATTTGCTACATCATCATCGAAGGATACGTCATAGCATTCAGCTTAAGAAACCACAAAAACCTTCATTATGACTTCTGGATGTGCACTTGAATCCACCTCCTTATAAATGTGCACCCACTATCCCGTTCTTTAGTTTGTTGCAATATGAGCAATAATGTTTCTCAAATTAAAGTTGTAGGAACTAGTTAATCTAGCGTTAACATTTAAAGGTGAGTTACTAGATCCAAATTTCACAGAGTGACAAAAAGAAATAACACTGCTAACATATGTTAGCAAATATTATTTACTCCTGCACATGAACTTCCCAGCTCACATTTTATTTCTCTTTACACACAGTAATAGGAAGTATCTTACTATACTAACCCAAAAGTGATTAGAGAATCAATCTAGATATGGCAATACATTCTGATGAGAATGATTTTCACAAGAGCACATTTATATTCCAGCCTGTTTCCCAATTTAGCTTAAAAAGAACATGTTCTCCACCCTCTTCTCTTCCTCCCCCTATGGCAAGACCTCAGTTGAAAATTTTACTAGTGTGATTGTGCCCCCTTCCCATATTGCCAAAATTTCATACATTTGTCCAACAAATTCTTTGCTACCTGACCAAAACAATATCAACCAATCCACTAACAAATGTATGTTGCATTTCCTAATGTATCCAGTACCCCCCCCCCCCACACACACACACACACACACTCTCTCTCTCTCTCTCTCTCTCTCTCTCTCTCTCTCTCTCTCTCTCTCTCTCTTGGCTCTTATTCACTCAGTTTTGAGCTGGAACGAAATTTAAGCTGAAAACTCCAAACTTCCACTTCCTAGTTAATAAATATCCAAATACCTATAGAATTTGAAAATTTATTAAATGTAGCCTAGATATCTTATTGATCAAAGTTTACTGCAGTTAGTCAAAATTATCTAGTAAAATAAGAGATGTAGAAGACAATAGTTTTACTGCCACAATTCCCCAGGAAATGTCTGTGCACGAAGAAAGACCTAACAGAACATCGTGAATGAAATATCAGACGTATGTAGCCAAGACTTCATGATAACTTTCTATAAAATACACTACAGTGAAGCATGTGGCTGTATAAAATTCCTGAAAATTAAGTATTGTGTTCCCATTACACTAAATAAGTTTCCGATGCAGAGTGAAAATCTCATTCTGAAATGAAGTTCTCGTTTAGCAACAATTGGCAGACGTCATGAGTACAGTAGCGACACCGAAGGGCAGAACCTTCAAATCCATCGACCAGTTACCTCTGAACTGTTGTACAACAATCTGCACTCGCAGCTCACTGTAGAACTTAATTTCTAATTAATTACTCACAATGAATTTAAATGTCAAATTCTGAGTTTTTGCCAACTCGCAACATTCCACCAACAACTGATAAAAAATATGGATTTTTTTGGAAGAAAACAACTAAACTCAAACACGACAGTGGCATTCACAATTGCCAAGCCTCAAAGGAAACGAAGCAGATGAAATGTCATTCGAGAAGATGTAAATCGAATAATATATCATCTATGAAACACTTTGCAATGGAACGAGTAAGAGGGGGGGGGGGCCTTAGTAAACGACGGCCCCTCCTGTTTCCTCACTTAGTAATACAAGCAAAGTACTACTTCGATAACGGCATCCTTCAGATATTAAATACTTCATGCTACATTCTTCAAAAGGCACTGCCAATGACATTACTTCTACAATTCTATAATCCAAATCGATTTCGCGAATTAATCAAATTAATCCCTACATTAAAACGTACAGACATCGCATTAACAGTAAGTTTGTCTCATACTTACATCACGAAACTGGACCAATCCTAGTTCTCCCAATTCAGAAACACATGCATAGGCTGCTTCACTTTGAAGAAACAACTGACATAGAGTCATTTCTTCGCTTCTAAATAACGACCCCATGTTGTTCCTTTACCCTTAGGTTCCTCAAACAAAACGCACTTCAAATCTCTCTCAACGCGGCTACGCCTCCATCAGTTTCCACAACAAGTCAGGTGACTATTTCTTGACGTCACGTCAGGATCGAAGCAATGCTCACACTGACGTCTCTCTGCTGCAAAGATTGGTATTGACGCGAGATACGGAAGTTCACACCTAAACAGATAAGAGAACGTGTATCAGATTAGATATTAAATTTACGTAAAGAGCTATTCTTACACATTCCCTTTGAAGAAAATTGTGCTAGTGATAACAGATTAACGGATTCGAGCAATCTAGTAAGTATAATAGCTCCTCTAGTTACTGTAGTCTTGTAGGGATATTTTCTATGAAAACATATTCCCTATTTTATGGCACCGTATATCAATTTCTAGTGTACATCAGAGCATATTCCGCGTAACACAGTAAAGGAAAGAGCAGAAAAAGTACGTGTTGTCAGAAGTTTGGCAGAAAAAGTAGAACAGTAACTTCTTGCCTAATGACAGCCTTATAAGAAAAGAAAACAATTAAATACGCACTGCGTCAGTAGTTCAACACCCAGCGGCAGTAATAGATATGTCATTTTACACTGTAGTGTAACGTGGGTATGTTAAAACCTATTCCACAAAACTTATGGCAAACAATGTGAGAGGAATAACAAGCAGTTTATAAAAAGGTTATTAATAGATTTTGGTAAACAAGTAGTTCGCATCAAACTACGGTTTACTTCACCTGATTCGTGTAATCTAACTACCTCAAATGTGACGGTACAGAGATTTCATTCTGGTGTACCCTACCTTCTGTGTTCTGTTTATACAGATGGACACTTTAATACAGAATAGGAAGCCAAGATCATCTTCGTTTTTGTAAACAAAAATGAGATTTAATCTAACGTATGTATTTGCTTCCTTTGGAACAGAATTACACTGCATTTTCTCAATGACGATTTTGTATATTTAATTGTCTACACACACATCCCTTCAAAAATGAAACTAAGTTATTTTTCCTTTGCTTTGTACGAAACAGGAAGGTTAGTTTGCAAAGTCCCCCTGACGATTAGATTAGATTAGATTAGATTTACTTTCATTCCGATTGATCCGTAGTGAGGAGGTCCTCCAGGATGTGGAACATGTCGGAAAAACAACAATACATGACAAATATTTACAACTAAAACAAATAAGCTGATGTACCATTCCACAGGTCCAAAAGTGGAATGATCGTCATTTTTAATGAACACTAAGAGTCATTTTACAAATACTAATGCACTGAATTTAAAATTTATAAGGTAATAAACACGTAATACAACTACTGTAATACTTATTTACAATGACCACATTACTTGGCTTGATGAATTACCCCAAAAAATAATCCCATATGACATTATGGAATGAAAGTAAGCATAGTATGCCAGCTTTTTTCATTTTTATATCCCCTATGTCTGACAAAATTCGCATTGCAAACAGAGATTTGTTAAGACGCTTCAGCAGTTCTGTGGTGTGCTCCTCCCAGTTGAATTTATTATCAAGCTGTAATCCCAAGAATTTAACACTGTCCACTTCTTCTATCTTCTTGTCATCATATGTTAGACATATACTCTTGGGACACCCCTTACAAGTTCTGAACTGCATGTAGTGTGTTTTCTCAAAGTTTAGTGACAAAGAATTGGCTAGGAACCAGTGATTAATGTCCACAAATATTTTATTGGCTGAGCTTTCTAAGACTACACTTGATTTGCTATTTATTGCAATGTTTGTATCATCGGCAAACAAAACAAACTTGGCATCTGGTAATGTTACTAATGAAAGGTCATTGATATACACAAGAAAAAGTAAGGGCCCCAAAATGGAACCTTGTGGTTATAGTGAGAAACACGGATAGGATTAGAAAAAAAGAATGGGGTAAGACATCCCTTTCAAATAGTATGACAAACTTAAGTATGTCTTAATCTTTATATTATTGTTTTGCTTCACTTTCAACGCACTTAAATATGGCGCTTCAGATACAAGTATGGTGATTGGAAAAACACTTGAATCCCACTCCTGACAGATGGGAGTCAATTTTCTTAACTACTACAACACATTGATCGGTCCCGTATAGTTGGAATGTTCATTGCATCAGCACGACAAATTAAACAATGGGCTGTTTTCACATTCACCTGAACGCACTAATATAATAAAAACAGGAACTATTGCTCTTTCAGTTAAACGGTTATGACCAGTTCACACTTGCTATCGCGTCAAGTCGAAACATTCCACGATACATTTGAAATGGCGGCATTCACAAACGGTCTTCAGCAGCGCGGGATGCCGCGTCATCGTTAAGGTTTTTCGAGAAGAATCTTGACGTTGAAGTGATGGGAGTGCTGGGGTGGGACTGTGTCGTCGTCTGCTAACTTCAAAAATTAACCTATTTTCGCGCGACAGCACATGTTGTAGTAGTGGATTTTATGCTTCTGTACATTCTTAATTTTTATTTTATTGTTTTGGTTTATTTTCGTGACATATAGATATGGCACTTCACTTACCACTTGAAACGCCGTATCTACGTGCAGTAATTGCTCCTTGATATCTGCTGATGAATAAATTCCAAAACGTCAAATATGAACAATGAAATCATTCCTTACCTGATGTTGGACTTTTACTATTGCAACTCAGTCCACCTGAATGAAGAACTACTGATTGTTATTATTATGATCGCCTGCCTTCCGCTTGACTTTATGTCACATTTATATTATTGATATTAAAACATTCTCGAAATTGTTGTAAGCCCTAGGACAGATCTCTTACCAGTATCAATGTCGATAAGTGGCAAAAACTGATCGAGATTCTCGATTGGCGGAATGGATGAACTGTCTATGTACATAATTAAATTTGCACAGAACCCTCAGTGCGTGAGCCCTACTCTCAACTGGCCAATTTTTGTCCCCTGTTAGTCCTGTTTGGTATGGGTGCCTCACACTTGAGCAACATACTAATACAGGTCACACAAGAGTATTGTAATTAATTTCCTTTGTAGACTGACATTTTCTCAGTCCCACCAATGCACTGACATCTACCAGCTGCTTTACCTATGACTGAGCCTATGTGAACGTTCCATTTTGTATCCCCACAAACTGATACAGACAGATATTTGTTTGAATCGACTGATTCCAGTTGTGACTCAGTTGTGAGGTAGTACACTTTCAGTGTTTTGTAAGTTGCAGAATTCTACATTTTGAACTTATATCAAGGTGACTCTGTGGGTCACACTTAAAGTTACAGCTTCTGTACATGACTCTCCATGCAAGAGAGCACCCACCCAACCAAAAGAAGTCCTCAGTCTAGCCACAAATTTTGATTGACAACACACATAGTCATACTTATATTAATAAATGCTCATGTCGTGCTGAGTCAAGTACTGTTCAGACTACAATAAAGACTGAAACTTAAAATTTATAAGAGTAAAGGTCAGAAAAATATACTGATTATATTGAGTAAGTAAGGGCTAAAAAATTCTGTAAGTTTTGTTAAGTTGTGGAAAATGTATGAGTATGTTTACTGAAAGACTATTTAACTTTTGATACAGTACAAATAAAGTAAAAAAGTATAGGAAATTGTAGGAACTGCTGGTATATCAGAACAACCTTAGAGAGTAGGAGAGAGGTATTGTTATTGCCTATGAACAGCAATTCCCTGATTTATTTTGGCTACATTCGATTACTGTTGTTTTACTTTTGTTCATATTCACACCTTTTAACCTCTCTGCAAGATGCTATCTATTCCATTCAACTGAGGTTCCTCATCCTGTCTCTACTTGACAACAATGTAACTGCCAAACCTCAAAGTTTTTGGTGTTTCAAAGTTTTTGGTGTTTTCTCTGTGCACTTTAATTCCCTTTCAAATTTTTCCTAGGTCTCCTTGTCAGTATGAAATACTAGGACCAAAGGGCAGATAAAGGAATATACAATGTGATGGGTCGATAACAAGTTACAAATATTGTGAGAAGCTATTGAATACATTGGCTGAGTAAATGGCAAGGATATCTGCAAAAGTGAGTCAAAGAGCTGAGGTTGAATAAAACTACATAAATTGCACCCTCATGCTAGACCAATGAATGGTTGTAGCTTTACATCGAGGAACATAGAGGGAATTTACTAAAATAGTGTGTGGCTGTCACAGCATTTGATGCTAGCTGATTTTGAAGACACATTAGGGCCCTATTTGCTACTGGAAATGTGTAATATTGATAGAAATATTCTATAAGAATGATATAAAAAATCTGGCAGACAAACAAAAGGAAACACACAAATAGCTATGAAGTCTTCAAGGAAAATGAACCAGTACACTGATAAAAAGCCATCATACTCGTTTAAAGCAGATTTTAATGTTTCTGTAACAATTAACATGCTGCTACCATGCAGCATGAATTGCTTATGTAGACATGAAAAAATAACAACTGTTATTCAGTGAGAAATTGTACTGATCAGGCTTTGCAGTGGCCATTATTATGGCATCACACAATGTTCGAACTGTTTATGTTCAGTGATAACTTCTTTGGGTTTGTAGCAGCTAGTCATTCCATTGTCTTAAGTAATAAAAGTTGTATGGTATTTGAATATGTTGCTATACCAGGACTACTGCCCTAGTATATCACAAATACGCAACATTATTGGTTATCTGAACCTGATCAGAATAACCAATGTGATCGGAAACAACCGAGCCACACTGTTTCGACCGCTTGACATAAGTGAAATAAACGCATCAAGCTCTTTTGACTGCCTTACATACGTGAATCAACTGTGCTGCACATCTCTTATGGGTCCCATTGTCATATCCCCATGACGCAGTCACCACGTATGATCGAGCCGCCTGTAGGCGCAATAATCAGCAGAGTCTCGATTAAACCCCCACCATTCTGGCAGCAAAGCCCTATTTTATAATTTGTGCAGTTAGAAAGTCGGTTTGTGTTGGAGCAGGTGACGATGGACAAGACTTAGTATGGCTATATACATCAAGAACGTGGCTGTGAAAGTGTGGGGCATTTTGGCTGCACTACAAACAAATGATCGGTATATGATAATAAAGAATGTTCTAATCTCCCACCTGTCGGAATCCAAGGCGAAAAGATTTGAAAAGTTGTTGTGTACAGAGGAGATGGGAGATCAGAAGCCCTCACAGTTGCTACATCACATGTGGATGCTTGTGAGCAATGCTGTTAATGATGATATATAAAGTGCGATCGAAATGTAATACAATTGGTTGTTTCCTAATGTACCTATTGGTCCGAGCGCTAACCTGTCAGCAGGGAAAATAGTGGAAGGGATACCAGCTTTCCAGCGCTGCCTTCTGCAGTCTGCTCTGAGCTGTGGAAGCACCAGCATCATTGTTTGCGTAAACACTTATCCAGTGCTTGTGTCATCGCACAAGGTGCAGTCAACTTTGGAGCAATGCCATTCAATCACGTTTTGTTCATACCTCACAAAACCTCTGGCTGAAACTTACAAAATTATTCAAGAGGCCTACAGGGAGTCTGCCGTGTGATACCTGCCAGTTTCCAGGTGGCTAAAACAATTTGATGTGGGCTGGAAAAAGGTTATTGATTAAGTTAGCTTTGGACAGTTATCGACAAGTTCACCATCGGATAATGTGACCCATGTGCGTGCGTTGCTGAATGATGACAGATGTGAGGGTATTCACAGGCTAGCAGATTTACTAAACATGTCATATGGGAGTGTGTTTAACATCGTTACCAATGATTTGAACATGTGTAAAGTGTGTGCCAAATTGGTTCCAAAATTGTTGTGACCAACAGAAGTGCAACCGTTTAGAGATTGCAACAGGAAAACAGCGATGAGACATGGAGTTTTGTGTATGACCTAGAAACGAAGAGCCAAAGCTCAGAGGGGCACACTCCCACATCACCCAAGGCCAAGAAAGCAAGAATGAGCAAATCGAAAATGAAAACCATACTTATCACCTTCTTCAATGGGAAAGGCTTGATCCACTCGGAATTTGTACCACAAGGAACAACTGTGAATGCAACTTACTACCTCCGAGTGTCAAAAAGACTAGCAGATCGCATCACCCACACAATGCAGAAGCCGACTTCAGTGCGACTCAGCCTCAGGACAATGCGCCATGCCACACCACTCTGTTGATTTGCGAGTTTCCTGCCATACAGTCCCAACATGGGACCATCAGACTTCTTACTGTTCCTGCACATCAAAACCAATGTGAAGGGGCACTATTTTGATACCATTAAGAACACTCGAAATGTGACGACATGTGCTCTAAATGAAATTCCATTCACCACTTCTAGCAAGCGTACCAGGCACGGGGGTTTTGCTGGCAGAAGTGTATTGCTGCTCAAGGCAACTGCTTTGAAGAATTTTAATAGATTGTACGATTTACATCAATAAATTTTGTTGTACAGACACAACTACATTACTTTTTGGTTACAACTTTTTACTACAGAACATTTGGCTGTCACACCGACCACCTAATATGAAGAAAATATTATTAATGTTCACTGCTGACTGAAATGCACTAGTTCCGACTGTGGACCACATTTCAGAGCACCATCACAGCTGTAGCCCTGAAGATGGACAGCACCCCTGCAGCAGCCCTTACATATGTACAAGCGTAACATGCCAAGCTTATGTCAGAAGTCGCCACTTTGCAAACATCATACCCACGTCAACATACACAACGCCTGATCACTACAAGTTCAATAAATTATTATAAATATTTTTGGAATTCTAGAAATTCATTTTTGAATTTTCAACAATCAGGAACAGGAATTGAAATTGTGTGGGAGTCAGGACAGGTTCCATCAGACTGGACGAAAGCAGTAATCACACCCATCCTTAAACATGGAAACAGAAAAGATTGTAGCAACTACAGTGGTATCTCTTTAACAACAGGAACGGGAAACAACTCTTGGATTTCTGTGCCAGTATGAGCTTAGTAATCACAAACTCCTTTTTTAAACATAAGAACATTCACCGGTATACTTGGGAAGGCAGGGGAACCACATCTGTCATTTACTATATAATAACAGATCAGGAATTCAGGAAGGCCGTGAGGGACACACGTTAATTCAGAGGATTCTTTGATGACACTGATCACTATTTAATCTGCAGTGAAATTGGTGTTGTGAGGCTGAAAGTGCAGGAGGTCAGGTCTATATTTAGGAGGATAAGAGTGGAGAAACTTCAGGATAAGGAAATCAGTCACAAGTACATAACAGTGATCTCAGAAAGGTACCAGTTAGTTGAATGTAGTCAATTACAGTCATTGGAATAGGATGGACAAGGTACAGGGACACAGTACTAGAAGTGGCTAAAGAATGTCTCGGAACAGTAGTGTGTAAAGGTAGAATGAAGCAAACAGCTTGGTGGAATGACACAGTCAAGGCAGCCTGTAAAAGGAAAAAGAAGGCGTATCAAAAATAGCTACATACAAGAACTCAGGTAGACAGAGAAAGTTATGTTGAAGAAAGAAACAAAGCGAAACAGATAATTGCAGCATCCAAGAAGAAATCTTGGGAAGACTTTGGAAACAGGTTGGAGACTTTGGGTCAAGCTGCTGGAAAACCATTCTGGAGTGTAATTAGCAGTCTTCGAAAGGGAGGTAAGAAGGAAATTACAAATATTTTGGACAGGTCAGGAAAACTGCTCGTGAATCCTGTTGATGCCTTGGGCAGATGGAGGGAATATTTTGAAGAGTTGCTCAATGTAGGTGAAAATACGATCTGTAATGTTTCAGATTTCGATGTACAATGGGATAGGGATGATGATGGAAATAGGATTACATTTGAGGAAGTGGAGAAAATGGTCAATATATTGCAGTGCAATAAAGAGGCTGGGGAGGATGAAATTAAGTCGGAACTCATCAAATAAAGTGGAATGTCAGGTCTTAAATAGCTACACAGGATAATTGAAATGGCGTGGGAGTCGGGACAGGTTCCATCAGACTGGACAAAAGCAGTAATCACACCAATCTTTAAACATGGAAACAGAAAAGATTGTAACAACTACAGAGGTATCTCTTTAATCAGCGTTGTGGGTAAAATCTTCTCAGGTATTGTTGAAAGGAAAGTGTGAGTATTAGTTGAGGACAAATTGGATGAAAATCAATGTGGGTTTAGGCCTCTTAGAGGTTGTCAGGGCCAGATCTTTAGCTTATGGCAAATAATGGAGAAGTGTTACGAGTGGAACAGGGAATTGTATCTATGCTTTATAGATCTAGAAAAGGCATATGACCGGATTCCTAGGAGGAAGTTATTGTCTGTTCTACAAGATTATGCAATAGAAGGCAAACTTTTGCAAGCAATTAAAGGTCTTTACATAGATAGTCAGGCAGCAGTTAGAGTTGACAGTAAATTGAGTTCATGGTTCAGAGTAGTTTCAGGGGTAAGACAAGGCTGCAAAATGTCTCCATTCTTGTTCATATTATTTATGGATCATCTGTTGAAAGCAATAGACCGGCTGGGTGAGATTAAGATATGTGAACACAAAATAAGCAGTCTCGCATATGCGGATGACTTAGTTGTGATGGCAGATTCGATTGAAAGTTTGCAAAATAATATTTCAGAGCTAGATCAGAAATGTAAGGACTATGGTATGAAGATTAGCATCTCCAAAACTAAAGTAATGTCAGTGGGAAAGAGATATAAACGGATTGAGTGCCAAATAGGAGGAACAAAGGTAGAACAGGTGGACGGTTTCAAGTACTTAGGATGCATATTCTCACAGGATGGCAACATAGTGAAAGAACTGGAAGTGAGGTGTAGCAAAGCTAATGCAGTGAGCGCTCTTCTGCAAGAAGGAAGTCAGTACCAAGACTAAGTTATCTGTGCACCGTTCAATCTTTCGACCAACTTTGTTATATAGGAGCAAAAGCTGGGTGGATTAAGGTTACCTTATCAATAAGGTTGAGGTTACGGATATGAAAGTAGCTAGGATGATTGCAGGTGCAATTAGATAGGAACAATGGCAGGAGGGTGTCCACAGTGAGGAAATCAAAGAAAAACTGGGAATGAACTCTATAGATGTAGCAGTCAGGGCGAACAGGCTTAGATGGTGGGGTCATGTTACACGCATGGGAGAAGCAAGGTTACCCAAGAGACTCATGGGTTCAGCAGTAGAGGGTAGGAGGAGTCGGGGTAGACTGAGGAGAACGTACCTGGATTCGGTTAAGAATGATTTTGAAGTAATAGGCTTAACATCCGAAGAGGCACCAATGTTAGCACTGAATAGGGGATCATGGAGGAATTTTATAAGGGTGACTATGCTCCAGACTGAACTCTGAAAGGCATAATCAGTCTTAAATGACGATGATGTTGATTTTTAACAAAATTACAAATTTAGAATTGAATTATCTTCATGTAGTTAGGTAAGGAAATGCAGTGTTACATAATTATTTATTAATTATTTATTAATAACAATACTTCATACAAAAGGCTCCCTGTAGTCTGCTGCTCCTGAAAGTGTACACATTAGATCGTTCAGAATTGGTTTCACATTGCTGTTTTATGTGCTGTCCCCAAAATTATCTCATTTGGATAATATCATATTGAATCTGAAATAAATAAGAAAAGAATTAATGAAAAATGCTCCTCAATTCGTGAAATATTTCGTAAATGAGGCGCAAATGCTTTAGCAAAATAAGTAATATTTATTTAAAAGATAAAATATTTGCCAATACTTAGGTCCATTTTACTCTTGGATTAAATATAACGCCCACGGTCTGATTAATAGACTGCCATACAATAAATGTCAAAATTCTGTTACAGAAAGTGCTTTATTTTAAGCATAACTCCTTCAAGGCTCTCTAATTCTTCTGATATTTAAAAACTGAACCAAATAACACAGCTCACTCACGGTTTTCTATGTCAGTTCATTTGTCATCTTTGTGAACTTCTAACATTGCAGCTCTATTCTAGATCCTACTCGATTCTGTCTTTGTCTTGTAAGAGGCTGTTACAAGTTCTTACAACTTTCTTTGCTTAAAGAATTCTTTAATGTTACAGTTATATAAAATATTTTACTTTCCTGTATTCTGATACGACTTTTTATCTACACTAATCATATATACATCTGTCATAACTGATGGAAGCATGACCATGTTGAGATACTGCAAACCACTTGTAAACAGTCCTTTCTGAAGAGGACCTGTTACCAAAAATAGAACAAAGCAAATTGAAGTATTGTTTTCGAATTTGGTCTACGTGAAAGGTGTTAAAAAATCAGGTGACCATCTTCACATAAAATTTCATTATTTTCACAACACTGTTTCTTTAAATGTTTACTGTAAACAAACTATTGAACTGATGTAGTTTAATAATGTCAAATTTTAAAACATCAGCATTTTTACATCTCATTAGTGCCATCTAGTGAACATTTGATTTAAAAAACCGATCCTAACACTCATACAATAGCTCATTAAAAAAAAAAAAAAACACAGCGATCTCTGTCAGTGTAAAGTGACAATGAGGCTGAAATACTGAGTTAAAATGGAAAACGGAAAAATTGTTTTTTTATCAGCTTTAACTTGCTATCTGAAAACATTTCCACATCCTGACACTGAATCTGTTAAATGTATTGAGTGGCAGTGTTGGCCTTCATATAATCTGCAACGAACTCATTTTGTGATATGAGACTCTTAAGAAGCGTCTTGATCTGTCTGTAATGTTAAGGATGACTTGTGTCAAATGTCTGTTACCTGAATAAAATAATCCCCTTATCTCTGAGTGGGTCCCTGAATACGGCTTTAGAGATTACAGTTCTTTCATAGATTGAAGTTGTGTAACACAGAATCTTTAGCCACTTGTAAGTGGCGGTGGTGACTTAAGAGATACCAGCTCAGCAGAAGTCTAAAGGTTTTATCTCATGAGTAAACACTGTACAATCTTTATCAGAAATATTTACTATCACTCTCCTGTGAACAGAACACAATACTAGAAATGAAAATCACACTGTAACTGGTTTTAGGTTCAGCCACTGTATTCACAGTTATAGCAACTGTCTGTTGTTGTTGTGGTCTTCAGTCCAGAGACTGGTTTGGTGTAGCTCTCCATGCTACTCTATCAGGTGAAAGCTTCTACATTTCCCTGTACCTACTGCAACCTACATCCTTCTGAATCTGCTTAGTGTAGTTATCTCTTGGTCTCCCTCTACGATTTTTACCCTCCACACTTCCCTCGATCACTAAATAGGTGATCCCTTGATTCCTCAGAACTTGTCATACCAACCGATCTCTTCTTCTAGTCAAGTTGTGCCACAAATTTCGCTTCTCCTCACTTCTATTCAATACCTCCTCATTAGTTATATGATCCACCCATCTAACCTGCAGTATTCTTCTGTAGCACCACATTTCGAAAGCTTCTATTCTCATCTTGTCTTAACTACTTATCGTCCAACTTTCACTTCCATACAGGGCTGCACTCCATACAAATACTTTCAGAAACGACTTCCTGGTACTTAAATCTATAATCGATGTTAAAAAATTTCTCTTATTCAGAAACGCTTTCCTTGCAATTGCCAGTCTACATTTTATATCCTCTCTACTTCGTCCATCATGTTATTTTGCTCCCCAAATAGCAAAACTCATTTACTACTTTCAGTGTCTCATTTCCTAATCTAATGTCCTCAGAATCACTCGACTTAATTCGACTACATTCCATTATCCTCGGTTTGCTTTTGTTGATGTTTATCTTATATCCTCCTTTCAAGACACTATCCAATCCATTCAGCTGCTCTTCCAGGTCCTTTGGTGTTTCTGACAGAATTACAATGTCATCGGAAAACCTAAAAGTTTTTATTTCTTCTCCATGAGTTTTAATTCCTACTCCAAATTTTTCTTCTGTTTCCTTTACTGCTTGCTCAATATGCAGATTGAATAACATCGGGTATAGGTTACAACCCTGTCTCACTCGCTTCCCAACCACTACTTCCCTTTCATGATCCTTAACTCTTATAACTGCCATCTGGTTTCTGTACAAACTGCAAATAGCCTTTCACTCCCTGTCTTTGGCCCCTGCCACCTTTAGAATTTGAAAGAGGGTATTCCAGCCATCCTTGTCAAAAGCTTTCTCTAAGTCTACAAATACTAGAAACGTAGCTTTGCCTTTCCTTAATCTATCTTCTAAGATAAGTCATACGCTCAGTATTGCCTCATGTGTTCCAACATTTCTACGGAATCCAAACTGAACTTCCCCAAAATCGGCTTCTACCTGTTTTTTCCATTTGTAAGTCTGAGGGTATTTCGTCTGTCTCATACATCTTGCTCACCAGATGGTAGAGGTTTTTCAGGGATGACTCTACACGGCTATCAGTAGTTCTAATGGAATGTTGTCTAATCCTGGGGTTTTGTTTCGGCTTAGGTCTTTCAGTGCTCTATCAAACTCTTCACACAGTATCATATCTCCCATTTCATCTTCATCTATGTCCTCTTCCATTTCAATAATGTTGTCCTCAAGTACATAACTCATGTATAGACCCTCTATATACTCCTTACACCTTTCTGCTCTCCCTTCTTTGCTTAGAACTGGTTTTCCATCTGAGCTCTTGATATTCATGCAAGTGGTTCTGGTTTTCTCCAAAGGTCTCTTTAATTTTCCTGTACACAGCATCTATCTCGCCCCTAGTGATATATTCCTCTACATCCTTACATTTGTCCTCTAACCATCCCTCCTTAGCCATTTTGCAGTTCCTGTCGATATTATTTTTGAGACGTTTGTATTTCTTTTTGCCTGCTTCATTTACTGCATTTTTATATTTTCTCCTTTCATCAATTAAATTCAATATTTCTTCTGTTACCTTATGATTTTTACTAGCCCTCATCTTTTTACCTACTTGATCCTCTTCTGCCTTTAGTATTTCATCCCTCAAAGCTACCCACCCTTCTTCTAGTGTATTTCTTTCCCCCCTTCTTGTCAATCGTTCCCTGATGCTCTCTCTGAAACTCTCTACAAATGGTTCTGTTTTTCAATTAAGAGAAGATGGAATAGTTTCATTTTTCATTGCATTATTCATCAGGAAGCATCATGTGGGAAAACTCACACTGCTGTCCGCAATTAAAGACTACAGAAAGTTACGAATATAACACACTGAGGAAATCGATCTTTATCTCATCGAAAATTTAAACAATTAGTGGAAGACGTTAATGTGGTACACTGAGACGGATCTCTTTATTCCAAAATTTGTTGGCTGAGTGCAGGCAAATGTTTAATTACTTTTTTTCACTTAGAATATAACTTTTCAAGTTCTTAAATAGAGAAGTAAATTCGTATAGTACAGAATTTGAAGATGAACTGATGCACTTTTTTTATCAGAATCAGTATTTCTGGCAGATTTTACAAATTCTTTACTTACCGTAATTTGAATTTTTGTTTGCAAGGAAAGGAAAACACTAATTATGATATGTTTATGGATCTTAATGGACTCCTATGTAAACTTAACTTTCTTAAATTATAACTAAACAATTGAAATTTGTATTATTTCCCGAGTTGCTATGAATTAAAACAAGAGTAAACGAAAGTAAAATTTTCGAGATAAATGAGGGTATGTCAATTATTATCTGCAAAGTAGTTATAAAATTTTATTGCAATCAAATAGGAAACTTAAAAGAACATTTTCGACACAGTCTCCTTGCGTTTCAATGCACTTGGTCCATCGTTGTACAAGCTTCCTGATGCCCTCATAAAAGAAGGTTCTCGGTTGAGCTATGAGGCGGGAATGCACCGCTTCTTTCAGTGCGTTGTCCAAGGCAAATCGATGGCCCCTTAATGCCTGTGTGAGTGGGCCAAACAAGTGATAGTCAGAAGGGACAAGATCGGGACTATATGTTGGATGACCCAGTATTTAAAATTTGAGTTTCTGGGGCATTTCAGCAGCGTGGGCAGCAGTATGTGGATGGACATTGTTGTGCAACAACACAACACCTTTTGACAGCAATCCTCGGTGTTTGCTTCGAATTGCAGGCTTTAGCCTGGTAATAAGCATCTCACTGTAACATACTCTGTTTATTGTTGTGCCCCTTTGCCGATAATGTTCCAGTACTGGACCTTGTGCGTCCCAAAAAACAGTACGCATCTGTTTTCCTGCAGACGGCTGGGTCTTGAACATTTTCTTGCATGGTGAATTTGTATGGTTCTATTCTATACTCTGCCGTTTACTCTCCAGCTCGTAATGATGGATCCATGTTTCGTCACCAATAATGATCCTGCCTAAGAAGTGTCCCCTTCCTTACCATAGCGATCCAAATGTTTCTTTGCAGATGTCCAAAAAGCGCGTTTGTTTATGCAACTGTGTGACTTGTTTTGGGACCCATCTTGCACAAACTTTATGAAACTCAAGTCTGTTGTGGATGATTTCGTAGGCAGA
The DNA here is from genome assembly GCF_023864275.1 of Schistocerca cancellata. Classification (NCBI taxonomy): domain Eukaryota; kingdom Metazoa; phylum Arthropoda; class Insecta; order Orthoptera; family Acrididae; genus Schistocerca; species Schistocerca cancellata. The sequence continues at coordinate 121,300,004 of NC_064637.1, read as the reverse complement.
GCTATGACTAATTTGCAGACAATGTAGTTAATCGTCTGTCTAAGAGAATCATTTCACGTGAACGCTCAGTGGTTTCTTCATTTGTGGCGATGAACGATCGTCCGGCTCCTTCGTCGTGCGTAACACTTGTGCGACCATTTTGAATTTTTCAGTCTCTTCATAGACGCTCCGTTGTGGCAAAACACTGTTCCCGTATTGTACCGAAAGTTTTCGATGAATTTCGGCTCCTGATACGCCTCCCGATCACAAAAAACGGATCTCTGAACGTTGCTCTTCTTTAGTGCAAATATACAGCGGAGCGGCCATGATCAACAGCACGGCAGCGATAACGAAACTAACCTAGCAGCTTGAAAATTGCGAAGATATAACCACAAATAAACAAAGCATGTATCATCAACGTAAAACGACAGTACTACCAAAATAAACAAAAATATAGCTAAATTGCGGATAATAATTGACTTACCCTCGTACTTCTATTATTTGTCAAGTCTGAGTTGGGTTATATAATTGTTTTTTGTTTTATAGAGCTGGATATCATTTTGTTTCGTAACCCAATGAAAATAAGTCGTCTTCAAGAATAAGTTTGCAGCTTACAAAATGATGCATTCATGCTATCCAGAACAGAAACGGATGCCGAAATTTTTTTATGCCACAAAATCGGTACCTTACCTAAAAATCATGGACTTCTTTCGGGTCAATATACACTCCTGGAAATTGAAATAAGAACACCGTGAATTCATTGTCCCAGGAAGGGGAAACTTTATTGACACATTCCTGGGGTCAGATACATCACATGATCACACTGACAGAACCACAGGCACATAGACACAGGCAACAGAGCATGCACAATGTCGGCACTAGTACAGTGTATATCCACCTTTCGCAGCAATGCAGGCTGCTATTCTCCCATGGAGACGATCGTAGAGATGCTGGATGTAGTCCTGTGGAACGGCTTGCCATGCCATTTCCACCTGGCGCCTCAGTTGGACCAGCGTTCGTGCTGGACGTGCAGACCGCGTGAGACGACGCTTCATCCAGTCCCAAACATGCTCAATGGGGGACAGATCCGGAGATCTTGCTGGCCAGGGTAGTTGACTTACACCTTCTAGAGCACGTTGGGTGGCACAGGATACATGCGGACGTGCATTGTCCTGTTGGAACAGCAAGTTCCCTTGCCGGTCTAGGAATGGTAGAACGATGGGTTCGATGACGGTTTGGATGTACCGTGCACTATTCAGTGTCCCCTCGACGATCACCAGTGGTGTACGGCCAGTGTAGGAGATCGCTCCCCACACCATGATGCCGGGTGTTGGCCCTGTGTGCCTCGGTCGTATGCAGTCCTGATTGTGGCGCTCACCTGCACGGCGCCAAACACGCATACGACCATCATTGGCACCAAGGCAGAAGCGACTCTCATCGCTGAAGACGACACGTCTCCATTCGTCCCTCCATTCAGGCCTGTCGCGACACCACTGGAGGCGGGCTGCACGATGTTGGGGCGTGAGCGGAAGACGGCCTAACGGTGTGCGGGACCGTAGCCCAGCTTCATGGAGACGGTTGCGAATGGTCCTCGCCGATACCCCAGGAGCAACAGTGTCCCTAATCTGCTGGGAAGTGGCGGTGCGGTCCCCTACGGCACTGCGTAGGATCCTACGGGGTCACGTGCACCTTCCGCCGACCACTGGCGACAACATCGATGTACTGTGGAGACCTCACGCCCCACGTGTTGAGCAATTCGGCGGTACGTCCACCCGGCCTCCCGCATGCCCACTATACGCCCTCGCTCAAAGTCCGTCAACTGCACATACGGTTCACGTCCACGCTGTCGCGGCATGCTACCAGTGTTAAAGACTGCGATGGAGCTCCGTATGCCACGGCAAACTGGCTGACACTGACGGCGGCGGTGCACAAATGCTGCGCAGCTAGCGCCATTTGACGGCCAACACCGCGGTTCCTGGTGTGTCCGCTGTGCCGTGCGTGTGATCATTGCTTGTACAGCCCTCTCGCAGTGTCCGGAGCAAGTATGGTGGGTCTGACACACCGGTGTCAATGTGTTCTTTTTTCCATTTCCAGGAGTGTACATTTGCGAAAGTACATTTTCTGCAATGGAGTGCATTTAATCTGCTCAGCCTAATGGACTGTCGATTGAGTCCTTGGAATGGCAATTCAGTTTCACTAAAATACAATCTGTAATCGATTTGTAGAACTCTAGAGAGCTCACTGCTGAATCTATCGAAATGTATGAGAGTCACTCGTGTTTGTGAAAAATCAGGAGGAAGGTGTACAGCGATCGAGGTAAGAAGGCAGCTGCCTATAATTCTTTGATGGAGAAATTACGAGGATTTGACCCTACGACGATCAGGGATATGGTAATTAAAAAAAAAAGAAAAAGTTCGTTCCGTTCTGTTTACCGCAAAGAACTATTGAAAGTAACGAAATATATTCGATCTGGCACTAGGGACGACGAAATATACACTGATTACGAAAGTTGGTAGGCGTTTTCTACATCTGAAAGATTCTCTTCAAATTTCGCGTATAAAGCCCGGTCCACTCGCAACGATCTGTCTGCGCAGACATCGGCGCAGATGTCTGTACATGCAAAAGATCGCTGCAAATGTGGTGTGTTCACACGACACAAACCCCAATCTACTACTCGCCCGCCATCTGTCGGTGTAGAAAAGAAATCAGTAACAAGCGACTACGCTCCCCGTAAACGTCAAAAATTTAATTCACTTATTTTGAAATACAGAGATGGAGGAAGTTCTGTTGTGGTCTGTGTTCGCAGCTTGTGTTGCAAAAAACATTCAGACCAACCGCAGGAAACAGAGAAAGCGGTCAAAATGGTATAGACAGTGGCTGCTAAAGCGAAAGCAGTTTTCTCACGTAAATTTACTGCGGGAGTTGCAGGGCGAACGACTGGCGAAATTATTTTCGGATGGATGTCGAAACTTATAATTATCTCTTAAAGCTTGTAGCCCCTCATATTATGAGAAAAAAATACTTGTACAGAGAAGGGCAATTTCTCCTCATGAACGGCTGGCGGTAACATTAAGATTCCTAGCAACAGGAAGGAGCTACAAGGATTTGGAATTTTCAACTGCAATATCGAAACAAGAGTTGAGTGAAATAATACCCGCAATTTTTCGGTTAGAGCATTGTATGCTGCTGTCTTTTTGTCTCAGTCACTATATTCTTTACTTTAATCTTCCACAAACATGGGTGGTTTCCATATATTTCAATGAATTCACTTACAAACTCTCGAGAACACTGACGAGTATCAGCCATTTTAATGCCCTGTGCGCACAAATACAAACACTAGACTGAACAAACAGATGTTTCGCGCCAGATTTGCGGCGATCTCCTGTCCACACGCTCCTACTTGTCTGCACAGATGTGGTTTGAACCCACAGATTTGAGAGGTTTCGCTCAAACCTCCAACTCCAACTTCCAGGTTTGCACACACCTCAGGTTGGTGCAAATCCTCTGTCCACACGCAACGATCTGTCTGCGCAGATGTGATGTGCGCAGACATTTGCGCAGACAGATCGTTGCGTGTGGACGGGCCTTAAGAGTGGCACTAGTAGCGCCACTGTGAGGATACAAATCAGGCTTCTTTTTAAATATACGCTGTGACGATAGTGAGCATTAGTTAGCTTTGAGATCGGACATGGTGGGTTGATGTTAGCCAAGAATGCCTTTAAGGCGACAAAGACGCCGATATCAGCACCTTACTGAGTTTGAAAGAGGTCGTGAATAGGGCTACGAGAAGCCGGATGTTCCTTCTGCGATGTTGCAGAAAGACTTGGCAGGAATCTCGCCACTATACATGACTGCTGGCAGTGGTGGTCACGGTAATATCGTCGCAAGAAGACCAGGCTCTGAACAGCCACGTGACACTACCAAGAGGGTAGACCATCATATTCGGCATATGGCTCTGGAGCATCGAACTGCGTGTGCAGCACCAATTTGAGCAGCAGTTGGTACCAAAGTCACACATGAGATGTTACAAATCGGTTACTTCAAGGACAGCACCGAGCCAGACGCCATGTAGCATGCATTCCACTGACCCCAAACCACTGCCATTTGCGATATGAGTGGTGTCAAGCGACAGCTCATTGGAAGGCAGGTTGGATGTCTGTTGTGTCTTCTGATGAATGCTTGTTCTGCCTCAGTGCCAGTGATGGCCATATGTTGGATAGGAGGAGGGCAGTTGAATGCTTGCAACCAACCTGTCTGCATGCTAGACACACTTGAATCACATCTGTAGTTATGTTTCTGGTGCTATTCTGTATGATTGCAGGGGCACCCTGATTGCAAATTTGTACGTCAATCTCGTGATTCGACTGCATGAACAGCATTCCAGGGTGTGCTTTCCAACATGATAGCGCACGTCCACATACCGCAATTGTAACCCAGCATGCTCTACAGTGTTGACATGTTGCCTTGGTCTGTTCGATCAGCAGATCTCTCTCCAAGCAAGCACATATTGGACATCATCGGACAACAACTCCAGCTACATCCACAACCAGCATTAACTGTCCCTGCACTGACTGACCAAGAGCAATAGGCATGGAACTCCATCCTAAAGACTGATGTCCGACGCCTGTACAACACAATGCATGCATGTCTGCATACTTGCATTAAACATTCTGGTATTAGACAGGTTATTAATGTACCAGCATTTCACATTTGCAGTGGGTTCTCTCACACTTCCATTACGTTGTTATCTTGCAATGTTAATCAGTTAGTTTGCTTCTAACGGTTCTCTGCCTGAAAGCAGAAGAAGTCAAAATACCACTAAGTTGGTTGATATACTGACAGAAAAAAATCGCTGCACCAAAACATAATTTCATAGAGTGGTAAAATTTCTGGAATGCATTTATCTAGGTAACACATTTAAATGATCTATCCAATGATTTTTCAAGAACTATTTCGTCAATGACTACCTACCAATGCATGTTCTATGCTAGCAGTTAGTAAAGATGTAAATCTCGAAGCAGTTGCTTTTATTGCCGAAAGTCAAAAAGCTTACCGACCGAGAAATTTTAATCGCTAACACGCACTGTAGACGTACTTACTGACAGTCTAGTGCTTATGACTGGCCCACAGCATAAATATTGCAAAAAAAAAAAAAAAAAAAAAGTATCCCAGCAGTCTCACAGAGAAACCTAATTACGATTTTCCTCCAGTGCATGCACGGGTCAGACAATTGCCACCGAAAAAATTAACGCAAGCAATACGAATTTCAGGAGATGATGAACCTTGGATGTCATTCATCTAAAACCTGCTGATCCTTTTCATCTCATTCCAAAGAAACACGGAACTTAGTGTCCCTTTGGAGATTATAGAGCTTCAAATGCTGTGCTAGACCACTATCCAATACTAAATTTACAAGGTTTCAACTGTCAACTTTCTGACAGAAAGATATTCTCTAAAACTGAGCTTATCACCATATTCCTGTTGTGACAAGGGATCTGCCTAATACAGCTGTTATCACACCATTTGGACTTTTCCAATTTCTGAAGATGCCATTTGGTCTACACAAACGTTCCAGTAATTTATTCATAGAATTTTGAATGATTTGCCTTTAGTATATCTTTGTTTAGATAATTTTCTTGTTGCTTTAGCATCTCATGAAGAACATATCATCCATCTGCAATAGATTCTTCGATGGCTGGATACATTTCATCTTAAAATTAATGTGCAAAAATGTGTTTTTGGAGAGAAAGAGAAATGATTCTTGGCCTGTTGTGTGTCACATCAAGGAATTTCACAATTGGAAGAAAAAGTAACAATAATTAGGGACTTCCTTTGCTCTAAAATAATAGCAACTCTGTATCATTTTTTAGAAATGGTAAATTCTAGACAATTGCTACCACATTCTGCAGAAATCCAACAACCTTTGTTTAACCTGTACAAGAACACCAAGGAGAAGGATAACTGCCCTGTTACATAGACTAACGAAACAGACAAACTGTTCCAGTAGCTAGTAGAACTAGCTACTGCTACTCAGCTTGCCCATACCTCAACAGATCTTCCCTTAATTTTGATGTCCAATGCTTTGGACTAAGCTGTAGGCTTTTTTTTACACCAAGTGTAAGAACCACTTGTGTTTTTCTCCAGGTCTTTCACACAGTGAAACTATAGTACCTATGAGCAGGAATAGTTGGCATCAAAATCTGCAGTCAAACATTTTCATTATATTTTGTAAGGCTGAGAATTCGCAATATTCACAGACCACAAGCCATTAATATTTAACTTTAAACAGTACCCAGAAAAAGCAACACTGCAGCAACTGTGACATCTGGAATTCCTCAGTCAGTTGATCACAGATAATCGGTACGTTCCTGGAAGAGCGAACACTTTGGTTAATATATGTTCAGAGTTGCAGACATTGTGCTACCAGTCAACAATTCTTATGAGGGTATTGCAATGACGCAGAGCAGAGACCCAGAATTGGCCAAAGTGAAGAATTCAGACTCCTGTTCCTTAGTGTTTGCAACAGTATTATTACCTGAGGGATCACAGCTAATTTGCGACAGTTCTACGGATAAACCCAGGCCCTATGTTCCTCCATCCTACCGCCAAGAAGTCCTCCATGCACTACATAACTTGGTTCACAGTGGCACCAGAGACACAGCAGTAACTTTCAAAGAAGTTGACAGTTGCTTCTCACATATTACAGGCCATATCCCAGTTACTTGAAATTCGGATTGAATAGTCACAGCTGTGAATGCTGATGATTAACTTGACCTGTGACTTCAGCAACACCGTAAATGGTTTTCCAAGATGACTGCAGCCATTCTGCACATGCAGTCTCGTAGAAAGTTTTGAATGGACCAAAGACAGTTTTATTTAGAGGCTGCAGCTTATGGCTATTATGTGGTGGCAATGTAAGAAAGATGATACTATTGTCCTTTGCTTGTGTGATACTGTTCACAGTGATATGACTTTTGCAGTTGTCAAGTATTAGTAGCACTTCCCATTTTCTTTTGGCTTCACATAGGAAATGAAGTGTTCCAAGTAATTCTGAAAAATACTTTCGCCGGACCAGCCACTTGGATGTGCGCAACATATAGATCCAGGTGGTGCACCCTTCAATATATGTTCCTTAAAGTTGACCCTTGTAAATATGAAAACGGGCTAGCACCCTGTTATTGTCATAGATCCCATGTCTTGGAGTCCAAAAATAGTCATCACTAACAGTGGGTGGCAGTTTGAGTGTTAATTGTCCACTCATCTCATAAAGACCCTAGGTATACACTATACCGAAACAACTGCTTACCATCCAGCATCAAATGAAAGAGTTGATTGGTTTTGGTTTGTGGGGCGCTCAACTGAAGAGTTGATTGGTGGCATCACAGCATTAAAAGCCCAACTTTCAGATGACTGTGTTGACAACTTACTAAAAATTGTAATAGGTCTCCACATTTATGTGAATACACTACAGAAATGAGTTACAGTGTGACAAGTAGCCTTCCCGCAGATGTCTTTGACCCACACCAGTGGACTGTGACATTACAACTTTCAACCTGAGACAGTGCATGGCATCATGTAAACCCATTACTGTTTGACACCATGCTACAACATCTGTCCTGGTCCATCCTGAGCTTGTGATCTCTTCATATATATTCATAAATACAAATACAAATGTTTTATTCTACCATTGAGCATATTTATATGCAGTTGGTATTGACAGTGTTAACACAATAATAATAATAACAATAATAATATGAACTTGGAATAATGTCATTAACTACAATATTATAATCCAAGATGGATATTATATGTACAGGGGTATTACAAATGATTGAAGCGATTTCATAAATTCACTGTAACTCCATTCATTGACATATGGTCACGACACACTACAGATACGTAGAAAAACTCATAAAGTTTTGTTCGGCTGAAGCCGCACTTCAGGTTTCTGCCGTCAGAGCGCTCGAGAGCGCAGTGAGACAAAATGGCGACAGGAGCCGAGAAAGCGTATGTCGTGCTTGAAATGCACTCACATCAGTCAGTCATAACAGTGCAACGACACTTCAGGACGAAGTTCAACAAAGATCCACCAACTGCTAACTCCATTCGGCGATGGTATGCGCAGTTTAAAGCTTCTGGATGCCTCTGTAAGGGGAAATCAACGGGTCGGCCTGCAGTGAGCGAAGAAACTGTTGAACGCGTGCGGGCAAGTTTCATGTGTAGCCCGCGGAAAATTGGCTCATGCCACAACTGGAGACCGACAGCGCCGACTTCATCTTTCAACAGGATGGTGCTCCACCACACTTCCATCATGATGTTCGCCATTTCTTAAACAGGAGATTGGAAAACCGATGGATCGGTCGTGGTGGAGATCATGATCAGCAATTCATGTCATGGCCTCCAAGCTCTCCCGACTTAACCCCATGCGATTTCTTTCTGTGGGGTTATGTGAAAGATTCAGTGTTTAAACCTCCTCTACCAAGAAACGTGCCAGAACTGCGAGCTCGCATCAACAATGCTTTCGAACTCATTGATGGGGACATGCTGCGCCGAGTGTTGGAGGAACTTGATTATCGGCTTGATGTCTGCCGAATCACTAAAGGGGCACATATCGAACATTTGTGAATGCCTAAAAAAACTTTTAGAGTTTTTGTATGTGTGTGCAAAGCATTGTGAAAATATCTCAAATAATAAAGTTATTGTAGAGCTGTGAAATCGCTTCAATCATTTGCAATAACCCTGTATTTATGCAAATGTCAATAACAACAGAAAGTTTCCTAACAGATCAATTACAAGATAAATGAACTATATAGTTCAATGAGTGACAACCAAACAGCTAATTAACAATAAGTAGATGAAACAGTAATAATCAAACAACGGAAAATCCAGGATGGAATATAACAATACGAGAGAAGGAAAGTTGCTGCTCACCTTATAGCAGAGATGCTGAGCCGTATGGATCCTTCCCACCAACACCAGATTTCTGAATTGCACAGGTGGGAACTTTTCCTGCAATACATCCTACATTCCTGTAACCCTCATGGCCTCAACCTTCGTTAATCACTGTCCTCACCCATCCAGCCCCCTCCCTGTTCCCATTCAAGCACTACACAGCCGTCATTTCACCGCCACACCCAGTCTTTTAATTTTATTCTTATTTCTCTCCTTTCCACTACTTACCCCCCCCCCCCCCCCCTCCGCATCTTCTCTCCTACCCTCTGTCTAAACTGCAACACTTGACAGTCCGCCACTCCCACCATACTATCCCTCCCCCTCCCCACCCCAGCCTCCTCCTTACCCCCACCCAGTCGCCACTTCCATCACGCACTGGTGCTGCTGCTCGCAGTGTAGTTACAGCTATCTGAGACTGCAGATGTGTATGCAAGTTGCACTTGCGTGAGTGTGTGTGTGCGTGAGTGTGTGTGTGCGTGTGTGTATGTGTGTCTACTGCTGGCAAAGGTCTTAATAGCCGAAAGCTTTGATTGTGTGAATCTTTTTATTGAGCCTGTCGCGGCTCAGAATCTTCGCTATATGGTGAGTAGCAACTTTCCTTTTCCTGTATTGAAACAGTAATAAAATAGCTGCACAGTGTGGCATATGTAAAGTTTGCAGTTAATTTATTGTTCATTCTCATATGGAAAGTGGGTCATTTGTCACAAACTCAAGGAACTCTTGAGCAGAGTAAATTACTTTACTATTCATTTTAAATTTACTGTCACTGCATAAGTATTTTGAGATAATTTGTTGAAGTACACGGGACTAAGATATTTTTGTAACTGATATGTCTTTGCAAGCCTAGCATATGGCATATTAATTGTATGCCCACTTCTTATGTTACGGTCATGAACTGTCCTCCTTAAGTAAAATTTACTCATATTCTCCTTAACAAAGACAAGGCAGTTGTAAAATATACAGGCCAGGCACTATCATTATATTTAGTTTCTTAAAATAATCTTGACATGATTTATATGGGCTAAGTCCTGCAGTGTGCCTATTGGCTTTCTTTTGCCATTTAAACACTAATTCTGAGCCTGTGGAATTGCCCCATAATAGTATTCCATAACTCAGGTGGGAATGGAAAAATGAAATATATGCATGTAACAGAAGTTCTTTACTTACACTGCTCCTCAGCTTGTACAGCAGGTAGATGATACGTGCCAGTTTGCCACATAACTTCTCTGTGTGGGTATCCCAGCTGAGCTTTTTAAAAGTTTTACTGTTTTGTTATCATGACTGGAAGCATTCAGATTGAATACAATAGCTTCAGTTTTACTATCATTCTTCTGCAATACATTTGCCTCAAACCAAGCAGTGCATCCCTCCATTGCCATTGACAAGCTGTGTTGCACATTTTCAAGGTTGGCATCACATGTGATGAGTGTTGTGTCATAAGACTTGATTCCTAGAGAAAACCTCCGCAACCTTTCTATGATGAACCATATCTGGTATATTTACATTTTGAAAAACTCTTTCTTATTGAAACACCATATTATCAGAAGACCATCTCCATCGACAGACTCAAGCCAGCCTTCCTCATGAAGAATGTAGATTCCAGATCATCTGTGTCAGCAAAATGTAAACAACCAGCTCGAAGCACCAAACCTTGTCTGTCATCAGCCAACCCAATGAGTTACACGTTCTGGACATGCAGTGCATTTCCCAAAGAAATCCCTCAATGTTGTTACTCAGGAGAGAGTAATGTATGGCTGTAAGGGACACTGTAACATTTATAGATAACACACTAGAGTAATTAGTCTTTTGTTTATCTCTGTTTATTGTTTCCATTGTAACTGTTGTTAAAAAGTTATATTACACTAGGGCTGCTCAAAAAGTATCCGATCTTATTTTTTATTGCTGAATCCAACAATGAATCAGGGTGTGTGTACACTCTATGTTTGTAGCCATACATAGTGTGCATGTTATTTTTTTTTTTTTTTTTTTTTTTTTTTTTTTTTTTTTTTTTTTTTACCCCCCCCCCCCCCCCCCCCCCTGCACAAACAACCAGCCGTTCGCTAGCCATTGGCAAGTGAACACATGTTAGAGAAAGTCTTCGGGTTTTGTGTTTTGGGCAAAATTAAAGAAAAAGTGGAACAACGCTATTGCATCAAATTTTATTCTAAGCTTAGCGATTCTCCAGTTGAAGCAACCTGCAATATTCTACAAGTGTTTTGAGACAAAGCAATTGGTATCATACAGATAAAGGAGTGGTGCAATCGCTTCAGAGATGGTCGCTTATCACTGAAGAGTGAAGCACATTCAGGCAGGCCTTCAACATCTACAAATGAGGATGTGATTGATTGCATATGGACCGTGGTGATGCAGGATAGACAAATAACGATCAGAGAACTTGCAGATAAGGTTAAAATTAGTACTGGATCCATTCATTCCATTTTAACAGAACATTTGTATGTAAGGGCGACGTCAGAAAAATTTGTGCCAAAGTTGCTAACAACAGAGCAGCTTCTGCTTTGTTCAGAGATCATCCAGGGCATGCTGGAATCTGCGAACAGTAATCACAATTTTCTTAATACAGTGATCACTGGTGATGAGTCATGGGTTTATAGAAATAAAGTTCCAGTCATGGCAATGGAAGCATCATCTCTGAGATCCAGAAAAAGTGAGGCAGGTCCACAGCAATGTGAAAGTTATGCTGACCGTCTTTTTTGACTCCAATGGTGTGGGCCATCATGAGTAGTCCCCAGAAGGTACTAATGTCAAGGAATACTACCAAGAGGTTCTGTGTCACGTTCGTGAAGAAGTGAGATGCAAATTGCCAGACTTGTTGTCAGTGGGCAGTTGGCACCATCACAGCGATAACGCACCCACTCACTGTTCTCAATCAATTCTGAGCTTCTGGCTAAACACAACACAGTTGTGGTTTATCAGCTTCCCTATTCCCCTGGCCTAGCACCGTGTGACTTCTGGCTTTTCCCTAAAAGGAAAAATACTCTGAAGGGGACATATTTCAGAACAGGGGGATGCATTATGCAGAATTAGATGGAGGAGCTATGCACCATACAAAAACAAATTTCCAGTTATGCTTTCAGCAGTGCCAGCAGCATTGGGAGAGATGTGTAGAAGCTGAAGGAGACTACTTTGAAGGTGAATAGTGTGAAACAGTTCTATCTGACTAAATAAAAACTGGATACTTTTTGTACAGGCAGTTTCCTTCGTGTGGTTAGAAATAAACAATTATTTTTACTAGAACCCACAGCGTAAATAGCTTCTCGTGGTTTGGATATTATTAAACTCAATACTTGTTTCGAAATTGCAGTAGAAAATTCTAAGTACTTGTAGCTTCTTCCCATTAACAGGAATCGCCAGTGAAGAAATTGCTCTCTCTATACGAGTATTTTTTCATGTTTTATGAGGAACATGTTGATCGGTCTTTCTGTTTCTTGCAGTTTTTTTAAAAGAAGTTGCAAACATAGTCCATAATAGAATCTCCTCCATTGCAAATTTCTGAATAAATGTAATTTACTTCAAGGTTACAAGAGCAAAGTCATTTGCCACTGAAATTTCATTTGTAGATCAACAGATTGCGGGAGAGCTGTAGAATGGAACTTGTGTCGCGTTAACAGACCACATTTGCAAGAATTTGCTAAATTCCTCACATATTAGCTCTTTTTCTGTTTGGCAATGGCAAGGAAAGCGTTTCTGAAGAAGAGAAATTTGTTAACATCGAGTATAGATTTAAGTGTCAGGAAGTCATTTCTGAAAGTATTTGTATGGAGTGTAGCCATGTATGGAAGTGAAACATGAACGATAAATAGTTTGGACAAGAAGAGAATAGAAGCTTTCGAAATGTGGTGCTACAGAAGAATGTTGAAGATTAGATGGGTAGATCACATAACTAATGAGGAAGTATTGAATAGGATTGGGGAGAAGAGAAGTTTGTGGCACAACTTGACCAGAAGAAGGGATCGGTTGGTAGGACATGTTCTGAGGCACCAAGGGATCACCAATTTAGTATTGGAGGGCAGCGTGGAGGGTAAAAATTGTAGAGGGAGACCAAGAGATGAATACACTAAGCAGATTCAGAAGGATGTAGGTTGCAGTAGGTACTGGAAGATGAAGAAGCTTGCACAGGATAGAGTAGCATGGAGAGCTGCATCAAACCAGTCTCAGGACTGAAGACCACAACAACAACAAAGGCAATTTTGGAGCAAGAACCATGAAAATTGGTACTGTTTCTCAGTCAGAAATAAATAAATATGTATTTCAGTATTTTTTGGAAATTTAACCCCTGGAGGGATGAAATAGTGGGTGAAAGTTATTCTGAAAACAAATCGTTGTTAAAGTACTACTAAAGCATTTTTAAAGCTAGATCTATGGAAGTTTGTATTTGACTTTTTGGTTACAAATAAAAAGTACATGTTTCAGTATTTTTGGAAATTCAGTTGTTAACGGGTGAAATAGGGGATGAAAATTATTATGAAAATATTTTGTTACGGCTTGATAACATTGTTATAGCTAAATCTAAGAAAATTTGCTTTTGACTTCTCAACTAGAAATAAAAAAATATGTTCTTTAGTGTTTCAGGAAATTCAGCGCCTACAGGAGTACAATAGGGAATGAAAATTTTTGTGGCAGTAGTTCATTACAAAAGCTTCTTTTCTTTTCTTTTTTTTTGTTGGAAATTCAAGCCCTAAGGGGGTGAAATAGGGGATGAAAATATTTTGTTATATTAAAAAAAATTGACAAAAAAATTAAGAGAATTTCATGTTGACTATTATTATTTTTGCTGTTATTATCGTTTGTATCATCTTCACCATAAAGGGATGACCATCTCTCTGCTCAGAACATTGCTTACAAAAAGCAATTGTCTGGTGTTTGAATCCCAGTCTGGCACACACTTTCATTCTGTCTTAAAAATTTCACAATGGTGCATGTGGTTTGTTGCATTTATATGGATTTTCATGCTAGTATACCATAAGATTTTGCATTAAAAATTACATGTCAGATTTCGGCTAGCATATTATTATAGAGTTTCTATTGTTCATAAAAAAAAACATTGTTGATTAATATGTTTTGTAGGCACCTCTAAAAGTAATTGTCAGAGATAATTGATTATACAGCTTTACACTAGAATATTTAAAACAATTCTGGCACTTAATCTAGTATTGTCTAAATCAACATTATTTCTGTTCCTCATTCCATAATTGTGGACAGAATTTGTGTAAGTTAAAGTCCCTGGTTGCTATTCCATTGTGAGGAGACCAGTTTCAGTATACAGGAAAGATACAGTTAGGCAAGACTTGCTTTTGTAATGCCTGTACATTTTTCTCACCACTTCTCTTTTTTGCCACATAAACACTGATTTTGTATGAGACACTGATTTTGTACGAGAAGAGTTGCCTCAAATGTTAAGGGAGAGTGGAAGGTATTAAAAGAGAAGCAGTTCTTTACTGATAGGGTATTAATTGGAATAATAAGTAAATCACTTTTAGTTTAATGCAAAACTGTTCAGTGTGAAAATAACATTTCAGTTGTGGGTTCAAATGAATTCCTAATAGTCCGACAGATTTACATTCATTCACTTTTTTTGCTCATTTTATGGAAAAAAAATGCATATAGTTTCAGTTCTGATTTTATCTAATATTATTTTACTTCTGTGTAGCCACTGTGCCACTGTGCACCTCTCCATCCAGGAAGCTGTCAGTGTTTTCCTTTTTAGCTTTGGTATCAGTCATTACAAGGGTTGTATATCAGCATATATTACAAACTTTTAGGATGAAGTACTAAAGAAATTATTCATATATATTATGAAAAGAAAATAGTACAGAACAGAAACTTGTGACACTACTGTATGACAGGTGGGGCATTTTATCTACAATTATTTGCTGTGTCATCTTGTTTACTATCTAGTACTTATGAATTGTTTAATGATAGTTCATTGTTCTTGACACCATAATATTCAAATTTTGATATTATGATATATGAAACAGTGTCAAATGCTTTGCTCATGTCGATGAGCATAGCACAAGCAATAAAATGCTTTGAAGACATTTGATCAGCACTCTGGACTCTCATCCAGAATGATGATGATGGTTGTTCAGATCAGCGTCCGAAAACATCAAATTTTACATTTTCCACGATTTATTGTTCTAGGCAAATGACGAGATAATTGCTCTGCAAGTGTATCCTTGCACCCATCCTTAAAAGCAAACAATCTGAGCTCTAGATCAGTCTCAAATGACCTTGTTGTTAAGGGAACGTTAAACCATTTTTTACCTTCCTTACAAACATTTGGCAACACTTCTACTTAATAAATTTTTAGAGCTAGGCGAATTTAATGAAAAAGTTGACATCTACAGTTGCCTCTACACCAATAAAAAAGGAAGATACATGTAAAACAGTATGCCAGATAACTGCCCCAATTGTGAAAATGCTTACTGGGTGTTTAAGGAGACCAAACAGCTAACGTCTTCAGCCCCCCCCCCCCTCCCCATCGCAGTACAGCAGCAGTGTACCAAATCTCTCTGCATATAGAGTAAATTCTGTCTGCAAGTGTCAGAAGAGTTCTAAATGTTTGCATAGCTGTATTTTCAACAAAACATGAGAACCAGCCCAGTATTCACCTAATGGGATATGGAAAAATCACCCAAAAGAAACACATGCAGGTTGGCCTACACACCGACCCCTTGTCCTTAATACACTGGGTGGATTTGATCAAGGGCTGGTGCACCTCTCCATCCAGGAAGCTGTCACGTTAACACATGCGGCTACCAGCCGGGTCTAGTTGTGGAGATAAGCAACCGTTTGGAGGATTTAAAACGAACAGTATTTATTATAGGGCAATGTCTAGATACAAAAACAAAATCAAAGACCAGGAAGCTTTCTGTTGACAAACTTTTATTTAACATGTTTAACTTTTATTTCTGACTTACAGAAATGCAGTTAGCTGCATGGAAAAAATATGTAAAACAGTGAGGAACATTCACACAAAACATCACAATTTTGAAAGACAATAACAACAGTGAGTATTCAGTAAATTAATGACACATTTTTTGCTTGTTTTTCTTTCGTATACAGTGGATGAGGATTGTACTTGTTTCTCATATTTGTAACAGAATAATATTTGAGT
Organism: Schistocerca cancellata; assembly: GCF_023864275.1. Classification (NCBI taxonomy): domain Eukaryota; kingdom Metazoa; phylum Arthropoda; class Insecta; order Orthoptera; family Acrididae; genus Schistocerca; species Schistocerca cancellata. Next base: position 121,283,938 of record NC_064637.1, on the reverse strand, counting down.
ATGTCTTATCAAGTGTGTTTTCATGTTAATTCTTTTTCCACTCAGTGACTCAGATAAGTTGCTAAGATTGGAACTGTGTTAAGATTACTGACTGTGAAAGAAGTGCTCCAGATTGCAGGTAAGAAGGATCCACTGACTCATGTAAGTCGGTGTTACGTTGCAGTTATTTAAATTCAACCACCAAGTCAGTGGCCACTGTAAAACATTTGAAGAAAAACCTCTTTTGCTACATTAGCTCACATCAGCTTTAAAAAATTGAAGCTGATAACAATATCAGTCTGTAATGAGAGTTTGTGCTTATCACCAGCTTCAACATCTAGGCCACGATGTAAATAAATTGAGCAATATTTACATGCAATAATATTCCAAACACCAAAATTCACATATTTTGTCTAACCAATTCAACGAAAGATGTGCCAAACTAATAGTAACCAAATAATTAAGGCATATATCTAAGTGTATGGGATGACAGATAAAAGAAAATATATGTGAACACAAATTACAACAACATTTGCATTATGTTTCATTTAGCATAAGAATAATTTCAGGCAATTTCCATGGACTGAATCTTAGTAGGTGAAGCAGTTATAATGAAATAGGTAACATGTAAGAGGTTATATATCGATCACTTAAGACCACTAATGTAAGTGCTACTACGGCAATGTAAATTTTAAGAGACTATTAGGATCTTGCTTTCTTTTTTTTCCACCTGTATCTAAATGGTGCATGTATGTAGCAGAAGCCTTTGACATGTATACATAAAATTGTGCTCTGTTTGACTCTGTAACACTCTGCCAAGTTGGACACATACATAGCACTGTCTGTATCACTAGGTACACACAATCAAGTTATTTTACATATAATTTGGAAAATTACACGACACACTTGATAGCAGGACTCTTTCTACCTTAACCCATTGAGCACATAACCCATGTGTGTGACTGCTCTTTAACAATGTTAACAGGGGAACATTTTTACCTGACCAAATATTCAGACACAGGGAGAGATTCACACGAGGTGTTTCAATGTACTGAGTCTTGCAACAACAATAATAATTGACCTTTTGTTTCTAATTTTTATAGCCTGGACTAATAAAGACGACCTTACAAACCACCTATCTTTCAACTAAGCTACACTCAGAATATTCATGCTTTTTCTTCTCTCTGTGCATCATATTTTTATGCAAAAAAAGTTCCACTGTAACAATGTGATCACCCAAAGTAAAAATCAGATGCATAGTGTCCAGGTTGGCAGCAGTACTTGAAACAAAGGACAGATATTGATTTACTACACAATTGGGAACAGTTCAACTACTTTCTTCCTCATAGCTCACAGGGATGGTAGAAATATCTTCAGAAAGAGCCACATATGAAAATTAACATTTTAGATGACCAACAGTCTGCCCAATATCCTAAGATTTGTTGGTAACAGATATAAGTGAAAGTTTGAGGGTCCTCCATATAATGAAGATAAAGAACTGGCTCACAATACAGCTGTATTAACACAGTGGAAGCCATAGGGCTGCTGCCAGGCACTATGTGGCCACAGCAGAATTTCACACCTGACACAGTGGCCGTGAAACATCCATCACTATGCATGCGGCAAGTCAGCATCTTAATTTAACAAAAGTATTAAATTTTATTGAGTGAGGAATCCTGTATTGCTCTTTATACAGGCAGCATCACTGAAACTTATTGTACTAGAGATAAGTAAGTGAACGCAATGTAACAGATAATCTTCCTAAAACGAGAGTCAGTTTTGAATGATAAAACGAGTGCCCACCATCAACAGAGAATGAGAAAACTGATAAGGTGCTGTAGAGTTCCTTCAGAGACATGTTAGATAGTACCTTATACCATCTTTTACTGAAGGAAAGTGAAAAAAGAAATGTATGCTGATGTCAACAGTCTGTACCCATCTGTCATATCCAATGCGACACACTAAAATTACTGTAACCTAGAACTTTACACACTTTTCAGGCTTATTTCGAAAATCACATGCTGAAACTGTTTATTACGTACCCATTAATATTAGCCCATTTGAGCAACAATCTTAACTGACAGATGCATGCCTGTTGTCTCTGATTTCCACACATTCAAATCCATACAATGAGTTCAATTTTGAGTATGAATATCTGGAGTGAACAAAAATGTTCCCTTGTAAGTAATGTAACAATGCTGATTGTAGAGCCCCATATACAACTATCTGGTACTGCATATTTCTGGGCAGGAATTGAAATTAGTGACAAGACAAGAGCACAAGTTCAGTGAAAAGCAAAGAGTACATCATCACTGAAAATAATAATTGTTCACAGTCATGAACCAGCACATTTTCAAACATAGACATAGAAAATTATCACATTTTAAGCAGATTAGGTGAAGAAAAATTTCTCACAAAAACCCATACCACACTAACTGGAAGTGTGTGAGAGACACATTGCCAAGGTATCACAACAAAACATCAGTTCACTTGCAATTTTTGGGTAGTGCAGCAGACGGACTTAATCCACTGTCAGACACAACTGGCAATCCATTTAACTGCTGCTGTCCGCAGTGGGTGAAACTGTGTTTCGGCCATGTAAGCAGCCTGCTGCTTATTGTGCATGCTTTACTTGAAGCACACCTGCCATCTGATGCGGCGACACTGAATTGCCATGTGAAAAGTAACAAGGGGTTTAATCAGGTCGTAGGTAGCGTGTCAATGATGGAAGCAGCAGTCAAATAATCTTCAATTGGTAGAAAACTGTACGTTATCGAAAGCATGGCATGAAGCACAACAACTGGATGGAGAAGGTATGTGCTGATGAGATTATGACAAGGTGATGATACAGACGAGGGTTCCCTACAGAATTAATTATGAAAACATCTGGAACAATGTGCTTTGATAACAGAGCAAATCCCTGCTGTACAATAACCACATCTGTATGAACTAATGGACACAGTACCCCAATCACTTTCAGCAACTGCCACATCTCGTACTTCAATTCTTTTAGACGTATCTGTCATGATGTATTTATTACTGCAATGAACACTGATATTGACAAGTACATTTCCTTCACTATCTACGCTAAATCTTCTGCTAAACTTAGTCGTATCTTTGAAATCTTAAATGCTGAGCCCTTAAAACATTAGACAGTTTCACGTTAGATTTAAAATATTGTATAACACAATTCAACTGGTAATTTGTATAAAAATGATATTTCAATTCAGGACCTCGTTAAAGCCACAGAGGGATAGCAATGTTGCCCAGGGCTTCCTAGTAAAACTCACAGCAATGCAGAAGAGTAGAACATAGTATTCCTGGATTTTGGGAGAATAAATGACTTCTTCAGGGAAGAAAGAAGAATCTGTTGAGGGAGGTTCAGCAGTTTTTGATTGACGTTCCCTCTCCTTCGCCCTTCCATTTAATTCCTCTTTCTTCCCTGAAGAAGCCTACTATTACAACAACTGAGATTTATTTTTGTGTTATAACCAGTACTGGGAGTTTTAAATCATGAAGGTAAGTATTGGTTAGGCATCTCTGAGTATCTGACAATTTAACTGAATATTTGGACAGACAGTTCAGTTCACTGCCTGTTCACTTACATGTATACAATCAACTTTAATTTTAAATATCCTTTTTTTTACAAATTTTATGCTAAAAAACCAAACAAGACAAAAATCAACAACATGACTTGTAAAAATCACATAGTCCATTAAAAAAGCACAATAATTTTTGTCTATGTACAAATTAAGTCTCAGTTGTTCACAAATTTGCTTCCACCTTAACATGACCAGTCACTTAATCACAAGCACAATATTACTTCAAATGTTTAGTTGTTGAATATGAACATTAGTGCTCAGGGCACAAACATTAGTTTCCTTATTAATACAGCACATCCAACAGACATGTTTCTGATGAAAACAAGTAACACACTTGTTGTTTCCAAAAGACACGTATAATTCATGCTATGATGATTATCTGTTTTGGCCATTAGAATCAACTGCAACAATTGTGCAAGAAAGACAAGTTAACTCTTTGACAGCATATGTGTGTAATTCCTGAGAGAACATTACTCACAGGGTAGAATTAAAATTAAGTTGCTGAACAAAGAAATAGTTGGCACTTTACATATTTATATGCAAAGCAATATTCCTGAAATAGCAGGCTATTGATAAAATGAAGCAAAGCTAATTTTGAAAAAGGAACAACAAAAACAATTTGAATAATAAACTGTCTCAAATATATTTATTTTCAAAAGGCAACAGTATAAATAAGCATTTAATGTTATAATTCATATTGTAGTTCATAAATGTAGTTTAAAGAAATTGTTTCACAGGAATATTTTCATCAGTCTTGTCATAGTTCTGCATGAAATAAAAGAAGCCTTAAACTGAAAAAGAAGGTTGGCTCAAAGTTGTAATTGTGGTACTATTTATCAAAATCAAAGTTTGATTACGTTCAGTGTCTTACTTCCTTTGCACAATTTATTTGTATTCTGATAAACAAAAACTAGGCCACACAAAGTTAGGAGTTTGCATTAAAACTCCTAAACTATATTTCTGACAACAGGTGGAAAAAGATACCAGTCTCATATTCGTAGACAGGCTGATAGAATTCCACAGACCACCAGCCTGATTTCAAATTTCCCTGAATTCCTTATGTGAATGCTGGTATGCTCTCGTTAAAAAAATTCTTTTACCATTATTGTAAAAATATTAACATCAATCACACAAATGTTATCTTAATTTTTAACCAATGTGTAATGCAAGTTGCAAAATGAAACTGCAATGTACATATAACTGAATAAAATTCACAAATAACTGACACTACTGACTGTTCAATCATGTAAGGTTCTCACTTATTTTTCACAAATAGCGTTAATTTAGCTTTAAAAATGGAATTTAAATTTAGACTTTAATGGACTATTGAAAATGGAAACATTAGAGACAGACCATTAGCTGTGTTACATAATAATTAAGAAGGAATTTAGTGCACTTTGATGCGAGCATTAACAGAAATAGTAGAAAGTAAAATAGAAAACAGAACTTGAGAGTTCTTAAGTCTTTAAAAAACAAGTACACTAAAAGATAATATCAGAAAATATTTACTGAAAAGAAAGACTATTTTGTTTTCTAGTAGTCACACTTCAGACATATCAAATTCTTCTTACACAGTCCACTATCCTTGCTGAATTAAACATGACAAGTCATTCCGGTAATATCTCTTCTATTTCCTTAGAAGTAGAGCCTTCATCTTCCCATACATTGTCACTCTTTTGCACTGTTCAAGAATTTCATGGGACTAGAGCCTTTTCAGTGTGTCTCATTAATTATTTCTCGATATCTTAATAAAAAGATATCATTTTTCCACAGAACTGAATTAATTTCAAATATATGAACTTCCCTAATTGATTTCTAACCTGGAATTAATATTCTTGTGCAATGTAAAACTTGGATTCTTTTTAAGAGTTTTCTCTGGTTGCTTAATTTCCCTTACATTTCAGTTTCTTGTACTCTTATGCAGTCAATAGACAGGGTTTAATAAACCACTGAAACAAAGCACCACATAACCTACATTCAAAACTTGCAGTGCAGATCCTAAGAAGCAAATAAGAACCTTTACCTACGAAAGCAAGACAGTCGCAAATTTAAAACCATAATTTTATCAACACAGTTTGTGTAAAAGGTTGCCATGATTCACTATACTGTTGGCAAACTGAGGATGGAACATATAAGTGGTACGGTGTATTTTTGTATAGAATAGTTCCAGTTATATGTCATCAGATATAAGGCCTACAACTGTGTTCTGTTCTACATTAGATATAATTTGTTAGCACTCTCTAAATTAAAATGATACGCTTGGCCTCAGGAGACATATGTATCTTTCATTTGGGTAAAGCACGTATTTCTAGCTGTCACTGATATCTCAATGTAATGTAGAAGATATATTACATTTGCCTGGCAACCTTCTGTGAATATGCTTCACAACAGAACAAACAAACATGAATAAAACCAAAGTATCAAAACATTTCAAACTGAAAACAAACTGTAATCTCTTCAGCATAAAAAGAGAAAGAAAACTGCAATAAACCACAAAATAAACAAGTCATGTAACTTTGTTATGACAGAAAAACAGACTGGAAGGGAGGGAGGCGAGACTGGAAGGGATGGAGGCGAGAGAGCAGGGAAAAGAGAGGTGAGGGGGCTGCATTTAACACAGATGGGGAATTTCGAACTATTTTGGCAGAATATACAACATTTATTGTGCCAACATCCAAAATAGTCTTTTAGCCCCTTCCCATGGTCCTAAGGTACCTGTACTAACATGCTAATTAAGCCCCCCTAACAGGCAGTGTTGCTGAACAACCATCATTCTTTTACCACCTGTTTCTAAATGTGGGAAAACACTGCAAACAGCAAGGGATTTTTAAGTTTTGATAAAATTTATATGGTAATTTGAACAGTCAGTTGATTAAAAATTTTTAAGTCATTAATTGTTAAACACAATTATCTTTGGTTCTAATGCAAACTACTAAGCCAATGTTATTAATTTAGATCATTTAACTGCATTACATTTCTTCAGCACTAACTTACAGCTTCCACTTAAACAACACTTTAAATGGATCCATTTATTGTAATTGACACACATGACAACAATAAAATGTGGTTTATCACATGAAGGCATTGGCAGTATTTCCATCAAAATACACATTGACTTTATCTATTAAAAAAATAAATAATACCTCAAAATCTGAACAACATACAATCCAGTTAGAAACATTTGTTAACTGCTAGTATAACAGGTACTCCACCTGATGTCCCATTATAAACATTTCAGCAACAGTGATGTGCTTCTTTACCACCATTTGCAAGATTCCCAATCTGTCAGCTGTCTTCAGGTATGCTTTTGATATCAGATGTACTCAATTTTGTTATTTATGTGTAGTGTTGCAGCATAAAATATGGCTCCACTCAAACACAGTAAAAATATTCAGAACAGTCAAAACTTTGAAGCAAAGCATTATTTCCTATACAGCACAAACGCTGTGACAAATCTTTGCTAGCTGACTTAATGTTATCAACCTAATTTGTATACTTAAGGGGCTTCCCTCATACGAAGAAAACATGTATCAGCTGCCCTCTAAATCAAAGCAGGTTGTGCTGAAGTAGTAAGCAAACAGCTTTGGTAAACAAATCAGACTTTTCCACTTGTTAAAGAATTGTATCAAATACAAATAACACAGCAAAACAGGAGAGTTTAGAGACATTCAAAACCACACTAAAAACCTTCTTAGGTGCATATATAGCATACATAATATTCTGTAAACTGAGAATAAATAAATTATTGAAAACATAACAATTTCTGCACACACAAGAGTAATAAGCATGTACATTTTGCCTATGGAAACAAAAGTTTTAAGATTATGGCACACACAATCGCATGAATAACAGGGCTCTTGTTTATGCCAAGTACATAAGAACATTAGCTATGATCAATTTAAACATTTGAGTCAAAACTGTAGGTTGCATAAAATATGGACAAAATAAGGTCTCATCTTGGATGTTCTTAAAGATTAACTGAATTGGTTTGTTTTTTGTGCTCTACTGTTCACTTTCCTGTATCTTATGCTCTCTGAGAATACAGCTTTTTCTTTAACAGCAAAACTACAGTTACAAAGTTCTATTACTAAGGAGATTCTTGGTTACAGTATAATTAAGCCTGTGATAAAAACAAAACAGCCTTATAAAATAAAACTAAGTTAATTCCTTTAGCAGTGAAAAAGAAAACAAAATCATTAAACATGTAACTGAAAATAAATATAACATTGGAAGCAAAACAATAAGAATTAAAAATCAAATCTAAAAATATAAATGTAAACTCTGTTATTCGACTAGCACACATGCAGGTCTATAATAATTTGGCTGTGGTACACAAAAAGAATAAAATTAAAATAAATATATCTACAACCACAATGGTGTAGCATTTTTGGCTGCATAAAACAACAGGAAAACAACATGACATTTTATATACTATCTTTTTCTGGGCAAGAAGGGTGTCACATATAGTATTTCAACAACTTTAACACACAATATAACAAATGCTTACAATTAGTCACACTGAATAAAAGCTAATTATTTAATAATTTTATTTGTCCTAGTATAAATTCTTTCCCTACATTATCCCCTTCCAAATTCTACAGTTCTAGTTAGTCACCCAAACTCTAGACATCACTAAATTTTTGTTTGCCATCACAGAAGTCTGAAAGTTTAAGACTATTTTATTCATGCACAAGAAGCCAGCATTTTTCTATTTATTTCGGAAATTTTCAGCTGTAAAATTTCTATTACATCTAAAGGAAATAGTTTCAGTGCTCTTTTATGATTATAGAGTAGATACTCAAGAACTAAAATGAGTTTAGTAAGAAATCAGCTATTACTGTTGTATGTCAGGACAAGGACACGAAAACATGATGGTCTGAATGTGCAAATTAACACCAGACCAAATTTCAAATTTTTCTGAAAAGCACTAGATATTATACGTACTTGTTGCAAAGGCAAAGTGCTAATTATACATGACGAGATTTGCTTTGTGCAAGACATTAAACGAATATTACGTTAGGACACACAGAATGATCCCATCTCAATTTCCATGAGGTAATTGTGCTGGCTTTTAGTCTGTTAACTGTTATTGTTAACACACAAATGTATTTTTCTTTACTTCTCTAATCTACATCCTATATGAAAAATAGAGGTCCTCAAATTGGTACAACTGTTAGGTTTTCATGGAACAACGACTTGGAACATTGTGTAAAGAAGTGCTGGGAGGCAGTTACTGCATACGGATGTGGCACAATGGAGTGAAATGGAAATCTAGGCAAAGTTTACATTTTGTATACCTGAATCTTGAAAGTGTGACAATGTTATCCAGACCTAAAATATAAGCAGACCCTCTTTAATTTATGTCCTCTTAATTTGACTACAGCCAGTTCTTAAGGACTGAAAGTGTTCAAGTTTCCAGAATACCCATACAAGATCTAGAAATTGCATGGAAGATAATGACTGGTAAATAGCTCTCCAATAATACATTAGTAACCTTTAATGTGTGAATGATGTAGTACCCTGTACAATTTCTTTTGTCTGAGTGAAAAAGGGAGGTAGAAAGAGCTGCCAACACGACGGAGCTGTGGGGTACAGGACAAGTTAGTTTTGGTTGTTTTTAAAAGCATCCTGCTTCTTCAAGAAGACGTAATTGGTGCTGCCCGATTCACTTACTTTCATATAAAAGACAGGGGCATCCATATATAATTCGTGGTATTATATTTTTATCAAAAAAGAAAATTTTGAGATGAGCAGAAGTTGATTAATGCTAGACTCAAAGAAGAACAGAAGAGTAAGAAATAAGTAGTATATGTGTGTGGTGTTTGCTCTGTCAAACATATTCCGTTTTTGATACAGCAGCTGTAAATAACAATATTTCGAGGGATATACGATCATCAGCCACAACAGCACTTGAGTGAAGTGAGAAATCTGAGATCGAGTCCTAATCTAGTAGAAATTTTCAACACTTGACATTGAATTATTTCAATGCCCAATTGCAGCTGACATTGGTACCTGCCTCAAAATAAGACAGAAGTGCTTGGATTGAAATAATGGGTGTTCTCAACATCAAAGAAACAATGTAAGAAATAACTGAAAAGTTTTGAAGTGGGATTAAGATTCAAGGTGAAATGATATAAATGAAGAATTATAGGACCTATTAAGTGGAATGAACAGTCTACTGAGCACAGAACACCAACTGAAAGTAAATCCCAGCAATGCAAAAATATTAAGGAACAGATTAGTACAGGCATTTCTTGCTAAAGAAATCTGTTAGTAAGAGACAAAGGCCTTAAAGTGAGAAAGAAATTTCTGAGAATATACATATGGAGCACAGCATTTTAAGTGAAGCTTGGAGAGAGGCCTGCTTCTCTGTTTCAGTCCATTACGTCACAATACTCTTTCCTCACTAACAACATTGTGGTACTTTTAAAGTAAGTCTGTAAATGGAAGGAATGGATTGGGAGGGGGGGGGCGGGGGGGGGGGGGGGTGCACGGAACTTGAAGAAACATTCGTTGTAACTGTACTAGTCCAGTCTAATGTTAGCACCTCAGTTACACATTGCTGCCTTACAATTACATCCTGGCACACCTTATAACTTATATAACAATATTATCTGTACTTCTAACTTTCCTCTTCATGACGTATACTCTACCCTATATTAAAATATGGACCAATATCTGCCGTAACAGTTCCCTCTAATAAAACATACTGTTCCCAAAAGAAACAGGAGACAGTATACTTATTAACAAAATAAAAAAAATCCAGCATGCATATAATAAACTACACAGCTGTGAAGAGAGTACATGCAAAATGAACTTGGGAAAATATAATTATATCTCTCCGGCCAGTCAAGTGAAGACAATACAACACAGATCATTTTTGTATGTGACAGTAGGAACAACATATTTGGACAGGAGGATGTTTTTTTTTTTTTTTTTAAGTATCATAGAAGTAAGATGATCTCTTCACAGCAAATTATGATGAGCAGCACAGTCTTAAAATATCAAAAAATACCTATCCCTATTAGACTCAGACACACACACACACACACACACACACACACACACACACACACACACACACACACTAATGAATATTCTTTAAGAAACTCAGCATTAGTTACCAGTATTGAATTTACAATTAAATGCAACAACTAGTCTTCAATAAAACGAACAATGTGGCAAATATAACAACTTAAGCCACATAGCTGTGATTAAGGACCACAGTCCTACAATGTAATTTCTAGTGATCATGCATAATTAATAAATAAAACTCTAAACCAAGTTTATTCTCTATATGACCAAAACAAGTTCTATAAAAATTAGGAATTTGAATGAAGTCTTGGACTGACTAATGAAATAAATTACCAGCAAAGATAGTTGTCTCTCAGTACAGATGCTGAAACAAGAACAGAAAAGATCATCATCATCATCATCATCATCATCACTACTACTACTACTACTACTACTACTACTACTACTACAATTACTATTACAAGTTCAAATACTATACATGATAAACATATTCAACTGTCTGTAGATTCCTAATTCATCATAGGTATAAAAAATTGTTGAAAACATAAAATACATCTAATAAGGACCAAATTCATAGCACTATTCTTGCTTAATGAACCAGAAATATGGCAGAAGCTTACAATTAAGAGCCTTACGCCCTCTTACCCCACAATTAATTTTGCTCTTTTAATCCCAGAAGAAACAACTTAACTTTGATTACTATTTTGCAAATGTCTTACAGCCTTCAATTATCGAACACATCACTTAAACATTCACAGATAATAGTGTCAAGATCAACTGACACACAAACTTGATTTTCAGGAGAGTGAATGATGAATGCCAGCTCAACGAAAGGATTTATAGGAACATTAACATACATACACAGGAGACTACACATGAAATTACATGTAATGGATTTTAAATACTGATGAAGTATACTTGTTCCTACATGGTCAGACTGTAGGGTGAAGAGGGATATATTCTTAACCTAGAAAAGAGACAAGTCAAAACTGTGTCCAAACGTGAGAGAGTGTGGAAAGTCCAGAGGAGTTCCTTACTGAAGTCACTGCTTGAGATGCAGTTTTAGCTTTATACAGACATTCACTGTGGTTTAGTTATCTTGGCAATACCACAGAGAAGTATTAGGTGGGTAAAATATGCACAAACAAGACATTTCAACAAAATAAACTACTCTCTAGCTCAGTTCGGCATGTTTGACACTTAGAATTCAGTTCAGGGAGCAGTACGGTCTGTAGAATTTCATGACTGGTATTTGTGTCCTTAGGAAACTTCTCTGCCTAATCTATCTTTGGTTGTTTACTTTTCTTCCTTCAGCACTAGAGACGTTATCAGAGGCTGTAAATACTCAGATATTAGTACAAACTTAAATAAGCTTGTTACTATGTCAAGGTGTTTTCAGTGTTTCTTCAAGAACAGATAATACTGTTCTATTACATGTACACAAGATGATGTTCTGTTGATGCCCGGTACACAAAGCTTCCTCAGAAATGCCAGTTACAACTGAGGCTGGTCCAAATATTAGACAGCTGCTCACAAATACTACATGAAAATTTCAAAATATTGTTAAATTGCAAAGATACAGAACTACATCTACATTTATACTCCGCAAGCCACCCAACGGTGTGTGGCTGAGGGCACTTTATGTGCCACTATCATTACCTCCCTTGTGTGTTCCGGTCGCGTATGGTTCGCGGGAAGAACGACTGCCGGAAAGCCTCCGTGCGCGCTCGAATCTCTCTAATGATCTCCTCGGGAGGTATAAGTAGGGGGCCTACTGGTCAGTGCTCCTCTTCAGAAGGCAGAATTCTAAATGAAACTTCCTGGAACATTAAAACTGTGTGCCGGACAGAGACTCGAACTCAGGACCTCTGCCTTTCGCGGGCAAGTGCTCTACCATCTGAGCTACCCAAGTATGACTCACAACACATCCTCACAGCTTCAATTCTGCCAGTACCTTATCTCCTACCTTCAACAGTTTTAATCTGCCAGGAAGTTTCGTATCACCACACACTCCACTGCAGAGTGAAAATCTCATTCTGGAAAATTCTAAATGTTGGTGATAGAAACATTTAAAACTGATGCTACTATAGTCTGATTAAAATTACTTGATAGTCGACACCTCATCTGTTGGAGGTGTCTTCCTCCCAGTCAGAGTGCTCAATGTCATGCCTTATCCAATTCCTTGTCTGACCCCCCCGCCCGTTTTGTATTTGGATCCCAAATCCTGGGCCCAGCCCTTTTGTCACGGAGATTGGCCTACAGTAAGTAAACGTCATACGACATGGTGTAAAACCAAACTTTTTTAAATATACCATCATCACCTGAAGCTCTTGCATAACGCACTGATAAAGTCGCAGTCTACAGTGTAACAGCAAGTGGGTTCAAACACTGTCAGGTGATGACAATTTTTTTTATTTAAATCTTTATCAAAATGATTCTGATTATAATTATTTTCAATTAATTGGTTTCAATCTATTGTTTTATTTTTAATCCTTTGTTGTGCCATTTTCATCATTGTACTGACTTTTCCATTTGCTCTTATTTTTCTTCCTACCATTCTTCTTTCTTTTTGAATCTGCTGATGTTGCCTATAACCTGTAAATGAGTTACAACCAGGATTGCTCATCAGTTCATATCGCATCAGCTCGCATAGAAAAAGCAAGAAGTTACAGTTCCCTTTTAAAACTAAATTATATACATGTCAGCTTTAAAAGCTGTGATCAAAGTGAGCATAATTAATAGTTCTGCCATAGTTTACTGACTACCATTTTCCCGGATACATCACACATCAAGAGGTTGTAGTTAGGCTAAAAAAAGCGTTGTCTGCCGCAGTTCAGTCATTGGTCATTTAAAATCAGCTGTGGACAGAGCAGCTCGCATTTCTGCCATACCTAATGGCAACAGCTTCTAACACCGCTTCACATTATATGAGCAGCATTTCAGCACTTGTGAAGTGACCTGCCGAGCAGTAGCCGATGTGGCAACACTGTAGTGCTGAGTGATGGAGACGTCAACTATCACATACTTTTAAATGGACTATAATTCTTGTTTTTGGAACTTTTATATTCCTTCTTCATTGAGGACAGATTGGGTGCTTTGAGACGGTTGGAAGGTAGTGACAATTCATTAAGACCCAAAGCTGAGAGGGACCTATGTGTTGTGAGGAAGAGGAGTGAGCTAGAAGAGGAATAGGAAGTTACAGATACAAACAGACTTCAGAAAGTAAGTCACACACTGTTATGTCAGGCCAAGCAATTTTTACTGAATGCTGAGCTATGCTTCAAGGTGACACAGGTACAGGATACTGTTTTTGAACATAGTACCAAGACTCTGTCAGAACATTTAACCAATTGTTCAATTCCTCAACAACGGAAATCCATTCCTCAGTCACAGAACCATTTTACAACTGCTGTGTGAATGTCAAATTTAAAAACTCCTCTCCCCTCCTCTTCCTTCTCCCACAATGTTCTTTCAGCTTGAGAAAAAGGAGGACATCACACAGTGGAAGATATAGAGTGTATAGCAGATGCTTCTCAATATCCCATTGAAAATGTTGAAGCAAAGTTGTGAGGGTTGTTGCACTGTCACTCAAGAGAACACGGCCTTCACTTAATTTTCCACACCACCTTTCCTTTATGGCCATTAACCTTGCGTGTGTGTGCAGGTGATGGTGATTGTGGAACCCAGTGTGAGCACAATTTCTGATACTGCAGATGATTTTGGCTGACAGAATGAGCACTGTGTACCGAGATGCACAGCTCCCGAGCAATGGCCACAATAGTGACAATGCGAGTGCTGCAAATCTGTCGCCTGTTCCCGATTGGCATCATTTGTGTCTGTTTGGCTTTGGGTAAATTGTTGGCACAATTTTACTACGCTTTGATGTGACATTGCATTTGGACCATATACTGCCAGAATTTCACAGTGGATCTGTGTATGATTTACATGCTTTTCCGATAAGAATCTTACTGTCCCACATACTTCAACTTTGGAGGTACATTTCCAGTTGCCAGGCCATTTCACTCTAAAACTCTGATGCACTTGTTATCTGTACCATACATGAAACTGTGTCTGCTCGAAACCTGGAATGTGTGCTCTCTTTTGACAGTGCATCATTCTTGTTGCTCAACAGTCTTATCGTGAATTGACACGTGTACCTTATGTCTCTATGTACCTCACTGGTAAGAATAGTACCATTTTCAGTTCAAAGATGGTAGAAGGGACAGGGTGAGAAGCAAAGATGGAGAGCAATTAAATGTAGTCTGAGTTATAAAAATACAAAATAGAGAGAAAGAGGAAGGAGAGAGGAAGGTGGGCAGATCATCTGAGGTGGGAGAATGTAAAATAAGTAACTGAGTAAAGAATAAGAATGTTTCATGGGGCAAAATAGGGGAGTGAGTGTTAACCCAAGTTTAATTTGAGACAGTGGCAGGATAAAACGACACATCTGAGCACAAGCTTCCATCTCTGGCATTCCAGAAAACTAGCGCTGAGGAGGAAGCTCAAAATGACTGATGTGGTGTCGCGAGCTCTCGGTTCCTTCGAGTTGTGCAGCTGAGCGTACTCAGCAACTGGTACTGAGTGTTCCCAAGACAGAAAGTTTGTTCTCTGTCCATTCACTTAGCAAAAGTGGTTACTGAAATTATTACAGGCACTAATAAATGGTTTTAAAAACAATTCTTTTTTACTAAACTTCGACAAATCCACTATATACAGTGCGCAACTTGCAAGAGGTTTCTTCCCAGTATATATATAAAACACAATAAACATACAGATGGAAGAGGTTGACAGTGAAATTCTTGGGACTACAACTCTATGGAATTTAACATCCCATGGACAATAAGGTCATTAGAGTGTTAGAACTCGCTGATAAATTCAGTTGGGAAGAGCATACCACATAACCACTGAAGCACCTACACAAATCTTTATTTGCAACCAGAATGAGATTTTCACTCTGCAGCGGAGTGTGCGCTGATATGAAACTTCCTGGCAGATTAAAACTGTGTGCCCGACAGAGACTCGAACTCGGGACCTTTGCCTTTCGCGGGCAAGTGCTCTACCAACTGAGCTACCGAAGCACGACTCACGCCCGGTACTCACAGCTTTACTTCTGCCAGTACCTCGTCTCCTACCTTCCAAACTTTACAGAAGCTCTCCTGCGAACATCCCCCAGGCTGTGGCTAAGCCATGTCTCCGCAACATCCTTTCTTTCAGGAGTGCTAGATCTGCAAGGTTCGCAGGAGAGCTTCTGTAAAGTTTGGAAGGTAGGAGACGAGGTACTGGCAGAAGTAAAGCTGTGAGTACCGGGCGTGAGTCGTGCTTCGGTAGCTCAGTTGGTAGAGCACTTGCCCGCGAAAGGCAAAGATCCCGAGTTCGAGTCTCGGTTGGGCACACAGTTTTAATCTGCCAGGAAGTTTCTTTATTTGCAACATGGGTATTGTAGTACATAGATGATACAAAAATAAAGAAGGTGGCTTATCTCTTTCACTTTCATTCTATAATGTCACATGGGTTCATTTCTTGAGTTACCTCATCAAGCAAACATTTCTGCAGTACAAATGCGTGTAAATACAAATTATATTCTGAGAAGGAAAGTTGATACTCACCATATAGCGGAGATGCTGAGTCACAGATAGGCACAACAAGACGATTTTCACACTTCACACTGCGAGCAGCAGCACCAGTGCATGATGAGAGTGGTGACTGGGTGGGGGAAAGGAGGAGGCTGGTGTGGAGAGGGGGAAGGATAGTATGGTGGGAATGGCAGACAGTGAAGTGCTGCAGGTTGGGCGGCGGCAGGGGAGGGGGGGAGGGGAGGGGAAGTAGTGGAAAAGGAGAGAAATAAATAAAATAAATAAAAAGGGACTGGGTGTGGTGATGGGAATGACGACTGTGTAGTGGCGGAATGGGAGCAGGGAAGGGGCTGGAAGGGTGAGGACAGTGACTAATGAAGGTTGAGGTCAGGAGAGTTACGGGAACGTAGGATGTATTGCAGGGACAGTTCCCACCTGCGCAATTCAGAAAAGCTGTTGTTGGTGAGAAGGATCCATATGGTACAGGCTGTGAAGCAGTCAGTGACAGAGTTGCATTTGCGCAAGTGTGGGTATCACTGAGAAAAAGCCATTGGCTGAAAGCTTTAAGTGTGAAAATCTCTGTTGTGCCTATCTGCGACGCAGCGTTCGGCTATATGGGGAGTAGCAACTTTTCTCCTCAGAATATTGTTACATTCCACCCTGGATTTTCCATTCTTTGATACATACAAATTATTTGTAGTATGAACTCGAGAACAGCTTACCCAGGCCTATTCGATGAACTGGAGATACTAAATACTGCAACCCAATACATTTATTCCTCAACGAAATTTGTCATAAACATCATATCTCTTTTTTAGGGTGCTGTAAAGCAAATGCTAAGAACAGAACCCTTGTATGATCACTTTGCTGTTACGTGTCTGCCTGTCTGACAGTTCAGAACCTTTTTTCTCAGAAATGGGTGGCGGTATCAAGTTGAAATTTTCGTCAGGTATGAAGATCTACAGTCCCTCGGTGGTGTAATAATTTAAGCTTCTAAGATAATGCAACCAAGAGATACGGCCATGTATGACATCTTCTGATACTTGCAAACACACTCATCAAAACCTGTAGATGAACTACTTACATACATGCTGGGCCTTGTGAGCTAGCAGCAAATTGTGTGCCTGGAGACAAAGATGTTGCAGGATTGAATCTCAGCTGGATTGTGGAGAGTCTTTGTTTGAAACGTGCCTTCACATCTGAATGATTTGAGGAGTCGCCAGAAACAACACTAGTTTTGGATTCCACATTACATTTTAGGTCCCTTTTCACTGGTCACTGGAGAAGGTTAGAAAAATGCAAGTTGCTGATTTTTTTTTTTTTTTTTTTTTTTGTGGTTTTAGGGCGCACAACTTCAATGGTCATTAGCGCCCTGACTACTCTAAAAATGCACCGCGAGGCACAAGTTGACAACAACTAAAAGGGAAAACACGCTAAAAGAGACTGACAGGCATAGGATTAAAAAACAACATCAAATGTCCTTAGCGAGGTTTGTCAAATTGATAAAACAAAGAACACGAGCAGCTGCTCGTGGGTCATCCGCTAAAACGGCATCGAAAGTATTAGGCAGGTTAAGATCGAGGCGCAGTTGGTTAAGATCGGGACAGGACATTAAAATGTGTCTAACCGTCAGCAAGTGCCCACATGGGCAGAACGGCGCCGGCGCAGCCGTCAGCAGATGGCGATGGCTGAACCGGCAGTGTCCAATCCTTAACCTTGCTAAAACGACCTCCTCCCGCCGAGAAGGGCGTGAGGAGGACGTCCAAGCCACGGGAAGAGGTTTTAAGGCCCGAAGCTTGTTGTCTGTAAGTGCAGCCCAATCGGCATGCCACAGCGACACAACGCGCCGACAAATGACCCTGCTAAAATCGGACGAAGGGACACAACAAGAAGCTGTCCGAGGCTGGAGGACCGCAGCCTTGGCCGCGGCATCTGCAGCTTCGTTCCCAGGGATACCGACATGGCCAAGAACCCACATAAAGCTAACTGGCGGACTGACGTCCACCAGCCGCTGAAGAGAGCGTTGGATCCGGTGTACGAAAGGGTGAACCGGGTACGGATCACTGAGGCTCTGGATGGCGCTCAGGGAATCTGAGCAGATGACATAAGCAGAATGTCGGTGGCGGCAGATGTAAAGAACAGCCTGGTAGAGGGCAAAGAGCTCAGCTGTGAAGACTGAACAATGATCATGGAGCCGGTATTGGAAACTTTGTGCCCCGACTATAAAGGAACACCCGACCCCGTCATTGGTCTTAGAGCCATCTGTATAAATGAAAGTCATGTTGATGAACTTCGAACGAAGTTCCAAAAAACGGGAGTGGTAGACCGAACTGGGGGTGACCTCTTTTGGGAGCGAGCTGAGGTCAAGGTGAACGCGGACCTGAGCCTGGAGCCAAGGTGGCGTGTGGCTCTCGCCCACTCGAAAGGTTGCAGGGAGTGAAAAATGAAGGTGTTGAAGGAGGCGACGAAAGCGAACTCCAGGGGGTAGCAGGGCAGAGACATACAACCCGTATTGACGGTCGAGAGAGTCGTCAAAAAAGGAACGATAAGACGGATGGTCGGGCATTGACAGTAGCCGACAGGCATACCGACAAAGCAGTATATCGCGCCGGTAAGTGAGCGGCAATTCGCCAGCGTCAGCATGAAGACTCTCTACGGGACTGGTATAAAATGCTCCGATCGCAAGTCGTAAACCCCGATGTTGTATGGAGCTGAGGCGGCGTAAGATGGATGGCCGTGCAGAGGAGTATACAAAGCTCCCATAATCCAGCTTGGAGCGGACGATCGACCGATATAGACGAAGTAGGACGGTTCGATCCGCTCCCCACGACATACCACTGAGAACGCGGAGGACATTTAAAGAACGGGTACAACGGGCGGCCAAATATGACACATGTGGAGACCAGCTAAGTTTCCTGTCAAAGGTAAGGCCTAAAAATGTGGTTGTCTCCACGATTGGGAGAGCAACGGGACCAAGTCGTAAGGACGGTGGGAGAAACTCTTTGTAGCGCCAGAAGTTAATACAGACCGTCTTCTCGGCAGAAAAACGGAAGCCATTGGCGACACTCCAGGAGTAAAGACGGTCAAGAGAACGCTGAAGACAGCGCTCCAGGACACGTGTACGCTGCGCGCTGCAATAGATGGTAAAATCGTCCACAAAAAGGGAGCCTGATACATCAGCTGGGAGGCAATCCATTATTGGATTGATCGCGATGGCGAACAGAGCGACGCTCAAAACTGAGCCCTGTGGCACCCCATTCTCCTGGCGAAAGGTGTCGGACAGGACAGAACCCACACGTACCCTGAACTGTCGATCCATTAAAAAGGAACGAATAAAAAGAGGGAGGCGACCGCGAAGGCCCCATGTATGCATGGTGCGGAGAATGCCCGCCCTCCAACAGGTGTCGTAAGCCTTCTCCAAATCAAAGAACACAGCCGCGGTCGGGCGCTTCCGCAAGAAGTTATTCATAATGAAGGTCGACAAGGTAACCAGATGGTCAACAGCAGAGCGGCGCCTACGAAATCCACATTGTACATTTGTAAGTAGGCGTCGAGACTCAAGCAGCCAAACCAATCGAGAGTTAACCATTCGCTCCATCACTTTACAGACACAGCTGGTAAGTGAGATAGGTCGATAACTGGAAGGCAAGTGCTTGTCCTTCCCCGGCTTAGGAATCGGGACAACAATAGACTCGCGCCAGCATGCGGGAACATGTCCCTCAATCCAGATGCGATTGTATGTACGAAGAAGAAAACCTTTACCCGCAGGAGAAAGGTTCTTCAGCATCTGAATATGAATAGAATCAGGCCCTGGAGCGGAGGACCGTGATCGGCCAAGTGCGGTTTCGAGTTCCCGCATGGTGAATGGGGCATTATAACTTTCACAATTCGAGGAGCAAAAGTCAGGTGGCCTAGCCGCCTCTGCCTGTTTGCGGGGGAGGAAGGCAGGGTGGTAATGAGCGGAGCTCGAAACCTCGGCGAAAAAGCGGCCGAAGGCATTGGAGACAGCCTCAGGGGCCACAAGGACTTCATTCGCGACCTTCAAGCCAGAAACTGGGGAGTGGACCTTCGTGCCAGATAGCCGGCGCAGGCTACCCCAGACAACAGAAGAAGGAGTAAAACTGTTGAAGGTGCTTGTGAAAGCAGCCCAGCTGGCTTTCTTGCTTTCGTTAATAATACGACGACACTGAGCACGTAATCGTTTATAATTAATACAATTCGCCACTGTAGGGTGGCGTTTAAAGGTGCGTAAAGCACGTCGACGAGCACGTAAAGCGTCTCTACATGCTGCGGTCCACCAGGGGACCGGTACGCGACGTGGAGAAGAAGTAGGGTGAGGGATGGAATATTCAGCAGCAGCGAGAATGACTTCCGTGAGGTGTGCGACCTGACGATCGCAGCTTGTGAAGGTTTGATCCTGAAAGGTCGCCCTGGAAGAAAAGAGCCCCCAGTCTGCCTTGGAGATGGTCCAACTAGAGGAGCACGGAGAGGGAGTATGCTGCAGGAGATGGATAACACACGGGAAGTGGTCGCTCGAATATGTATCAGCAAGTGCATACCACTCAAACCGGCGTGCAAGTTGGGGAGTACATAGAGAGAGGTCTAAATGGGAATAGGTATGAGATGTGTCCGAAAGAAAAGTAGGGGCGCCAGTATTAAGGCAGACAAGATTGAGCTGGTTGAAAAGGTCTGCTAACAAGGAGCCCCTCGGGCAGGAGGCTGGAGAACCCCAAAGGGGATGGTGGGCATTGAAGTCTCCAGTTAACAAAAACGGTGCAGGTAGCTGAGCAATAAGTTGCATCATGTCTGCCCTGGTAACAGCAGATGACGAGGGAGTGTAAACGGTACAAAAGGAAAACGTAAAAGTGGGGAGAGTAATGCGGATGGCGACTGCCTGCAGGCCGGTGTGCAACGTGATGGGATCGTAGGAAATATCATCCCGGACCAGCAACATAACCCCTCCATGAGCTGGGATTCCTACCATAGGGGGTAGGTCAAAACGCACAAAGGTGTAGTGTGCCAAGGCAATGTGATCGCATGGGCGTAGCTTCGTTTCCTGGAGGGCTACGACGAGCAGATGATGCAAGCGGAGCAGCAACTTCAAGTCCTCTCGGTTGGAGCGAATGCTGCGAATATTCCAGTGAATAAGTGCCATCGTAAGAAAAGGAAGATGAGAGAAGGGGTCACCTCGAAGGCCGCTTAGGGCCTGGCTTCGAGCGAGCACTGCCGCCGCTATCAGTAGGCGGACAGTCATCGTCCATGGGGTCTATAGGGTCATCGGCCATCTCGGGAGGATGGCCGGGAGGGGGAGCTTCCTCCGCCGGTGAACGGCCAGATGTACGGCTACCGGCGGTGCGGCCAGGCGAAACGGATGACGGCCTGGGGCGGCAACCGCTGGGTGGCGCAGGAGAAGAGATGCGCCGTGGCGGAGAAGGAGAACTGTGCTTCCTATGCGCCTTTTTGGAAGGACGTTTGGTGGAAGTATCGGTCGAAGGCTGGGAGGTCGAGGGACGGAGGAAGTCTGCACGGGATGGTTCCTTCTTGAAGGACCGTGCATCTGACTTCGGTGTCTTCGACTTAGCAGAAGCTGAGGAAGTGGCTGGTGTCTGTGGTGTGATGGGAGGAAGAGGAGACGTCGACCGCGCGATCTTAGCACTGGCCGAACGGACGACCGTGGTGCTGAAGGTCAGATCGCATGTCTGGGTTGCGACCTCCCGGGTAGTCCGAGGAGAGGCGAGGACAGTACTATATTTCCCCGCTGGGAGCAGCGTGGGCTTCCTACTAGCCAATAGCTTGCGAGCAGCCGAGGTGGACACTTTCTCTTTGACACGAATTTCTTGGATGCAACGTTCGTCCTTATAGACAGGACAGTCGCGGGAGGATGCGGCATGGTCACCCTGACAGTTCACACAATGAGGAGACGGAGGTGGACAGTCACCCTCATGGGCATCCCTGCCACAAGTGACACATTTAGCCGCATTGGAACAAGACTGTCGAGTGTGATTGAAACGCTGACACTGGTAGCAGCGCGTAGGTGTCGGGACATAGGGGCGAACAGAAATAACCTCGTAGCCCGCCTTGATGCGCGATGGCAGCTTAACACTATCGAAGGTCAAGAAGAGTGTCCGGGTCGGTACAAGGTCGTTGTTGACCTTTTTCATGACCCGATGGACAGCCGTCACGCCCTGCTCAGCGAGGAAAGATTGAAGCTCCTCGTCAGTCAATCCGTCGAGGGAGCTAGTATACACTACACCACGAGACGAATTCAAAGTTCGGTGGGCCTCCACCCGGACAGGGAACGTGTACAGGAGGGTGGCCCGAAGCAGTTTTTGTGCCTGAAAGGCATTCTCAGTTTCTAGTAATAAGGTGCCGTTACGCAACCTGGTACAAGATTTGACAGATCCGGCTATGGCATCAACGCCCTTCTGAATAACAAAAGGGTTGACAGAGGAAAAATCCTTTCCGTCCTCAGTGCGAGAAACTACGAGGAACTGTGGGGCAGGCGGTAGTACTTTTGTCACTGTTGGCTGGTCACGTTTCCGTTTTTGGGTCGAAGTCGAAAGCGATGGAGTAGAATCCATTGCGGAGGAATCCCCCATGATTGCCAGCGTCTCCGATGGCGCGCTCCTTCCTTGTGGGGACCCTCTCAGAGGGCACTCCCGCCTTAGGTGAATGTTTACACCTCAGGTCACACCTCCCGAGAAACAGACGGAGGGACCAATCGGCATGGTCAGAAGGTATCAGCTCAGGCAATCACCCCTCCCCGGGCCTGGCCTTTACCAGGGGGTACGCGCGTGCCTTACATGTCTACCCAGGGCGGGGACTTACGCGTTACCCCGTCACCGGCTACGCGTGCGAACGCGTGGGTCGGCCTTCAGACACGCACAGGGAGGAAGGAAGAAGAGGAAAAAGAAGAGAGAGAGGGAGAAAGAGGACAGACTGTCTCAAACGCCGAGGCGGAGACCAGAGAAGGCAAGGAGAAGAAGGCAATGAGGAAGCAAGGAGAAGAAGGCAATGAGAAGGCAAGGAGAAAAAGGCAATGAGAAGGCAAGGAGAAAAAGGCAATGAGAAGGCAAGGAGAAAAAGGCAATGAGAAGGCAAGGAGAAAAAGGCAATGAGAAGGCAAGGAGAAAAAGGCAATGAGAAGGCAAGGAGAAAAAGGCAATGAGAAGGCAAGGAGAAAAAGGCAATGAGAAGGCAAGGAGAAAAAGGCAATGAGAAGGCAAGGAGAAAAAGGCAATGAGAAGGCAAGGAGAAAAAGGCAATGAGAAGGCAAGGAGAAAAAGGCAATGAGAAGGCAAGGAGAAAAAGGCAATGAGAAGGCAAGGAGAAAAAGGCAATGAGAAGGCAAGGAGAAAAAGGCAATGAGAAGGCAAGGAGAAAAAGGCAATGAGAAGGCAAGGAGAAAAAGGCAATGAGAAGGCAAGGAGAAAAAGGCAATGAGAAGGCAAGGAGAAGTCAAGGGAAAGAGTAAGGAAGACAGTGAGGTGGAGAAGAGCAAAGAAAGGGACCAACAAAAGGAAGGAAGAAACGAGAAGTTTAAAACCAAAAAGACCACGATTATAGGTCGTGAAACCGTCCGTCTCCGGACGCAGGCGCTAACTACCCCCGTGAGGGGGATGGACTCCTTTTAGTCGCCTCTTACGACAGGCAGGAATACCTCGGGCCTATTCTAATCCCCGGACCCGCAGGGGGGGCAAGTTGCTGAGTGGGCATCCAATAGAAAGACATGCACAAAGCCATCGAGACACACAAAATTATTATTATTATTATTATTATTCTTTCCTGTCTCAGACGTTATGTCCGGTTAAAAATGGAAAGTGACGCGGACCTTGATCAAGCGTGACTTCCTTTTAACTGTACGGTATATGTTACATTGCATTTAGGAACTTTCGGGTAATTGAACATGTATCAATAATTACAGATTTCTGTAGTTGTATATATACGTTTGGATGTAGCTGTATTGTGTTGATGTACTGGTGGATATTGTGTGGTATGACTCCTGTAGTTGATAGTATAATTGGTATGATGTCAACTTTATCCTGATGCCACACGTCTGACTTCCTCAGCCAGTTGGATGTATTTTCAATTTTTTCTCCTGTTTTCTTCTGTATATTTGTTGTATTGGGTATGGATATTTCGATTAGTTATGTTAATTTCTTCTTTTTATTGGTGAGTATGATGTCAGGTTTGTTATGTGGTGGTGTTTTATCTGTTATAATGGTTCTGTTCCAGTTTAATTTGTATTCATCATTCTCCAGTACATTTTGTGGTGCATACTTGTAGGTGGGAATGTGTTGTTTTATTAGTTTATGTTGCATGGCAAGTTCTTGATGTATTATTTTTGCTACACTGTCATGTCTTCTGGGGTATTCTGTATTTGCTAGTATTGTACATCCGCTTGTGATGTGATCTACTGTTTCTATTTGTTGTTTGCAAAGTCTGCATTTATCTGTTGTGGTATTGGGATCTTTAATAATATGCTTGCTGTAATATCTGGTGTTTATTGTTTGATCCTGTATTGCAATCATGAATCCTTCTGTCTCACTGTATATATTGCCTTTTCTTCGCCATGTGTTGGATGCGTCTTGATCGATGTGTGGCTGTGTTAGATGATATGGGTGCTTGCCATGTAGTGTTTTCTTTTTCCAATTTACTTTCTTCGTATCTGTTGATGTTATGTGATACAAAGGGTTGTAGAAGTGGTTATGAAATTGCAACGGTGTAGCCGATGTATTTACATGAGTGATTGCTTTGTGTATTTTGCTAGTTTCTGCTCGTTCTAGAAAGAATTTTCTTAGATTGTCTACCTGTCCATAATGTAGGTTTTTTATGTCGATAAATCCCCTTCCTTCTTTCTTTCTTTCTGCTTAATGTGAATCTTTCTGTTGCTGAATGTATGTGACGTATTCTATATTTGTGGCATTGTGATCGTGTAAGTGTATTGAGTGCTTCTAGGTCTGTGTTACTCCATTTCACTACTCCAAATGACTAGGTCAATATTGGTATAGCATAGGTATTTATAGCTTTTGTCTTGTTTCTTGCTGTCAATTCTGTTTTCAGTATTTTTGTTTGTCTTTGTCTATATTTTTCTTTTAGTTCTTCTTTAATATTTGTATTATCTATTCCTATTTTTTGTCTGTATCCTAGATATTTATAGGCATCTGTTTTTTCCATCACTTGTATGCAGTCGATGTGGTTATCCAATATGTAATCTTCTTGTTTAGTGTCTTTTTCCCTTGAGTATGCTATTTTTCTTACATTTGTCTGTTCCAAAAGCCATATTTATATCGTTGCTGAATACTTCTGTTATCTTTAGTAATTGGTTGAGTTGTTGATTTGTTGCTGCCAGTAGTTTTAGATCATCCATGTATAGCAAATGTGTGATTTTGTGTTGGTATGTTCCAGTAATATTGTATCCATAATTTGTATTATTTAGGATGTTGGATAGTGGGTTCAGAGCAAGGTAGAACCAGAAAGCACTTAATGAGTCTCCTTGGTATATTCCACGCTTAATCTGTATTGGCTGCGATGTTATATTATTTGAATTTGTTTGGATATTAAGTGTAGTTTTCCATTTTTCATTACTATGTTTAGGAACTGTATCAATTTAGGATCTACTTTGTATATTTCCAATATTTGTAGTAACCATGAGTGGGGTACACTATCAAAAGCTTTTCGGTAATCAATGTATGCGTAGTGTAGTGACCTTTATTTAGTCTTAGCTTGATGTGTCACCTCTGCATCTATTATCAGTTGCTCTTTACATCCTCTTGCTCCTTTGCAGCAGCCTTTTTGTTCTTCATTTATAATTTTGTTCTGTGTTGTATGTGTCATTAATTTCTGTGTAATGACTGCAGATAATATTTTGTATATTGTTGGTAGGCATGTTATGGGGCGATATTTAGCTGGGTTTGCTGAGTCTGCTTGATCTTTAGGTTTCAGATAAGTTATTCCACGTGTAAGTGTATCAGGGAATGTGTATGGGTCTGCAATGTAACTGTTAAATAATTTATATCTAAAAAGAAAGATGATGAGACTTACCAAACAAAAGCGCTGGCAGGTCGATAGACACACAAACAAACACAAACATACACACAAAATTCAAGCTTTCGCAACAAACGGTTGCTTCGTCAGGAAAGAGGGAAGGAGAGATAAAGACGAAAGGATGTGGGTTTTAAGGGAGAGGGTAAGGAGTCATTCCAATCCCGGGAGCGGAAAAACTTACCTTAGGGGAAAAAAAGGAAAGGTATACACTCGCACACACACACATATCCATCCGCATATACACAGACACAAGCAGACATTTGTAAAGGCAAAGAGTTTGGGCAGAGATGTCAGTCGAGGTGGAAGTACAGAGGCAAAGATGATGTTGAAAGACAGCTGAGGTATGAGTGGCGGCAAATTGAAATTAGAAATTAGCGGAGATTGAGGCCTGGCGGATAGCGAGAAGAGAGGATATGCTGAAGGGCAAGTTCCCATCTCCGGAGTTCTGACAGGTTGGTGTTAGTGGGAAGTATCCAGATAATCCGGACTGTGTAACACTGTGCCAAGATGTGCTGGCCGTGCACCAAGGCATGTTTAGCCACAGGGTGATCCTCATTACCAACAAACACTGTCTGCCTGTGTCCATTCATGCGAATGGACAGTTTGTTGCTGGTCATTCCCACATAGAAGGCTTCACAGTGTAGGCAGGTCTCAGTTGGTGGCTAAACATGCCTTGGTGCACGGCCAGCACATCTTGGCACAGTGTTACACAGTCCTGGTTATCTGGATACTTCCCACTAACACCAACCTGTCGGAACTCCGGAGATAGGAACTTGCCCTTCAGCATATCCTCTCTTCTCGCTATCCGCCAGGCCTCAATCTCCGCTAATTTCTAATTTCAATTTGCCGCTGCTCATACCTCAGTTGTCTTTCAACATCATCTTTGCCTCTGTACTTCCGCCTCGACTGACATCTCTGCCCAAACTCTTTGCCTTTACAAATGTCTGCTTGTGTCTGTGTATATGCGGATGGATATGTGTGTGTGTGCGCGCGAGTGTATACCTGTCCTTTTTTCCCCCCTAAGGTAACTCTTTCTGCTCTCGGGATTGGAATGACTCCTTACCCTCTCCCTTAAAACCCACATCCTTTCGTCTTTATCTCTCCTTCCCTCTTTCCTGACGAAGCAACCATTTGTTGCGAAAGCTTGAATTTTGTGTGTATGTTTGTGTTTGTTAGTGTGTCTATCGAGCTGCCAGCGCTTTTGTTTGGTAAGTCTCATCATCTTTCTTTTTAGATATATTTTTTCCACGTGGAATGTTTCCCTCTATTATATTCATATCATTAACTTGTTAAATAATTTAGTTAGATGTGAATGTGTTGAGGTGAACTTCTTTAGCCAGAAATTTGCTATTTTATCTTTTCCAGGGGCTTTCCAATTGTGCGTAGAATTAATTGCTCGGGTGACTTCATGTTGCAAAATTATCACTTCAGGCATTTGTGGTATCATCTTGTATGTGTCTGTTTCTGCTTGTATCCACCGTGCATGCCTGTTATGTTGTACCGGGTTTGACCATATGTTGCTCCAGAAGTGTTCCATGTCTTATGTTTGGTGGATTGTCTATTTTAATGTGTGTGTTATCTATTGTTTGGTAAAATCTCTTTTGGTTTGTGTTGAATGTTTGGTTTTGTTTCCTTCTATTTTCACTTTTTTTGTATCTTCTAAGTCGTTTGGCCAATGCTTGTAATTTCTGCTTCTTTTCATCTAATTGCTCTATTGCTTCTTGTTGTGAGATTTTACCTAGCCTTTTTCGTTTTTTTCTGACATTTCATTTCTTATAAATTGTGTTAGCTGTCCGATGTCTTTTCTCAGTTTTTCTATTCTGATCTGTAGCCTGTGTTGCCATGCTGCTTTTGTGGGTTTCTTCTGTGTGTTGGTTTGTTCTGATCTCTGCCTAGTGTGTATATTTAGTATAGTGAGTGCTCCTATATAATCCAGTAGGTGTAACTCTTCCATAGTTGTATTTTCATTTACTTTGTTGTGTATGATTGTGTTGATGTTGTTGTTGTTGTTGTTGTTGTTGTTGTTGTTTCGACTTGTGGGTTATTTGGTGGTTTATGCAAGAATGGTCTAACGTCTGTATTTGTGTCTTTGTATTCTATATATGTCAGTTGAAATTTTTCTTCTATATCTAACATGTGTGTCACTTCGTGTTCTATTTGTGCTTGTTCTGGTGGCTGTCTTAAGATTTTGTTGTCCTCTGATTGTTTAGTTGATGCGTGTTGTTCTTTGTTTGTTTTGTCTGGGATGTTCGAGTCCATTACTGTATTTTCTTCTTCTTCTGATTGCACGTTGTTTTGTTCCAGTATTTGTTTTACTTGTGGTTTGATGTTTTCTAATTCTGACTGGGGTATCCTGTTATTTTTGATTATTACACGGATCTGATCAGCTAGTTGTTGTTCTGTTAAAAATTTTAATTCTGGGTATCTGGTAATAAATGTTGTGCATACTTGTGATCTGTATCCAGTTGTGTTGGTTCCTAGGTTTGTTGCTTGGTAATAACAGAACATGAGGTGTTGGTTTCCTTCATCCGACCATCTCATCCTCTGTCTTGGTTTTCCTTGTAGGGTGGTTGCAGGAAGCGTATCCTGCAAAACACCTCTATTTGGATTTAAATCATTTTCCATGTGGCTATCAGTGTCGTTACCATTGTGGACGGGCATAGGGTTCAAGCGTTGTCCCTGACCACGACAGCGCTTGTCCGAGGCTTCATTAGTTCTGCCCTGAACCAACTAATCACACTAAAAGGGGGGTTAGCTCTATTAGTGGTTTTTGCCTTTTACGACTGGCAGAACATACCGGAGGCCTATTCTTTTCCTGGGCCTCCATGGGTTTTATTATTATTATTATTATTATTATTATTGTATCATCTACATACATAAATAAGTTTGTACAGCATCGTCAGAGTGTCAGTAAAAATTTAACTTGTCCATTTTTTCCTTTTTCTTTTTTCGGCAAACCAACAGCTCAGTTAATGGAATCAACAACAAAAAATAAGGATGATTTACATAAATATTTAAAGTTATTTTCTTTGGTTCAGAAAGGTGGCTACTATTCAGAAACACACAGATTCAATAACTTGCCAGCAGCAATAGAAAGTTTAGCTACTAATAAAGTTCAGTTTAAGAGAAGCCTAAAGAATTATTGGTGGCCGTTTCCACTGACAGATTTCTGTTATAATTTCTTACTAGTAATATCAAATAATGTGTGTTCTATAAAATCTGACTTGTACATCTTCAGTGCAGTAATGGAATCAATATAAGTAAGTGTTGTAAACTGCTTTCTGTGTAAGATATCGCTACAATAGCCTATGAATTATTAAATGCGCCTCTGTGTATTGCACATTTACATGTTTTGTGACAAATATAGTATTACCTGGTAAACGAAAATTTTTTTATGGCTTTCTTCTCCAGCCGTGAGGAGCAGTTGACTTGGGCTCTGTGGAAGGACTAATAGCATACCTGCTTTGAATGACAATAATCTGCTATACAGGGTGTCTTAGCACTTTTCTCACATGGCACACTGAAAGCTTTGGACCAAGGCAACCAGGTAGATGAGGTGTTTCTCGATTTCTGAAAAGCGTTTGACTCAGTACCACACCTGCGCTTATTGTCTAAAGTATGGTAATATGGGGTATCAAGTGAAATTTGTGACTGGATTGAGGTGTTTTTGGTAGGGAAGATACAGCATGTTATATTGGATGGAAAGTCATCGTCAGATGAACAAGTAATTTAGGGTGTACCCCAGGGATGTGTGCTGGGATTGTTGCTGTTCATGTTGTTTCTGCTTACAAATCACTCAAGCAATTCGTTCTAGAATATTGCTCAAGTGCGTGGGACCAGTACCAAATAGGACTAAAGGAGATTTAAAACGTATACAGAGAGGGGCAGCATGAATGGTGACAGGTTTGTTTAATCTGTCACAAAAACACTGAAGGAGTGTAACTGGCAGACTAAGTCAGAGGTAAATTATCCCGAGAAAGTCTATTAACAAAGTTGCAAGAACTGGCTTTAAATGATTACTCTCTGGATATACTACAACCCCCTTCGTATCCCTCACAAAGGGATTGTGAGAAGACGATTAGAATAATTACTGCATGCACTGCATACCTCAATGGTTCAATGGAACACTCTCTGCCATGAAACTCATGATAGTTTGCAGAGTGTAGATGTAGCTGTAGATGATCTGAATACCCTTTTATTTTGTCCTTAGCACACATATGAATGGCAGGAAGGGAAGAGATTAGCATTTTTTTCTGTATGTATAGCTCATTGGGTGGTCTTTATAAATTTCTCTTACTTAATTCTGTACAACACACAGAGCATATCTTCTCACTTAGTTGTATCTTTGACTAACTGGCGACAAGCTGATATTGTACTTTGTGCAGTATGCTGTTAGACTTACTTGCATGTGATATGTTACAACACAGATATTCAAGGAACAAACTTTATCAAGTTTATTTTAAACCGTGACAATTTAGTGAAATATTTTACAGGGTGGCTGCTCAAACAAGGGAGAAAAATCACAGATAATTCCAGGTATGAGACGAAGATGGTGTCGTAAGAAGCTTCTGATGAACTGATTGTCAGTGGGAAGGGGGTGGGGGGGGGGGGTGGTTGGGGGGGGGTGGTTGGGGGGGGAGGGAGGGCAGTGCACACACACTACAATAACACCTTTTTTTCCTTTCAGATGATACATATATATTAAGCAGTAGTTTGACCACAGTTTTGAACGTCGATAATTTACAAGGAATAACGTTAGTATTATTAGCACACTTTGAAATATCAAGTAATTTAAAATTTGTCATTTATAAAGCTTCATAAATTTAAATTTCAATGCTATGTTAAAAACATAAAATTCCCTAAAATTTTGTGAAATTCCTGAAATTTCCTGGGTATAATGTAATTTCCTGAGAATCCCAGATTTTCCAGAAGAATTGCCGCTCTAATTTTACCACTTGACATTATCCCCTATTGTATATTGACCAATTTTTAATGCTACTTGCATTTTTATTTTCCATAACAGGCCATCCAGTTGCACTTTAACAATTATGACAAAGCTTTTGACAGTAACCCATAAATGCCTGCGATTGGTTAAACAAAGTAAGTTCTCTTTCATTTTACATTATTTCAATTTTTATTCCATTGAATAAACTACTAATGGTTGTTTTTATATTTGCATTTTAGTGATGTTACACCTGGCATATATTTTAGACACTTGAAAATGCTTACACAACCAAAACTGTGCAATAGTGAGAAAGACCAAGTTAAAGAATATTCTAATCAGAGTAACAACGGCCAGTGTGGCAGATTTACTGTGGGTGACAAGGGGACAGAAAGGGAGAATCAGTTGTTGAACCCAATCCAACTAAATTGCACTGTCCAACAAAAAAGTGAAGTGTCCGGAAGGGGAGGAGGAAATGAAATGATACTTCATGTTGAGTGGATATGCAATATCAGTATGACATGCAGCCCCTCTGGCCAGGATGCATGCACCGACATGACTGGACAGGATGTCATAATGCAGTTGTATCCTCTCCTGGAGCAAACTGGTTTGTAACTGTTGTAACTTGTCCTCAATATCATGGATACGGATACTGGAACCGAGTTGACATCTGAACTGGTCCCACACATACCTTGTTTGGGATATGTCTCAGAATCTTACCGGTCGCATAGAGTTCGTAGACACACGTGCCGTGAGTGGACAAGCATTTTCCTGCTGAACAACGGTCGTACGAGAGGAATGTGGGATGTTCGTGATGTACCGTTTGCCATAAGAGTTCCCTCAATCGTGGCGGCGATACGGGTCGATGGGGCGCTCGACATCAGGGTCATCAGCGCCCTGAAGAAAAGTCAACATGCAAATCTCACGGGTGGGGACAAAGGCTGTCCCCACATGCAGGTTCCCTCAGTCACCACCAGCTGAGACAGGAAGTCGCACCCGAAGTTGCCTACACTGTGATGCCAGGAGTAACACTGCTGTGCCTCTCTTAAACACTGTAAGAATGGGACCTCTCCCCAGGTCGGAACGACTCAGCGACCGTGGTCATCCTGGGTAGTTTGCCATTCGTAAGCAATCCTTATTTCCCAGTCAAAGCAGCACCACTACAAATTCAGCCATCTGTGTTGAGATATTAATGGCGATCCACCCACTGGACAGTAATGCTGTAGTCCAATCCCTAGCCAATGCCGCGAAATGACACAGAATGTTGCACAATGTCCATCACCTGTTCTCAGATGACAGGCACAGATGTGAAGGTGTCAGGGTGCGCTCGGTGCATAATACTGCAATTCTTCCTCACGGTAATCAGACACGGCAGACTGGAACCTCTATGAGAAGTATGCCTTGCCCTGCAGTCCAACATTGGGCACTGTCACATGTGAAAGCTCCTTGTATCGGGATGTTGCATGACCCAAAAACCTGACCATATGGGGATCCACAATGAACCCCTTTAAGGTGTTGATAATGCTGTTTCACAGTGTTACACAGTGTGCTTGTGTTCTTCACAGTAATCACTTAATGTCCGATGCTGTTTGTTTTCTTTATACAACTTACCAGGGTGGTAGCAACACTAAACACTAACAACACTATTATACTATTATGGCCCTTCTAACTGTCACAGAATTGCTGCTCTCATCCTTTACATATCTGCCTATGATGTGTTTGTATACAAAGTTACTTTGACATCTGACTGTGTCTTCTGATTGCTTCACTTCTTTTGTCAGACAGTTTATTAGCAGTCCTATGTATTCTTGTCTTCTGACATGTTGCACATTATGAAGGATCTCCTGACTACGGATCTATGGAACGAAAAGTATATCTTATCTTATCTCATCTAGTCTAGTTATTGTTATTCCAATATGAAGGGTTGTGCAGTAAAACCACATTAATTAGTAAATAGGAGTTCTAGTTTTACAATGTACACCTTTCATGTTGTAGGATTTACTAGTGGTGGGAGTGAAGAAAGTTTGGAGGTCATTGCCAATTTTAACATATGCATGCAATACACATAAAAGTTTGGTGGTGATATTTTACTGCAGTTCTCCAAATTATCTCGATAAACTGTCCATAAGCCCCGACTTCACTCTACATTAAGGATAGTGACCCAGTAGCTCACCTAGTCACACACAGCTGGGACTCTCTCGACGATGCAGCGCACAACCGCTGCAGCCGCGAGGGCGGCATATGGCTGCCACTGGGAGCCTGCTGCCCCTGGACGGCCGCCGTCGCGGTAGTCAGCAATACCGCGCGCTACGAGGAAGCTGTCTCTGCACGACCCAGTCACGGCATCGAGCACTGCGTCAAACTCCGAGTCAAATGCGAGTGCCCCCGTCTCGTGGGCCAGCTGCTGCCTCAGCGCTTCATCGCGAGCTACGCCCCGCCCGGACGCAACAGGAGACAGGTGGAGCCACGGACAGCCTTTCCGCCTACAGAGATAACGAGAAACACTTTAAACACGACAACTCTACGCACTGCAGCTTCAGGGACATGGATTGAGCCAAGTAGTGCATCAAAATGCAGAAGCCGCCACTGGCAGCTAATTCTTTAAAGTATACTGACAAAACTGTGGCTAGTACTAATCTACTCAAACTGATAATTATGGGAATGTCTTCTGGAATATACATTGGTAAGTTCAGGATGGAATAACAACAATATGGACAGCACAGATAGCTACTGAACACGTCGAGGTAGTGTGGAGTTGCAGGCAGGCACAATGAAAAAGAACACTAGAAGTATTTTTCAGCTTTCAGACACAGTCCTCCTTCGGAAGTAGAACACAACAACACTCAAAGACATGGCCACTGTCTCCACGCACTTAGGTCCACCTGCAACTGCATCTGACAAGAGCAGCAATCTATCTGGGGAGTGTAGTGGAGGGGGGGGGGGGTGGGGCTAAGGAAGAGGCATGGGATGGGGAGGCAGAGGAAAAGGTGGGCAGGGTTGGGGAAGATCTAGTGCTGTCAGTGGGGGCACGCAGGAAAATGTGGGGACACAATAGGTCTGCTTGGTGCAGCACTGGGAAGCTTTATTTGAGGGCTGGGATTGGGGGGGGGGGGGGGGGGGGTTAAGAGTGGGGAGGAGGGGCAGATGGAAAAGAGAGGAGAAAAGATGGGAGGAGGAAAGGACTTGTAGGTGTGTTGGCGGGACAGGAGGTATGTGTATACGACAGTGGGAGCAGAAGAGGGGATAGACAGGTGGAAGATAGCGACTAGATTGTCGAGGCCAGGGCACTTACGGGAACCGAGGATATGGTGTAGGGAGAGTTCCCTACTGCATATTCAGAAAAAGCTGGTGTTGATGGGAAGATTGTAGATGCAATTAAAGTGAAGCACATCACGACTGGTGGCACATTCAGCAGCTAGGTGGTCCAGCTGTCTCTTGGCCACAGTTTGGTGGGGGCCATTCTTGCGGTCGGAAAGTCTAGTTGTCATGCCCACACAGAATGTAGCACAATGGTTGCAGCTAAGTTTGTAGCCCACATGGCTGCTTTCACAGGTTGCCCTGCCTTTGTGGTAGGGACAGAGATGCCAGTGACAGGACTGTAGAAGATGGTAGTCAGAGGATGTATGGGGCAGGTTTTGCTTCTACGTCTATTGCAGCAGTATGAGCCGTGAGGTAAGGGGTCAGGCATAGGATGGAACAAGGATGGACAAGGTTACTGTGTAGGTAATGTTGGTGTGAAATACTACTGTAGGAGGAGTGGAGAGGATACTGTCATTTTCAGACAGAATGAGATATAATCAGAAGCCTGGCAGAGAATGTGATTCAGTTGCTCCAGTCCTGAATGGTACTAAGTCACGAGGTGAGTGCTGCTTTGTGGCTGAACAGTGGGTGTGTGTGTGAGGTGGTGGATGACTGGAGAGACAAGGCATGGGAGATTCCATTCTGGACAAGGCTGAGAGGGTAATTTCGGTCTGTGAAGGCCTCACTGAGATTCTCAGCATAATTGGAGAGGGACTGCTCATCACTACATATGCAACGGCCACAGGTGGCAAGGCTGTACGGAAGGAACTTCTTGTTATGGAATGGATGGTAGTTGTCAAAGTGGAGGTACAACTGATGGTTAGTATGTCTTAGCCATCCTTGTGGTGGATGC
Source organism: Schistocerca cancellata (assembly GCF_023864275.1). Lineage (NCBI taxonomy): Eukaryota > Metazoa > Arthropoda > Insecta > Orthoptera > Acrididae > Schistocerca > Schistocerca cancellata. The sequence goes on along the minus strand of NC_064637.1, from coordinate 121,248,607 downwards.
TTACATAGAGGAAGGTGGCTTCATTGGTTGAGGAGGGCAAGGTGAAGCGAATGGGGAGAGGGTTCAACATTTTAGAGGAATGGTTACCCTCAGTCCACATCATGAAGATGTCATCAGTGAATCTGAACTAAGTGAGAGGTTTGAGATTCTTGATGGTTATGAAGGATTCCTCTAAATGGTTTAGGAATAGGTTAGCACAGCACGGTCCCATCTGATGTCCACTGGTGTGGCACAAGTATGTTTGTGCATCATTACTTCAAAGGAGAAGTAATTGTGGGTGAACATATAGTTGGTCATGGTGACCAGGATGGACGTTTTACATCAGGAGTCAGTCAGACGTTTGGAAAGGTAATGTTGCCAGACTGTCTTCCCCAACTGGGAGTTCTGGGGGACTTTTCCATAACTCTCCCCATTTCCTACATCTCGTCACTCCTTTTCCTTCATCCCTCTTCCTTTCCCTTCAACCCTTCTGTCAAAAGGGGCCACTGGTTCTGAATGCTTGAATACTGTCTTAAATTTTATATATGTTTTTCCTGCCACTACTTGGTGAGCAGATTTTTTCTATCCATCCAATTACATAACCTTTATAAAATAAAACAGTTGTGACTGCATTTACACCCATTGTGTAATATTCTTCATGTGTTGGAGGAAAAAGTGATAGCAACCATCATTCAGTCAAAGTTGGCAAAAGTCCTTTAGCTCTACGTAAACATCTTTTTAACACCAAGGCTTTTTTCTTTTAGAAATGTATCAACCAGCCTGGACTTCTAGAAAATTCACTGTGCTTTTGTTTTCACATTTAACAGCTATTTTCAGCAACAAAGGAGCTGATATGGGACCATTCTGAAGCCTAGTTCATTTGAGCCAAACATCTTCATGTATCAACGTATTTCCTGATGCATTAATTTCTATTTTACTTTGCTCATGTCAGCTTTCCTCCCGAATCACACTTGTCTAATAGTAGCTAGATTTAAAAACTCTTTAATACAGTCTCTTCAGAGTACACTTGTGACTGCCATCTACCAGTTTACTACTTGCAGTTCGCGTCTGCTGGCAGGCATCTATCCTCCTCTTAGTGTGTGCCAAGCTTTCTACACCAATAGTTAAGTAATTTTTTTACTGGTTTTCACTTTTAGAAGGCTTTCTCTTGCATTCACGTTTACACTATGAACTCTCTTAACAATATATTTGCAATCTAAGAATTATCAACTTTATACAATTACAAAGACAGCTGTAGCCTTCAGTTACATCAATCAGAGCACAGACATGTTTACACTGTGAGTGCTTTTTGATGTCTCTAAAGCTGACAAGTTACTGTATAATGGGTTAAAGCATGCGAGATTGTACACTGCAGATAATTCAATTTATAATTTGGTTTCCTAGTATTTTACCATCTGCCTTTTCTTGCTTTTAAAGCAGATCATCTGATGATGACTTGGTAAGAAGTCAAAACCAGCAACGATATCATTTGTGCAACGTGAGACTGGAAAATATACACACATCATTAAAAATTTTGCATCACCCCTTTATTTTGAATTTGTGGCATGGAGGGAGTGGGGAGTGGGAAGGGGGAGGCGGAATTGCTCTGAGGCTTGCATACATATTAATTTGCAATCTGTCCAGATCACCAAATCAAAAAAGCATTTGTGTAACGACACAATCGCTTGTTGCCATGGGGAGGTGGAGGGATGTATCACAGCAGTCCTTACCACCAACAGTACACAGTGGAACACATCTTCGCACAGTTGCAGGCAAGAATTCTTCGTGGAATACCACTGATGAGATCACCAACAAATCTACCCTGGTCCAAATTGTCCCACTCTCCAACAGCAATTCTGTGTAGATTGCGTAGGGTACACGACTGTTGTCAACGACCCAAAAATAGTTTGTTCAATCGATCCAACGCATGCTCGATTGGGCTCATGTCCAGGGAAAAGACAGGCCACTCCATTCAGGTGAAGGAGAATGTTTATGAGAACAGCATGCAAGTTGTTATCCATCAAGATAAATTGCTACCAAACTGCTGGTGATATGGACCCACTACGGCAGCGAAACTGTCCTCAACAACCACAAGAGTGTAAATGGGTATATGTAATGCCACCCAAAGATTAGTCCACCATCACCACCTCATCGCACATGTGGGACACAGTCTTTGGAAGAGTTCAGTATTACCAGGCTGCCTCCTAACCCGTTATCTGTCATTATCAGGGTACAAATATATCCATGTTTTGTCCATAAACAACACCCGTCACCAATCTGGGAGAGAGTGTTCTGCACGATTTCTTGTCTATCTGTACGACGTGATCCTTGCCATGGTCATCAGGAACAGTGATTTACATCATGCAATCATCTACTAACAGTTTGATGCAACACATCCTGTAGCCTCCTTGAGTGCCAAACTGAGTTCTGGAGCACTCATCCCACAGCTCCTTTCACTCAAAAATTGCACATATCGATCAATCTGTGCACCTGTTGAACTCAAATATGCTCTGTAGCGTAAGTCTTCAACACTACCTGTCAACTGGAACAGATTCCACGTCTGCACCACATCACTTTCACTCTGATGCAAATGTCAGTGACTTCCCTTGCTGACAAGCATTCTGCACATAAAGTGATGATGCAATCCCAGTCACTGGTCCAAATAACCTTCCGGGCATGATGGACGTTCACTGAAGTGTTCCGCAGGTGTCTCCCCTGGTCCTTTACTTACTAAAATTCTGCAATCCTTTCAAGTTTGGTGGTCTATCTGTAGGAAGTGCTTGTGGTAGCTGTGTGTATGTTTACAAACATCAGGAGTGAGTTTCTGATCGGTGTAGGGACAGGTGCAATAGCAACACATCTGCATGATACGCATATGCAACACTTTTGTTTGTGTGTGTGTGTGTGTGTGTGTGTGTGTGTGTGTGTGTGTGTGTGTGTGTGTGTGTGTGTCTACAGGATGTTAAAAAAGTATTCCTTATTTTCAGGGGAAGTAGAAAGGACCACAACAAGACAAAAATATCCAGTAAAGATGGGCCGTAAAATGGATACCTTAAGAACTGTAAGCACTTTTTGATTTTCACTACCATGAAACACATCTCTTCTTCTGCAAGCTCTCCAGTATTACAAATGACCTACAGAATGCAGCATGCAGTAAACATCTTTTAGTGCTGTTACTGTAAACCGAATTCACAGTTCTGGGAAAATGCAGCACATACATTAGCTCTAATGGAACCAATTTTTGTTCAGGTAATTTTTTTGAAATGCTTTTAGACTGTAATTTTATCTTTACAGTTACCAGCATAATGGAGACATATTGTTCCACACAGAAAATGGCATGTATATCCTTCTGTTATTGTCTGTTAACAGAACAAATTCCATGTGAACTGAAATAATACTGTGCATCCTTACTCAGTACATCTGCATCCACACACATACTCTGCAAGCCACCATACGATACATGGCAGGGGGTACCCTGTTCCATTGCTAGTCATTTCCTTTCCTGTTACACTTGCAAATAAAGTGAGAGTAAAGTAACTGTCTATATGCGTCCATATGAGCCCTATTTCTCATATCTTATCATCTTGGTCCTTATGCGGAATGTATGTCGGCAGCAGCAGAATCATTCTGCAGTCAGCTTCAAATGCCAGTACTCTCAATTTTCTCCAGGGATTCCCATTTGAGTTCCTGAAGCATTTCTGTAATACCTGCATGTTGTTTGAACCTACCGATAACATATCTAGCAGCTCGCCTCTGAATTGCTTCGAGCCCTTTCTTTAATGCAACCTGGTGCAAAGCCCAAACACTCTAACAGTACTCAAGAATAGGTCATACTAGTGTCCTACATATGGTTTCCTTTATAGATGAACCACACTTTTCCAAAAATTCTCCCAATAAACTGAAGTTCAGCATTCACCTCCCTAATCCTCACATGCTCATTCCATTTCATATCGCTTTTCAATGCTATGCCCCGATATTTAAATAATGTAACTGTGTCAATCAGGACACTGCTAATGAGATACCCAAAAAATTACATCCTACCCCCCCCCCCCCCTCCCAAATCTGCATCAACTTACATTTTTCTTCATCTAGAGATTGCTGCCATTCATTAAACCAACTAGAAATTTTGTCTAAGTCATCTCGTATCCTCAGTTCCTCAACACCAACACTTTCCTGTACACCATAGCATCATCAGCAAACAACTGCAGATTGCTGTCAACACATTTAAGAAATTATTGGCCTCCAGGTCATGACTAAATACACAGCTGAAATTGCAAACACACAGCGTAACAATCAGGCCATTTATAAACACAGGATGTGAAACAATGGACATTAACGAGTACAGATGAGCAGCAGCTCAGGATGTTTGAATGCAGGATTCTGCACAAGATCTATGGGACAGTTCAGGATAACAATGGTTTCTGTAGATCTAGAACAAACACTGACTGTCTCATACAAGCAGCTGACATTGTTATGAGGGCTGACTGAAACGTAATGCCTCCACCTTCTTAAATCTTTAACAGTTGGCAGCATTGGTATGCAGCACGTATAGGCTTGTTCCGTGGCCTCTTCTCTACAGCTCCAGTTGGTGGGAAACATTAGCACTGATCGGTTGTGTTGTTACAATGTAAAGTACGGAAACCTGTTCAGATGGTCAGTCTATGCAATTTAAGCAATGTTTAGTCATTGAATTCTTGACACCAGAAGGTGTCACCCCAAAGGAGATTCAGAGAATGAAAGCATTTTATGGTGATTGTGTTGATGCGAGTACTGTGTGTCGTTGGGCGTGTAAGTATAAAGATGTAGAGGTGCGAACATCTGACCCACATGACAAACAAAGAGTTGGATGTCCTGTGACAGCAGCCACCGAGTTTCACAAGCAAAATGTTGAAAGACTGATTCAGGACGATCGTCGTATCACTCAGAGAAAAATTACAAGCACAATATGAAATTTTTTCCTGCAGCATGACAATGCCAAACCACACAATTCATGTGCCACTACAGCAGAACTTCAGAGACCGAATCTCACCACCGTACGGCATCCTCCATACAGCCCAGATTTAGCACCGCCTGACTTCCATCTGTTCCCGATAATAAAAGATGATCTGCAGGGACATCATTATGCTTCTGATGAAGACGCTGAGAGAACTAAGAGACTGGTTTCACAAACAGAGTGTCGACTTCTACTCTGACAGCTTCACAAAACTTGTTCATCGTTGGCAGAAATGTATCCAAATGGCTGGCGATTATGTGGAAAACTGAATATTGGTAATTAAAGATCATACTCTAAGTATTATTTCTGCATTTGATTTATTAAACTATTCCCATACAAATCCAATTAACGAAGGTGGAGGCATTACTTTTCATTCGACACTTGTAGATTAATAAGAAGTTAAGAGAATAGCCTGGCTTCGGCATCTCCTTAGGGTGGATACTGGAAGGCCAAATGAAAGAAGACAGAGAGAAAGGCCACAGAATCGGTTGACAGATGATGTGGAAGAAGATATAAAACCTCTCAAGAATCAGAAGATGGCAGAGAAACACACTTGAGAGAGCAGAATGGAGGAAATTTGTTGAAGAGGCTAAGACCCATGCAGAGTTGTAGTTACATAAGGTGAAAAAGAAGAAGACGAAGAAGAAGAAGAAGAAGGAGAAGAAGGAGAAGAGTATGTTGCACTGTGTTCCACAAAACTGTCACCATGAATTTTCTGGCTGACATGACAGTCTTTGTGTTCTTTGAAGAAGAGTCACTTGAAGCAATCCAAAGCAACTGCTGTTCAGTTTCTGGAGTATAATGGCAAACCCATGTCACAGTGGTGGTGTAGTTCACTTATATTGCAGTGAACACACTTTTAAAGTTGAATCCCAGACTCACTTGTTGTTGTTGTTCATCAAGATTCATGGAAGCCATTGGGATGAAAATTTTTTCATTGCCAACTTGTTACTTTCCATTTCTGTCAAAACATTTATTGCCTTAGCTACTTTGTGCACTTTTGTCTATCAGTGAGAATTGTGTGGTGGATATTTTCAGCGATTTCTTTCATACCGTCTGTGCTGACCACCTTGGGTAATTACTATTTAAACTAGATGTTCAACTGTGGTTAAGAAATTGAACCAATATCTAATTGATGTCAGTGATGGCAACGGGTCATCACAAATAATATAAAACTTTGATTTTATCCTGTCCATGTTTTCCCATCTACAAGCCAGTCACTAAATGATACAGCAATTTTTCAGTTTGGTGAATACCATATAGCAGAAGTTTTTGAAACAACTGAAAAATCCAAACCAACTTATAAATTATTGTAATTTCATTTGAGGTTTGTATTGCAGATGGCAGCGCCAAAAAATTGCATTAGCAGATCTGTCTTCAAACACTGGTACTTCAGGATGAGTCAACCAGCATTCGAAGTACAAGAAGTAAGATGGGATGCCTACAGCTGTCAGATGTATCACACATGCTAGATGCTGAACTTAGTTATTCCAATCAAAGATGGTATAGTCATTGTACCTGTGATTTTCAGCACCTTCTTGTGGGGATGGATGGGCCACTTCTATGAGATCCCGTTCTCCAATAGCCATGTACAGCTTATCTGAGTCAGCGGGAGGCTGAGAGAAATCGTGTTCGGACTCTGACTGCAACGAATTTATTGCTTCCCGCATCAACTGCATCCACGGTGGTTCATCCCGGGATTCTGCCTGTGAAGTAAATTTGAAAGTTTGTTCACAACTGTATTCTTTATTTTAAGACAACATCTATTATTAAGCTCACATTTTTAAAAAAATCTTCAAATGAAGAAGAAGAAGAAGAAGAAGAAGAAGAAATTTCCAAGGACCTCTTGACAGAAGCAGTGGAAACTGTTTTTTGAGACACCACATAACACTTGCTAAACTGCTTGAAAAGTATGTAACATGGCCGACCAGGAAACAAAATTATGAAATTATCGATGCCAAGACTTATGATTAACCCAGTCCACTAGAGTGTATATAACATACATGCTATAGGGACTGCTAACATGTTCACTTTTGTCTCCACTTGAATAACATTTTTATTTACTTTACAACAATGTAGGAATAGATAGATTGCTCCTTACCACAAAGGAGACAAATTAAGTTGCAGATAGGCACAATTAAAAGACACTTACACAAAGCTTTTGGCCACAGCCTTCATCAGTCAAAGAGAAACAGAGAAACACATACCATTCATACACACAAGCAACCACCGGTGACCACCACGACTCAAGCCAAATGCAGCTATTACATGGGATGGCAGCAGAAATCTGGAGGGGGCGGGGAAGGGGAAGGTATAGTAGTGTGAGGGAGGGGGGGGGGAGACAGAGGAAAGCTGTCTGATGGAGTGTGGAAGGATCACAATGCCAACAGGTGCCGCATCAGGAGGTAATGGGACAGAGAGTGGGGGGAAAAAGGGAGCAAAAAGGCAGAGGAGTGTGAAAAGATAGGTCACTGGCAGAGGACAGCAAATAAACAAGGTGGGAGATGAGAATGGGAGAGGAGATGGTAGGACAGGGGGGTTGGAAACCGTTGGGCGGAGTGTGTGGGGACAGTATGTTACTGTAAGTTGAAGCCGGGATAATTACGGGAACGGAGAATGTGTTGTGAGGATAACTTCCACCTGCACAGTTCAGAAAGTCTGGTAGTGAAGGGGAGCACCCAGATGGCTCGGGTAGCGAAGCAGCCATTGAAATCTATCATGTTATGCTCGGCTGCATGTTATGCAACAGGGTTATCTACTTTGCTCTTGGCCACAGTTTGGTGGTGGCAGTTCATCCTGGTGGACAGCTGGTTGGTAGTCATACCAGCTTCATAACTTGTCCGATTTCAATGGCTGCTTCACTACCCGAGCTGGCTGCTTCACTACCCGAGCCACCTGGATCCTTCCTTCCACCACCAGCTTTTCGAAACTGCGCAGATGGGAGTTATTCTGACAATATAATTTCCGCTCCCGTAATTATCCTGGCTTCAATTTACTGAAAAATACGAGGGACACTCCAAAAGAAATGCACACTATTTTTGTAAAAATACAGTTTTCATTCTACATGTTTGAAAGTTTTATAGTGTGTAGATACATCCTTCCCGCTTGTTTTCAAACTTAGTTCAACCTGTTCCCGTGAGTGGCACCATCACTGCATGTCTTCAAGATGGCTGCTACACTTGACGTTCGTCAGAAGCAACGTGCTGTCATTGAATTCCTGTGCTGTGAAAACGAGACAGTGGGAAACATCCACAAGAGTTTGAAAAAGGTGTGTGGAGATGTTGCTGTCGATTGCAGTACAGTTGGTCAGTGGGCAAGCAGGTTACGTGATGAAAGCAGGCACGGCAATATTGAGGATTGTCCTCGCAGTGGCAGGCCTCATACTGCACACACTCCAGACAATGTGCAGAAAGTTAACGAATTGGTGACTTTCGACAGACACATCACAGTGAACAAATTGTCACACTATGTTGGGATAGGGGAAGGAAGTGTTTGCAGAATACTGAAAGTGTTGGCGTTAAAAAAGGTTTGTGCCAGGTGGGTTCCCAGGATGCTGACAGTGGCTCACAAAGAAACAAGAAAAACGGTATGCAGCGAACTTTTGAAACAGTACTCGTACAAGAATAGTGGAGATGAATTTCTTGAAAGAATTGTGACAGGTGATGAAACATGGCTCCATCATTTTACACCAGAGATGAAGAGGCAATCAATGGAGTGGCATCATGCAAATTCACCCAAGGAAAAAAAAAAATTCAAAACCACACCTTCTGCAGGAAAAGTTATGGCTATGGTGTTTTTTGATTCCGAAGGACTCTTGCTTGTGGACATCATGCCAAGTGGAACCACCATAAATTCTGATGCATATGTGACGACACTGAAGAAACTTCAAGCTCGACTAAGTTGTGTTCGACCACATCAGCAAAAGCAGGATGTTTTGCTGTTGCACGACAAGCACGGCCACATGTCAGTCAAAAACCCATGGAAGTAACCGCAAAACTCGGATGGACAACACAAACACCCGCCTTACAGTCCTGACCTGGCTCCATGTGACTATCATCTCTTTGGGAAACTGAAAGACTCTCTTCGTGGAACAAGGTCCCTTGTGCATGCTGCCAAACAGTGGCTCCAACAGGTTGGTCCAGAATTTTACCCCGCAGGTATACAGGTGCTGGTTCCAAGATGGTGTAAGGCAGTTGAGAGGGATGGAAATTATGTGGAGAAATGAAAATATTGTTCCTAAAGGATGTATCTACACACTGTAAAACTTTCGAACATGTAGAATAAAAGATGGATTTTTTTAAAAAAAATAGTGTGCATTTCTTTTGGAGTGACCCTCATACTATCCCCACACCCTTCACCTAACAGTTTCCATCCCCCCCCCCCCCCCCCCCACGTAATATAATCTCCTCCCCATTCTCAGCTCCCAGCCTCTTCGTTTACTGCACTCTGCCAACACACCCGCCCATCTTTGCCTGCTTCTCCCTCCCCACGCAACTCCCTGTCTCACAAACTCCTGACACCGGGCCTGTTGGCATTCCAGACAGCTCTCCTCTGCCCCCCCCCCCCCCCTCCAACCCATACACTACTATCCCTTCCCCTTCCCCCTCCAGATTGTTGCTGTCATCCAATGTAACAATTGCATTTTGGCCTGAGCTGCCAGAGTTGGTAGCTATGAGTGTGCGTTCCTCTGTTTCTCTTTTGCTGATGAAGGCTGTCGTCGAAAGCTTTGTGCAGGTGTCTTGTAACAGTGGCTCTCTGCAACTTAAATAGCAATCTGTCTTTTCCTACATTGCTGATATTCCTACATGGAGTTTTCACTGTTTTATTTACTTCACAGTCACATAGCACAATTATGGCTTTAAATTTATTAATTTTAAGAAAATTTATTTCCACAGAATACTTCAGAACTGATGTATCATCAGTTCCTGGAATCGGGTTTTCTTAATCGGTTATTGTAGAAACGTTACAGGAATAATTTTCGATAGTGTATAAAAACTCTGTGAAATAGTCATTATGAAAAACTACATTGTAACTAGGACGGGGATCCTTCTCACCACTTCCAAACTGATACTCTGCCGCCCACAAAACCTACACAATATCTTCATCCATCCCTACATAACCCTTGCTCCCAACGCCTTGCCTCATGGCTCTTATCCATGTACTAGACCAATGTGGAAGACCTGTTCCACACATCTTACCACCACCACCACCACCACCACCACCACAGGCAGGGTTGTGATACCAGTCATGGGATCTAGAAGCTAAGCTGCAACCACTGTGCTCAATTCTATGTGGGCATGACCACCAACTTGCTGACTGCATGAATGGCCACCAACAAACGATGGCCAAGAAACAATTGGACCAACCTGTTGTGAGCTAGCCACCCAACATGAAGTCCTTCATTTCAATAACTGCTTCACAACCTGTGCTATCTGGATCCTTCCCACCGACACTAGCTTTTCTGAACTGCACAGGTGGGAACGCTCCCTGCAATATATCCTACATTCCCGTAACCCTCCTGGCCTCAACATTCATTAGTCATTGTCCCTATCCATCTAGCCCCTTCTCTGTTCCCACTCCAGCACTACACAGTCCTCTATTCCACCAACACACCCAGTCTTTTTACTTCTCTCTTTTCCTGCTACCCCACCTCTCTCCCCTGCCCTCCATCTAACCTCATGGCTGCACCTAGCTGCACTACTCTCCACCTCATCACTGAATGCTCCCGGCAGCACTGTACCATCCCCCATCCCTACCATGCTATCCCTCCCTCTCCCCATCGCGGCCTCCTTGCACCCAATGAGCTGCCTCTCCCATAATGCACTGCTGCTCGCAGTCTCGCTCTGGCTGCCAGAGACGGTGGTCATGCGCGCGCGCGCGCATTATAGGAGAGGCAGCTCATTGGGTGTAAGGAGGCCGCGATGGGGAGAGGGAGGGATAGTGTGTGTGTGTGTGTGTGTGTGTGTGTGTGTGTGTGTGTGTGTGTGTGTGTGTGTATCAAAGCTTTGATGGCCGAAAGCTAACTTTCCAACAGTCTTTTTGATGTGCCTTTCTGCGACTTGCATCTACACTATATGACGAGTACCAACTATCCTTTTCATTGAATTATTGTATTTGGTAACACAAACAGTTGGACCAGTCAGTGCAAGAGCTCCAGTCATTGCACATTGGTGGAAACTGTTCGTCGTCTGACATCTGCAAGGTAGGAAAGTCAACCACTATCGGCAGAGCTCCAATCGTAGCATGTTGACGGAAACTATCCCCTGCCAGGCAATTGCAGGGTAGGCACGCCAACTACTATTGCCAGTAGTGGTTGGCATTCTGACCCTGCAGCTGCCCAGTGGCGGACAGTTTCTGCCACCATGCGATGATTGGAGCTCTTGCACTGACTGGCCCAACCGCATGTATTACCAAATACAATTATTTCTTACACCTGAAGACGGAATTTTAAAATCCTGAAACAGGTCATGGTTTGAATACATATTAGTACAACTGAAGTGGATCTCTCTAAATCAGTTATCATGCCTCTCATTTATAGATGTCCTATGTACCAAATCTTGTGCAAGATACTCACTGGTTACTTTATGGAGATAAACGACTGTCACCACAAAAAATTCTATCTACAGCAGTTACTTGCAGTACCATCAAAAATCCACATCATGCTTATCAGATCAACATCTAATGGACACAATGTCATTGCAGCCCAAATGATGAAGCTTATTGTTGACTCACTACTACTACTCACTACAACATATCTTCAACCATTCCTTAACCACAAGTGTTTTCCTTGAGGCCTGAAGCAGGGACTAGTTAAGCCATTACCAAAAAAGGACATTGGCACAACACTCACTGCTTACCAACCTATTTGCATTCTTTGTGCCCTGTCAATCATCTTAGACTATATAGACAACGGCCTGCTAACACACTAACTACAGACAACCTACTAGATGAATACTAATCAGGTTTCTGTACACATCAAAGCACAACATCTGTCTTAACAATACTAATAGATGACCTGAAGCTTGCCATGGAAGCACAAGAGGTGATCATCAGATGCTTCTTAGACTTCAACAAAGCCTTTGACACTGCTCACTTTGACATTTTACGTGCCACACTTAGCAGCCTAAATTTCTTGTCAAGTGCAGTGCAGTGGTTTCACTCAGACCTGACACTTCGCCAGCAATACATCATGTCTAGCACCATTATGTCTCAATGGAGGCAGGCAGTATCAAGCATCCCCCAAGGTTCGGTATTTGGTCCTATGATCTTTCCACTGTACATGATGATGTGTCATCAATTTTATCCTACTGCAAATACCACATGTAAGCTGATACCAGCAGCTGTAAGTATGAAACCGATAAACCTGAAGATACTTATCAACAATCTCAATACCACCCTGTTTGCGCTATCAAAACGGACACAGGATATAGGGTTGAAGTTCAACCCTTCCAAAAATGAAGCAGTACTGGTTGGTTATTCTTGCCTCATTAGCCCAAAATATCTAGAATACCTACCATCTTTAACCCTGAATGGGACAAATATCAACTTCTCTCTCTCAGCAAGCAGTCTAGGAGTAATAATGGATGAAAATCTGAATTGGAGTGAGCAGATAACAGCAATGTGAAAGAAGGCTTCAGCATCTCTTCATGCCCTACAAAAATACAACAAAGCTCTTCCCTCCTGATTTGGAAAAGAAGCTTGTACAAACACTTATACTTCCAGTTATTACAGATTACAGCGATGTTATTTTGCAAGGCATTCCTCAGGAACGTTCACGGTGCCTGGAAATGGTTAGGAATGCCTGTGTTCATTACATCTGTGATGTTAGACTCTATGATCGTATTTCACCATTATATGCACAGTTATCCAAGCTGCATGCAGAAAAGGGATGAGATTTCAGTTCTCGGTCTTCTCTACTGTCATCTCTCTCCTCTGAGCACTCTTGTCAGACTGAACTGAACACACCTATCTGAACAACATGACTAAAACACATGTTCCCATTAGAGTAAAATCCTTTCTGTCCCACACCACTGTTCAGCTACTTCCTTGAAGTCAGTCTCAGTAGCAGTAACCCGACTCTGGAATACCTTCCTGCATTACATTAGAGAAATGGATAACATCTCCAGCTTCATAAAACAATCAATGACATATGTACTAAAGCAACAATAATGATTACTATCATTACTGTATGCACTTGTTGCACCTGTACACCTTTCTTCACAACCATATCTTCCGCATTTTCCAGTACAGGGTGCAGCCAACTGCAGGTGGTGGCTCATGTCGGTACCAATGACTTGAGTCGCTTTGGATCGGAGCAGATTCTGTCTGGTTTCGGGTGGATAGTGGAAATGATAAAGATTGCCAGTCTTGCTTCCGAGATTAAGGCGGAGCTCACCATCTGCAGCATCGTCGATAGAACCGACTGTGGTCCTTTGGTGCAGAGCCGATTGGAGGGTCTGAATCAGAGTCTCAGGCAGTTCTGTGACCGTGTAGGCTGCAGATTCCTTGACTTGTGCCATCAGGTGGTGGGTTTCCGGATTCCGCTTAATAGGTCAGGAGTCCATTGCACACAAGAGGTGGCTACATGGGTAGTGGGGGCTGTGTGGAAGGGACTGGGCGGTTTTTTAGGTTAGATGGTCTCAGGGAACCACAGATGGGACGTCCGTCTAGAAGTGGGCACGTGAAACAAAGTAAGGTAGTTGTACAAACGATTGGTAATGTAGTTGTAAATTGTCGTAGCTGTGTTGGGAAAGAATCAGAGCTCCAACCCCTAACAGAAAGCCCTGAAGCTCAAATAGTTGTAGGTACAGAGAGCTGGCTACAGCCAGAAATAAGTTCAGCCAAAATTTTTTCAAACGATCTAACAGTGTTCAGAAAGGATAGATTAAATACAGTTGGTGGTGGAGTATTTATTGCTGTCAGAGGTAGTCTGCCTTGTAGTGAGATTGAAGTAGATAGTTCGTATGAAATAGTATGGGTAGAGGTTATACCTGACAATCAGACTAAACTGTTAATTGGATCGTTTTACTGACCCCCAACTCTGAAGATATAGTTGCTGAACAGTTCAAAGAAAACTTTAGTCTCATTTCAAATAAGTACCCCGCTCATACTATTATAGTCAGTGGTGACTTTAATCTACCCTCAATACGCTGGAAAAATTACACGTTTAAAGCCGGCGGCAGGCATAAAACTTAATCTGAAATTGTAATGAATGCTTTCTCTGAAAATTATTTTGAATAATTAATTCATGAGCCCACTCAAGGTTTTTTTTTTGTTTTAGGGCGCAAAACTGCTATGGTCATTAGCGCCCGGTCCGTGACTTAGGAAACAGTAAAAAACCGAAAATGAAAACCAGCAGCAATGGGAACAAAACTCAAAAAATTGGAGAAACTAAAAGCAGAAGGAAGGCTTAAAAATCCACTACAGAAAGGGGTTGGTTGTCCCCAAGAAAAGCTTCAAATGACTGACGTCATTTCACTGGCACTAATAAACTCGAGAACGCGATCGGCCGAGCGCGTGTCATCTGCTAAAATTAGGCGACAGCTGTAGACGGGCGCGTAACGGAGTAAAATAGGGGCACTCAAAAGGTGTCTTACCGTCCACAGATAAGAGCAGTGGGGACAGAGTGGGGGAGGATCGCCGCTTAAAAGATGTCGATGGCTAAAAAGACAGTGCCCTATCCGGAGTCTAGTTAAAATTACCTCCTCCCGACGACGCGTTCGGGAGGAAGAGGTCCAAGCACAAGGAAGAGCTTTCACGCCCCGCAATTTATTATGGGGAAGTGTCGACCAATGTGTGTGCCATAAAAGAACAACATGACGACATAACGCTCCGTAGATCGGCGAAGGGAATCGATTGAATAGCTGACCGAAGAAGAGAGACTGCAGCCTTGGCCGCTATATCGGCCGCCTCATTTCCACAGATACCAACGTGTCCTGGGAGCCAGAGGAACGCCACCGAGACGCCCCCCCAGGTGGAGCACGCGCAGACAGTCCTGAATCTGGTGGACCAGAGGGTGGACAGGGTAAAGAGCTTGGAGACTGAGGAGAGAGCTGAGATAATCTGAACAGATAACATACTGTATCCGCTGATGGCGGCGGATGTAGTGGACAGCCTGGAGAACAGCATAAAGCCCCGCAGTATAAACCGAACACTGGTCGGGAAGCCGAAATTGATTTGGGGTGTCGCCAACAATATAGGCACTCCCTACACCAAATGATGTTTTTGAGCCATCAGTGTAAATAAATGTGGCTTCCTTCATTTGTGCACATAGAGCAGAAAATGCCCGACGATAAACATGTGAAAGGGTACCATCCTTGGGAAACTGACAAAGGTCACGGAGCACGCAGATCCGGGGACGGAGCCAAGGCGGTGCTGTACCCCAAGCTGTCAAGAAGGTTTTAGGAAAGCGGAAGGAAAGAGAATGGAGCAGTTGACGGAAGCGGACTCCCGGTGGTAGTGGGGAGGAAGGGCGGCCTGCATACCCTACATCCAAGGAGGCGTCGAAAAAAAATTTCATGGGCTGGATTAACAGGCATGGAAGACAGATGGCTAGCATAACGACTCAGAAGGACTGCTTGCTGATTGGACAGTGGAGGTTCAGCAGTCTCAGCATAAAGGCTTTCCACAGGGCTGGTGTAAAAAGCTCCAGACACTAAACGTAATCCACGGTGGTGGATAGAGTCGAGACGCCGAAGAATAGACGGCCGAGCAGAGGAGTAGACTATGCTTCCATAGTCCAATTTCGAGCGCACTAAGGCGCGATAGAGGCGGAGAAGGACCACTCGGTCCGCTCCCCAGGAGGTACCATTCAGGACACGGAGGGTGTTGGGGGATCGCAGACACCGAGCCGAAAGATAGGAAACGTGGGAGAACCAGCACAGTTTTCTGTCAAACATAAGACCCAAGAATTTATCGACATCCGAAAACGGAAGGTTGACAGGTCCTAGATGTAAGCAGGGTGGAAGAAACTCCTTACATCGCCAAAAATTAACACAAACGGTCTTACTGGGAGAAAAACAGAAGCCGGTTTCTATGCTCCAAGAGTGGAGCGATCGAGACATCCCTGAAGACGTCGTTCAAGAAGGCTGGTCCGTTGAGAGCTGTAGTAGATCGCAAAATCGTCCACAAAGAGGGAGCCCGAGACGTCAGGAAGGAGACAATCCATAATTGGATTTATGGCAATGGCAGACAGTACAACACTCAGCACGGAGCCCTGGGGTACCCCGTTTTCTTGGGAGAAAGTATGGGAGAGAGTAGTGTTCACCCGCACTCTAAATGTGCGCTCTGCCATAAATTTGCGAAGAAAAAGGGGCAGCCGACCTCGAAAGCCCCAAGAGACCAGTGTGCGGAGGATGACTGTCCTCCAACAGGTATCGTATGCTCTCTCCAGATCAAAAAATATTGCTACTGTTTGGCGTTTCCGGATAAAATTGTTCATGATATAAGTGGAGAGAGCAACAAGATGGTCAACTGCAGAACGATGCTTTCGGAATCGGCATTGGGCAGGTGTTAAAAGACTGCGGGATTCCAGCCACCAAGCTAAACGGTAATTCACCATACGCTCCAAAACCTTACAGACACTACTCGTGAGAGAAATGGGGCGATAGCTAGAGGGGAGATGTTTGTCCTTTCCAGGTTTCGGAACAGGAATGACGATAGCTTCCCGCCATTGTCTGGGAAAAGTACTGTCGGTCCAAATTCGATTATAAAGGCGAAGGAGGTAACGCAGACTATGGGTTGATAAATGCAGCAACATTCGGATGTGGATACCATCCGGACCTGGGGCGGAGGAGCGGGAAGAAGAGAGTGCATGTTGGAGTTCCCGCATGGAGAAAACAGTATTGTAGCTTTCGCGATTTTTGAGAGGAGAAAGCATGAGGTCGCACTTCCGCTGCACGTTTCTTCGGGAGAAACACTGGCGGGTAATTTGAAGAGCTCAAAATCTCAGCAAAGTGCTGACCCAATGAGTTAGAAATTGCGATGGGGTCCACTAATGTATCATGCGCGACAGTGAGCCCAGAGACCGGGGAGAAACTAGGCGCGCCTGAGAACCGTCGAAGCCGACTCCAAACTTCCGAGGAGGGAGTGAAGGTGTTAAATGAGCTAATAAAGAATTTCCAGCTTGCCTTCTTGCTATCGCGGATGACGCGACGGCATCGCGCACGGAACTGCTTATAGCGGATACAGTTGGCCTAAGTAGGATGGTGGCGGAAAACGCAAAGAGCACGTCGCCGCTCACGTATTGCGTCACGGCACGTCTTGTTCCACCAAGGAACTGGGGGGCGCCAGGGCAATTCGGAGGTGCGTGGTATTGAACGTTCCGCAGCTGTAAGAATAACGTCGGTAATATGTGTGACCTCATCATCGACGCTGGGAAAGTGACGGTCATCGAATGTCGCTAGAGACGAAAAAAGTGTCCAATCGGCTTGGGCAAACTTCCAGCGTCGCAGGCGCATAGATGGCAGTTGAGGCTGCAGTCTAAGGACACATGGAAAGTGGTCACTCGAGTGTGTATCATCAAGGGCGAACCATTCAAAGCGCCGAGCTAGCGGAACAGTACCAACCGAAAGGTCCAAATGAGAGAAATTTGTTGTGGAGGCAGACAAAAATGTAGGGACCCCAGTGTTGAGGGAAACTAGATCCACTTGGTGGAAGACGTCTAGCAATAGTGAGCCACGTGGACAAGGATGTGGAGATACCCAAAGCGGGTGGTGGGCATTGAAGTCCCCAATCAGCAAATAGGGGGGTGGAAGCTGACCAAGAAGATGAAGGAGATCAGCTCGTGCTATTGGTGTGGACGATGGAATGTATACAGAGGTATATCCAGAGAGTGAAAGACGAACAGCGACAGCTTGGAAGGAAGTGTTTAAGTGGTTTGGGTGATAATGGAGAGTATCATGGAGAAGAATCATGAGTCCTCCATGGGCTGGAGTGCCTTCAACAGAGGGGAGATCAAATCGGACGGACTGAAAATGGGGGAGAACAAAGCGGTCATGGGGACGCAGCTTTGTTTCCTTAAGACACAAGATGACCGGCGAGTAGGATCGTAAGAGGACCGACAATTCATTCCAATTGGCTCGAATGCCGCGGATATTCCAGTGGATAATGGACATAGGGTGAACAGAAAATAGAGGAATGTGACCAAGGTTGCCGTCAACTGAACGACTGCTCAGAGCTTGCGACCGACAGCATGGAATGGCATTCAGCCGAAGGCAGAAGATCCTGATCCATAGGTTGTTCAGGAGCAGCTCCTGCCACCAGCGATCGGCCGGTTGATCGGCCGCCAGCAGTGCGCCTCGGCAACACAGAAGACGGCCAAGCGCGATTTCCGCCAGGTGGTGCTGTAGATGGGACACGCCTTGGCGGAGGAGGAGATGAAATGGGTTTCTTAGTAGCCTTCTTGGAAATATGATGTTTTGATGAAGGAGGAACCGATGGTTGTGAAGTTGGGGTACGTAAAAAATCTTCACGAGTATGCTCTTTTTTCGAAGTCTTGGTGTCTGACTTTTGGGCTCAAGATTTAGCAGATTTAGCAGAACCCGATGAAGGGTGAGCCATAGAATGGGCAGGCGAAAGTGGTGAGGTTGAACGGGCGATCTTTGCGCTGGCCGATCTGACGACCGTGGCACTAAAGCTGAGGTCGCAAGTCTGCGTGGCCGCCTCCTTTGTTGGCCGAGGAGAAGCAAGGACAGTGCTGTATTTTCCTGTCTGAGGCACGGTGGGCTGTCAACTGGCGAATAATTTTCAAGCAGCAAAGGTCGACACCTTTTCCTTCACTCTGATTTCCTGGATGAGCTTTTCGTCTTTAAAAACGGGGCAATCTCAAGAGGAAGCAGCGTGGTCACCCATACAGTTGATGCAGCGAGGGGATGGAGGTGGACAAGCACCCTCATGGGCATCCTTGCCACACGTAACACATTTGGCCGGATTGGAACAGGACTGTCTGGTGTGATTCAACCGCTGACACCAATAGCAACGCGTAGGGTTTGGGACGTAAGGGCGAACGGAAATCAACTCATAGCCTGCTTTGATTTTCGATGGGAGTTGAACTTTGTCAAATGTCAAGAAGACAGTGCGGGTTGGAATGATGTTCGTGTCAGCCCTTTTCGTAACTCTATGAACAGCCGTTACGCCCTGGTCAGACAGGTAGTGCTGAATTTCTTCGTCAGACAATCCATCAAGGGAGCGTGTATAAACGACTCCACGCGAGGAATTTAAAGTGCGGTGCGCTTCAACCCAGACAGGGAAGGTGTGGAGCAGTGAAGTACGCAGCAATTTTTGTGCCTGGAGGGCACTGACTGTTTCTAACAACAAGGTGCCATTCCGTAATCTGGAACAAGACTTTACAGGACCTGCAATTGCGTCGACACCTTTCTGAATAATGAAAGGGTTGACCGTGGAGAAGTCGTGACCTTCGTCAGACCGAGAAACAAGAAGGAACTGTGGCAACGATGGAAGGACTGTCTGTGGCTGAGACTCATTGAACTTACGCTTGTTAGCAGACATATTAGAAGAAGACGAAACCATTGCGGAAGAATCCCTCACGATTACCGGCGTCTCCGATGGCGTGCTTCTCCCTTGTGGGGGGCCGTCTCTGAGGGCACTCCCGCCTTAGGTGATTGTTCACACCTCCCGACAAACGGACGGAGGGAGCAATCGGCACTTTCGGAAGGTATCAGCTCGGGTAATCACCCCTCCCTGGGCCTGGCCGTTACCAGGGGGTACGTACGTGTCCTACCTGTCTACCCGGGGCGGGGAATTACGCGTTACCCCGTCACTGGCTACGCACAAAAATGCATGGGTCGGCCTTCAGACACGCACAGGGACGAAGAAAGAGAAAGGGAAAGGAAAGAAGAGAGGTCTCAAATGCCGCAGCGGAGAAAAGGGTAAAGAGAAGAGGTAAGGAAAAGAGAAGGACAAAGGAAGGATGAAGACATACAAGCAGAGAAGGCGAAGAATTCGTTACATTTACGAGCGTCCGTCTCCGGACGTAGGCACAAACCATACTCCCAGAGGGGGAGAAAGGGAAGGAAAGAGCTATAGGTGAGGGGAGGGGAGGGCGAAGATGGGGGATGGGGAAGGATGCGGAAAGGGAAGGTATGCAGCCCGGAAAGGAACGAGGGCCACATTAGCTCGGGGTCCTGTGCTCGCTACGCACATATCCACAAAAGAGTTGTGGACCCCCTGGGGGGGCCCACTCCAGGTGTAAATGGTTGCGAAAGCATACTTGACCTTTTAGCACAACAAATAATCCTGGACAAACAGTGAGTATTGTGACTAATACAGGGATTAGCGACAACAAGGCAGCTGCTACTAGGCTGACTACCGTAACACCTACAACCATCAAAAAGAAACGCAAAGTATATCTATTTAAAAAAGCTGATAAAAATGCTCTTAACGCCTTTTTTGAGGCAGTCTTCACTCCTTCCGATCTGATCATGTAAGTGTAGAAAAGTTGTGGTATGTTTTCAAAAAGATAGTATCGACAGAAATTGAGAGAGATCTATACCACATTAATAAGTGATGGTACCGATCCCCCATGGTACACAAAACAGGTCAGATCGTTGTTGCAGAAGCAACGAAAGAAGCATGCCAAATTTAAAAGAACACAAAATCCCCAAGATTGACGAAGTTTTACAGAAGTTCGAAATATGGCGTGTACTTCAATGCGAGATGCTTTTAATAATTTCCACAACGAAATTCTGTCTCGAAATCTGGCAGAAAGACCAAACAGATTCCGGTCGTACATAAAGCACACCAGTGGCCAGACGCAATCAATACCTCCACTGCGCGATAACGGTGAAGTCACTGATGACAGTGCCACTAAAGCAGAGTTATTAAACATGGTTTTCTGAAACTCTTTCACCAAAGATGACGAAGTAAATATTTCTGAATTCCAATCAAGAACAACTGCCAAGATGAGAAACATAGAAGTAGATATTCTCGGTGTAACAAAGCAGCTTAAATCACTTAATAAAGGCAAGACCTCTGGTCCGGATTGTATACCAGTCAGTTTCCTCTCAGAGGAAAATAGCTGATAAAATAGCTCCATATTTAGCAATTATATACAACCACTCACTCACAGAAAGATCCGCACCTAAAGACTGGAAAATTGCTCAAGTCACACCAATACACAAAAAGGGAAGTAGGAGTAATCTGCTGAATTACAGGCCTGTATCACTAATGTCGATTAGCAGTAGGGTTTTGGAACATATACTGTATTTGAACATCATGAAGTACCTTGAAGAAAATGATTTATTGATACATAGTCAGCACAGTTTCAGAACATATCATTCTTGTGAAACACAACTAGCTCTTTATACTTATGAAGTAATAAGTGCTATCGACAGGGGATGTCAAATTGTTTCCATATTTTTAGATTTCCAGAAGGCTTTCGACACTGTTCCTCACAAGCATCTTCTAACCAAACTGCGTGCCTACGGAGTATCGCCTCAGTTGTGCGACTGGATTCGTGATTTCCTGTCAGAAAGGTCACAGTTCGTAGTAATAGACGGAAAGTAATTGAGTAAAACAGAAGTAATATTCGGCGTTCCCCAAGGAAGTGTTATAGGCCCTCTATTGTTCCTGATATATATTAACGACACAGGAGACAATCTGAGTAGCTGTCTTAGACTGTTTGCAGATGATGCTGTCATTTACCATCTTGTGAAGTCATCAGAAGATCAAAACGATTTGCAAAATGATTTAGGTAAGACATCTGTATGGTGCAAAAAGTGGCAATTGACCCTGAATAAGGAAAAGTGTGAAGTTATTCACATGAGTACTAAAAGAAATCAGCTAAATTTTGCTTACGTAGTAAGTCACACAAATCTAAAGGCTGTAAATTCAACTAAATACTTACGGATTACAATTACAAATAACCTAAATTGGAGCGATCACATAGATAATATTGTGGGTAGAGCAAACCAAAGACTGCGATTCATTGGCGGAACACTTAGAAGGTGCAATAGGTCTACTAAAGAGACAGCTTACACCACACTTGTCTGCCCTATTCTGGAGTATTGCTGTGCGGTGTGGGATCCGCGTCAGGTGGGACTGACGGATGACATCGAAAAAGTACAAAGAAGGGCAGCTCATTTTGTATTATCGCGAAATAGGAGACACGGTGTCACAGACATGATACGCGAATTGGAGTGGCAATCATTGAAACAAAGGCGTTTTTCGTTGCGTGGGATCTTCTCATGATCACCAGTTTTCTCCTCTGATTGCGAAAACATTCTGTTGGTACCCACCTACATAGGGAGCAGTAATCATCACGATGAAATAAGAGAAATCAGGGCTTGCACAGAAAAATTTAAGTGCTCATTTTTCCTGTGTGCCGTTCGAGAGTAGAACAGCAGACAGACAGCTTGAAGGTGGTTCACTGAACCCTCTGCCAGGCACTTTATTATAATAGCAGAGTAATCACTTAAATGTAGATGTATTCTTGGATTGTGCAGGCCCCTTAAATTTCCTTTCCTCAGAACTTGCTATGCCAGAAGACATCTATGTTGTACGCCTATAAATTATTTTTTTTGGTATAAGGATGTATGCATGGACAAGGAAAAAATAAGTATGTAAATCCCAGATTTCTCGGTTAAAAATACACTTTCTTCCAGGTGAAAGTACATTTCTTTTCCATGTTAAGTGGCAATATACTTTTCCTTGGAGCTGTAAAACTTGTCAATCCTTTGAATGGTGAAGGTTTTATACACCACATAGAACTTCCCTGCACTTTAGGAAATGAAACCTAGCAAAAAAAGAAACTGACATATTTTGGAAAGACCTTCAATGCGCGGCAACATTTACACTGCATACTTTCATATTACACAAGTATAAACACGAATTCCAGCAAACACAGCATGGCAGCTTCTGAAAAACTGAAATCTAGACTGTGACACTTTTGTTGGCCTATCATAGCTGATTGTCAAAATGATTTTGCTGTCCCCCCCTCTCCCTCCCAAGGGTGTGATTATGCAGAATCCTAATAGCACCATCTTAAATTGCAGTAGCTGAATATTTCTGACAAGCACAATTATAAATTTCATGGGTTACCTCACTGAATACATGTTCTGTCGAGCACTTCGAGTTTTCCATAGAAAACCAATTACAAGTAAAACTGCATAAGAACTCATTTCGGATCCACCCCCACCCATTATGGCATAATTTGTAGTCTATGAAGGAACTATGGAAAACTAATCTTGAAGCTTGGTCTTCTTAAGTGTGTGTGTGATCCTTTTGAAACAAATCAAACACAATGGTGCAGAAAAATTTTAAACAATGGCATAAATTTCTTGTCTTATGGGTCCAAAATTTTTCTAAGTGGCCAGTCCTCAAAGTTCTAAGTGTTGAATGAGAGTCAAACGTTCCACGATTTAAGAAATTCATCGCACATTCTCACAAACTTAACATAATTCATCTGGTGTAAAAGGACATTTACTTTGAACATAATGCTTCTCAAACCACCATTACAATATTTTCCTGCGTCCTGTTAGAAATGTACAGTTGTGGCAAGATGCTCATTGAAATGAAGCCCACAAGACAGATGTATCAAAAGCAGTTTCTTGTTTTGAAGTACTGCATAGCCATAGACAAATTTGGTTATTGGCAGGCACTTGTGTGTCTATTGTGTTTTGTTACTGTAGATGGCACATGTTCTTTACAACTTTAGCTTTATTTAGGAGTTTCTCTCTTGTTTGTGGGTTACTGATGCATTATTATTCTGCAGTAGAGAACTAAAGTAAAATTCCTTGCAAGATTATCGGTTCTTATCAGTCAAAATTACAAACTGTTAAGTGAAAACTAGAACAGTGAAAAATTTCCAGGATTCTGAAAAATAACAGGAATACCAAAAAATTCCCAGGTTCTTTCCAGGGCTTATGCACCCTGTATATTTGCCACTACCATTATTGATGTCATTTATTATTATTATTATTATTATTTAGTGCCAGCAGCAGCAACAGTAGTACAAATACTGCCAATATCAACTTTATTAGTATATAGTCTGTATTATTTACTCACAATGTCTAATTTTAATACTATTTATGATATTAAAATTGTTATTTCTTAGGGACCTACAATGTAAAAAAGGTATGAGAAGGCCTCATGGTCCAAATCACACCAGGTTAAATAAATAAATATAATTGGATAGTTGCACTGGAAACCTTTTTGTCAATCCTCAAGACAGAAAGTGTCACAAGCAAGGGTGGCCAGCTGCCCCTTCATCAAACAAATTCACATCATGCCCTACCCTGCAAGAGAGACAGAGGTACCATCTCAGTATCCCTTTTTTTGGTGTGTGTGTGTGTGGGGGGGGGGGCAGAATATGTAATGCATACAGAGTTGTCATGAGTGTACAAAACACATTTATCAGGAAATATTCACCACAAAACTGGCATGAGACTCCCAACTCCACATACTGAATGACAAACAGAGGGAGTGGTTTGAAGTAAACTGCAGCCCTCATGTCACTAGCTGGTGATTAACCTATTAACCAAACTAGGTAAAGCACGGAATGTAGAAAATTCTTGCCCCCTCCCATTTCAGAATTTAAGAGTATCAACTTGTGATAGTACGAGTTTTTCCATCATTTGACATTTTTTGTTATTTATTTGGTACTAGAACTCTATGGTCTACCACCTATATATGACAGATCAGCTGTTCCACTAACACGCCACAAATACACAGTTTTACTGTCAATAACACCACCACATGCAAACACAACCAAAGCATAGACTGTTGTTTAAATGAACAATAATAATTTGAATAACAACAGCTCTGGTTATGCACTATACTCTCTAAAGTACTTAATACAGTAAAATGGAAACTACGAGAAAAGAAATTTTTGGAGTAACAATGCAAAAAAGTTTTGCACCACCGAGACCTACGAACTCATTTTTCTTTAAATTCAAGCGGAACAAGGAATGGAAGAATAAGCTTCATGTAAGTGAAATAAAAAATTTACTACGATATTAAAAAAACAACCAAATTGAAGGCAGTCTGATAGAAAGTGCACGTATGTGAAATTACTGCTGCTGTAAGATAACATCCAATCAAGTGCTGCTTCACCTGGGATACAAAACATGCTCTGATCCTCCTCGGCATTCCATCCCCTCGACAGCCAAGATGTCACTCCTCGAGTCTGTCCCATTCTTTGAGAGTGGTCCTCACGAGATCACCCAGTGATCGAGGAGGGTGCCTGTGATGGTGCAGGTCCT